>NC_030831.1:9812799-10414466 GCF_001704415.2 Capra hircus | reverse complement strand
TTTCCTTCTCCAATGTGTGAAAGTGAAAACGTGAAAGTGAAGTCACTCAGTCGTGACTGACTCTTCATGACCCCATAGACTGTGGCCTACCAGGCTCCTCCGTCAGTGGGATTTTCCAGGCAAGAATATTGAAGTGGGTGGCCATTTCCTTCTCCACGCTATGCTGTACAACTGAAACTAATATATTAATACTAAATCAAATATACTTCAAATAGCAAATTTTTAAAATAAAAAAGGGAGAAAATTGAGTGCTCTTTCAAGTTCTTACTCTTCATTTATATTTAGATTAAGTTAATCTGATTAGGTTTATGAAATAAACACCATGATTGACTAAATTTGGGATGAATAGTGCCTTATACACAATGATCAAATAACATATATAGATGAAGCAATAATTTAGGTGCATTTAAACATAATTCATTTTCAAGACTCCATCAAACAACTAATGCTCATAAAACCATTTTTCTCAGGAACCATGTGAATTGCTTAACGTACTTTAAGTCACTAAATGGTTATAGGTTTATTATTAGTTATATCCTACCTATGAGAAAACAAGGCATAGAGAAACTTGTTCAAGCTGGATATAGCTTGGCTGGTTGCACACTCAGTCTATGAGGTGATAGTTTTCCCTAGAAAGTAATTTCAATTCCCATCACATTATAATGCTTCTTATTAAAATGAAAAATACATTTGTTCACTTTGTATTTTATGGAATTCATTTTATGTAATTAAAATTGAAATTCTCATCATAAAGGATTTGAATGTGAGAATCTTCTATAAAGATCAGCTCCATGTTTTAACTGAGGCATTTTTTTCTATTTCACTGCAAACATGAACAGCTATTCCTACTGTAAATTGCTTGAGTACCATACTATATCAAGGTATCCCTTAACTCTAAAGAAATTATCATTAATCTTTCTTTCATATTTGTGATTAAATTCAAACTTCAAATTGAAATCCCAATTTAAATATTAATAGCCAGTATTTTTGCTGTACAAATTGGGTACCACTTTCAGTGCTGGGAAAGATTAAAGGTGAGAGGAGAAGGGGATGACAGAGGATGAGATGGACATGAGCTTGAGCAAGCTTCTGGAGTTGGTGATGGACAGGGAAGCCTGGCGTACTGCAGTCCATGGAGTTGCAAAGAGTCGGACACAATTGAGCAACTGAACGGAACCACTTTTAGAGGGTTTCCAACATCAGATGGCCTTCAAGTGCTTTCCATTATGTGGACAATAATAATTCTTAATACCATTTTTTTTTAATTTTTTTCCCTTTTTTTAAAATTTTAAAATCTTTAATTCTTACATGCGTTCCCAAACATGAACCCCCCTCCCACCTCCCTCCCCATAACATCTCTCTGGGTCATCCCCATGCACCAGCTCCAAGCATGCTGTATCTTGCATCAGACATAGACTGGCGATTCAATTCTTACATGATAGTATACATGTTAGAATGTCATTCTCCCAAATCATCCCACACTCTCCCTCTCCCTCTGAGTCCAAAAGTCCATTATACACATCTGTGTCTCTTTCCCTGTCTTGCATACAGGGTCGTCATTGCCATCTTCCTAAATTCCATATATATGTGTTAGTATACTGTATTGGTGTTTTTCTTTCTGGCTTACTTCACTCTGTATAATCGGCTCCAGTTTCATCCATCTCATCAGAACTGATTCAAATGAATTCTTTTTAACGGCTGAGTAATACTCCATTGTGTATATGTACCACAGCTTTCTTATCCATTCATCTGCTGATGGACATCTAGGTTGTTTCCATGTCCTGGCTATTATAAACAGTGCTGCGATGAACATTGGGGTACATGTGTCTCTTTCAATTCTGGTTTCCTCAGTGTGTATGCCCAGAAGTGGGATTGCTGGGTCATAAGGTAGTTCTATTTGCAATTTTTCAAGGAATGTCCACACTGTTCTCCATAGTGGCTGTACTAGTTTGCATTCCCACCAACAGTGTAGGAGGGTTCCCTTTTCTCCACACCCTCTCCAGCATTTATTGCTTGCAGATTTTTGGATCACAGCCATTCTGACTGGAGTGAAGTGGTACCTCATTGTGGTTTTGATTTGCATTTCTCTAATAATGAGTGATGTTGAGCATCTTTTCATGTGTTTGTTAGCCATCCGTATGTATTCTTTGGAGAAATGTCTATTTAGTTCTTTGGCCCATTTTTTGATTGGGTCGTTTATTTTTCTGGAATTGAGCTGCAGAAGTTGTTTGTATATTTTTGAGATTAGTTGTTTGTCAGTTGCTTCATTTGCTATTATTTTCTCCCATTCCGAAGGCTGTCTTTTCACCTTGCTTATATTTTCCTTTGTTGTGCAGAAGCTTTTAATTTTAATTAGATCCCATTTGTTTATTTTTGCTTTTATTTCCAGAATTCTGGGAGGTGGATCATAGAGGATCCTGCTGTGATTTATGTCTGAGAGTGTTTTGCCTATGTTCTCCTCTAGGAGTTTTATAGTTTCTGGTCTTACATTTAGATCTTTAATCCATTTTGAGTTTATTTTTGTGTGGGGTGTTAGAAAGTGATCTAGTTTCATTCTTTTACAAGTGGTTGACCAGTTTTCCCAGCACCACTTGTTAAAGAGATTGTCTTTACTCCATTGTATATTCTTGCCTCCTTTGTCAAAGATAAGGTGTCCATATGTGTGTGGATTTATCTCTGGGCTTTCTATTTTGTTCCATTGATATATGTCTGTCTTTGTGCCAGTACCATACTGTCTTGATGACTGTGGCTTTGTAGTAGAGCCTGAAGTCAGGCAAGTTGATTCCTCCAGTTCCATTCTTCTTTCTCAAGATTGCTTTGGCTATTCGAGGTTTTTTTGTATTTCCATACAAATCTTGAAATTATTTGTTCTAGTTCTGTGAAAAATGTGGCTGGTAGCTTGATAGGGATTGCATTGAATTTGTAAATTGCTTTGGGTAGTATACTCATTTTCACTATATTGATTCTTCCGATCCATGAACATGGTATATTTCTCCATCTATTAGTGTCCTCTTTGATTTCTTTCATCAGTGTTTTATAGTTTTCTATATATAGGTCTTTAGTTTCTTTAGGTAGATATATTCCTAAGTATTTTATTCTTTTCGTTGCAATGATGAATGGAATTGTTTCCTTAATTTCTTTTTCTACTTTCTCATTATTCGTGTATAGGAATGCAAGGGATTTCTGTGTGTTGATTTTATATCCTGCAACTTTACTATATTCATTGATTAGCTCTAGTAATTTTCTGGTGGAGTCTTTAGGGTTTTCCATGTAGAGGATCATGTCATCTGCAAACAGTGAGAGTTTTACTTCTTCTTTTCCAATTTGGATTCCTTTTATTTCTTTTTCTGCTCTAATTGCTGTGGCCAAAACTTCCAGAACTATGTTGAATAGTAGCGGTGAAAGTGGACATCCTTGTCTTGTTCCTGACTTTAGCGGAAATGCTTTCAATTTTTCACCATTGAGGATAATGTTTGCTGTGGGTTTGTCATATATAGCTTTTATTATGTTGAGGTATGTTCCTTCTATTCCTGCTTTCTGGAGAGTTTTTATCATAAATGGATGTTGAATTTTGTCAAAGGCCTTCTCTGCATCTATTGAGATAATCATATGGTTTTTATTTTTCAATTTGTTAATGTGGTGAATTACATTGATTGATTTGCGGATATTGAAGAATCCTTGCATCCCTGGGATAAAGCCCACTTGGTCATGGTGTATGATCTTTTTAATGTGTTCTTGGATTCTGACTGCTAGAATTTTGTTGAGGATTTTTGCATCTATGTTCATCAGTGATATTGGCCTGTAGTTTTCTTTTTTTGTGACATCTTTGTCAGGTTTTGGTATTAGGGTGATGGTGGCCTCATAGAATGAGTTTGGAAGTTTACCTTCCTCTGCAATTTTCTGGAAGAGTTTGAGGAGGATAGGTGTTAGCTCTTCTCTAAATTTTTGGTTGAATTCAGCTGTGAAGCCATCTGGACCTGGGCTTTTGTTTGCTGGAAGGTTTCTGATTACAGTTTCAATTTCCGTGCTTGTGATGGGTCGGTTAAGATTTTCTATTTCTTCCTGGTTCAGTTTTGGAAAATTGTACTTTTCTAAGAATTTGTCCATTTCTTCCACGTTGTCCATTTATTGGCATACAATTGCTGATAGTAGTCTCTTATGATCCTTTGTATTTCTGTGTTGTCTGTTGTGATCTCTCCATTTTCATTTCTAATTTTATTGATTTGATTTTTCTCTCTTTGCTTCTTGATGAGTCTGGCTAATGGTTTGTCAGTTTTATTTATCCTTTCAAAGAACCAGCTTTTGGCTTTGTTGATTTTTGCTATGGTCTCTTTTGTTTCTTTTGCATTTATTTCTGCCCTAATTTTTAAGATTTCTTTCCTTCTACTAACTCTGGGGTTCTCCAACTCTTCCTTTTCTAGTTGCTTTGGTTGTAGAGTTAGGTTATTTATTTGACTTTTTTCTTGCTTCTTGAGGTATGCCTGTATTGCTATGAACTTTCCTCTTAGCACTGCTTTTATAGTGTCCCACAGGTTTTGGGTTGTCGTGTTTTCATTTTCATTAGTTTCTATGCATATTTTGATTTCTTTTTTGATTTCTTCTGTGATTTGTTGGTTATTCAGAAGTGTGTTGTTCAACCTCCATATGTTGGAATTTTTAATAGTTTTTCTCCTGTAATTGAGATCTAATCTTAATGCATTATGGTCAGAAAAGATGCTTGGAATGATTTCGATTTTTTTGAATTTATCAAGTTTAGATTTATGGCCCAGGATGTGATCTATCCTGGAGAAGGTTCCATGAGCACTTGAAAAAAAGGTGAAATTCATTGTTTTGGGGTGAAATGTCCTATAGATATCAATTAGGTCTAACTGATCTAATGTATCATTTAAAGTTTGTGTTTCTTTGTTAATTTTCTGTTTAGTTGATCTGTCCATAGGTGTGAGTGGGGTATTAAAGTCTCCCACTATTATTGTGTTATTGTTGATTTCCCCTTTCATACTTGTTATCATTTCTCTTACATATTGCGGTGCTCCTATATTGGGTGCATATATATTTATAATTGTTATATCTTCTTCTTGGATTGATCCTTTGATCATTGTGTAGTGGCCTTCTTTGTCTCTTTTCACAGCCTTTGTTTTAAAGTCTATTTTATCAGATATGAGTATTGCCACTCCTGCTTTCTTTTGGTCTCTGTTTGCGTGGTATATCTTTTTCCAGCCCTTCACTTTCAGTCTGTATGTGTCCCTTGTTTTGAGGTGGGTCTCTTGTAAGCAGCATATAGAGGGGTCTTGTTTATGTATCCATTCGGCCAGTCTTTGTCTTTTGGTTGGGGCCTTCAACCCATTTACATTTAAGGTGATTATTGATAAGTATGATCCCGTTACCATTTACTTTATTGTTTTGGGTTCAGGTTTATACACCCTTTTCATGTTTCCTGTCTAGAGAATATCCTTTAGAATTTGTTGGAGAGCTGGTTTGGTGGTGCTGAATTCTCTCAGCTTTTGCTTGTCTGTAAAGCTTTTGATTTCTCCTTCGTATTTGAATGAGATCCTTGCTGGATGCAGTAATCTGGGCTGTAGGTTATTGTCTTTCATCACTTTAAGTATGTCTTGCCATTCCCTCCTGGCCTGAAGAGTTTCTATTGAAAGATCAGCTGTTATCCTTATGGGAATCCCCTTGTGTGTTATTTGTTGTTTTTCCCTTGCTGCTTTTAATATTTGTTCTTTGTGTTTGATCTTTGTTAATTTGATTAATATGTGTCTTGGGGTGTTTCGCCTTGGGTTTATCCTATTTGGAACTCTCTGTGTTTCTTGGACTTGGGTGATTATTTCCTTCCCCATTTTAGGGAAGTTTTCAACTGTTATCTCCTCAAGGATTTTCTCATGATCTTTCTTTCTGTCTTCTTCTTCTGGGACTCCTATAATTCGAATGTTGGAGCGTTTCATATTGTCCTGGAGGTCTCTGAGATTGTCCTCGTTTCTTTTAATTCGTTTTTCTTGTTTCCTCTCTGATTCATTTATTTCTACCATTCTATCTTCTATTTCACTAATCCTATCTTCTGCCTCCGTTATTCTACTATTTGTTGCCTCCAGAGTGTTTCTGATCTCATTTATTGCGTTATTCATTATATTTTGACTCTTTTTTATTTCTTCTAGGTCCTTGTTAAACCTTTCTTGCATCTTCTCAATCCTTGTCTCTAGGCTATTTATCTGTGTTCCCATTTTGATTTCAAGATTTTGGATCATTTTCACTATCAATATTCGGAATTCCTTCTCCGGTGTATTCTCTACTTCTTCCTCTTTTGTTTGGTTTGGTGGGCTACTCTCCTGTTCCTTTACCTGCTGAGTATTCCTCTGTCTCTTCATCTTGGTTATATTGCTGCGTTTGGGGTGGCCTTTTTATATTCTGGTAATTTGTGGAGTTCTCTTTATTATGGAGCTTCCTCACTTTGGGTGGGGTTCTATCAGTGGCTTGTCAAGGTTTCCTGGTTAGGGAAGCTTGTGTTGGAGTTTTGGTGGGTAGAGCTGGGTTTCTTCTCTCTGGAGTGCAGTGGAGTGACCCGTAATGGGTTATGAGACATCAAAGGTTTTGGGATAATCTTGAGCTGACTGTATATTGAAGCTCAGGGGAGTGTTCCTGTGTTGCTGGAGAATTTGCGTGGTATGTCTTATTTTGGAACTTGTTGGCCCTTGGGTGGAGCTTGGTTTCGGTGTAGGTATGAAGGCATTTGATGAGCTCCTATTGCTTAATGTTGCCTGAATTCAAGAGTTCTCTTATGTTTTCAGGCTTTGGATTTAAGCTTCCTGCTTCTGGTTTTCAGTTTTATTTTTACAGTAGCCTCTAGACTTCTCCATCTATACAGCACCAATGATAAAACATCTAGGTTAAAGATGAAAAGTTTCTCCACATTGAGGGACACTCAGAGAGGTACACTGAGTTACAAGGAGAAGAGAAGATGGAGGGGGTAGTTAGAGGTAACTGGAATGAGATGCCGTGAGATCAAGAGAGGAGAGAGCAAGCTAGTCAGTAGTCACTTCCTTATGTGTGCTCTATAGTCTGGACCACTCAGAGGTATTTACAGAGTTATACGGGGAAGAGGAGAGGGAGGAAGTAGACAGAGTTCACCAGGAGGATAAGAGAGAGGAATGAGTAGGAGAGACACAAATCCTGCCAGTAACCAGTTCCTTAGGTGTTCTCTACCGTCTGGAACACACAGAGATTCACAGAGTTGGATAGAGAAGAGATGGGGGAGAAAAGAGACAGAGGCCACCTGGTGGAGAAAAAGGAGAGTCCAGAGGAGGGGAGAGTGGTCAAGCCAGTAATCTCGCTCTCAAGTAAACTTGGGTAGTGAAGTTTGGGTTTTTAAATGTACAAAATTGACAAAAAAAACCTAAGAGCAAAGATTAAAAATCTAGAGTAGAGGTTGGATTTTCAAAGATACAATATTAAAGAAAAGCAGAAGGAAAAAGGAAGAAAGAAAAAAAATTATTAAAAAACAAACAAACAAACAAAAGAAAAAAGAAAAAAAAAAAACACACCAACAACCATCCAAAGAGTATATATGGTGTTTGCCTTAAAAAAAAAAAAAATAGTAATAATAGGTTATAGAAATAAAAATTAGAGGAGAAATAGAAGACTTAACAATTTAAAAAAAGCTAGAAAAAAAAGAAAAAAAACAAAAAAGCAAAAAGCAAAAAAAAAAAAAGGAATGATTTTAAAAATATTAAAAATATAACTGGCCCTTCTCTGATGTTATGGGCCATGTGGGCTCACTTCCAAGGTGGTTCCCTCTGTTTAACTTCTTCTGTTTGCTGGTTTTTTAGGCTCACTAGTTCAGTCACGCTGTGGGGAGGGGTGATGCTGCAAACAAACAGCACTGTCGTGTGCACACAGCATCTCAGCCGCACTTGACCTGTCCTTTCTCACGGCACACAAACCACTCCGGCTCTACGATGCTCAGCCAGGAACCGTCTGGGGCCGGCCCTAGGCTGCGTGCACTTCCCCGGTCCAAGCCGCTCAGGTTCGGCGCTCAGGCAGCCCTCAGAGGCACAGATTCGGCTGGAACTGCACTTTGTGCCCTTCCCAGGTCCGAGTAGCTCAGGAGTTTGGCGAGCACGATCGCCGCGGCTTGTCACCTTTTCCGCCGCTGCTGCTCAGCTCTCTGGGTGGACTGCTGGTGCACCCCGTGAGGCAGACTGTGACTGTCCAGCACCCCCAGAAGTCTTAGCAAAGGAGCCTGCTTGCAGTTAGGTAAGTCAAGTCTCTCCGGGTCTGCAATTGCCCCTTTCCAGTCCTTACGGCTCTGGCTGCCTGTCCCCGGTGGGGGATGGTCTGCAGCCGGCTTTTTCCGTTCCGTCCTTTGTTCTGTGCTCGGTCCTGGCGGTGTCTTATGTTCGAGCTTTTCGCGTGGTAGCTATCCCACAGTCTGGTTTGCTGGCCCAAGTTAGATCGTTCTGGTTGCGCGTGGGGCGTTCCTGCCCGATTCTTACAAAGCTCTGCAGCCCGCGCCTCCCGCGCGTCCCTGCCCTGCCCGCACTTCCCAATGGCGGATGCAGGCGTCTGTGCTGCTTTTCTGCTGGGGGAGTTACTGTTGGGCTTGTAATCTGTTGGTTTTAATTATTTATCTATTTTTCCTTCCTGTTATGTTGCCCTCTGTGTTTCCAAGGCTCGCCACAGACTCAGCAGGGAGAGTGTTTCCTGGTGTTTGGAAACCTCTCTTCTTAAAATTCCCTTCCCGGGACGGGCTTCCCTTCCCAGGACGGAGCTCCCTCCCCACCTCCTTTGTCTCCTTTTTCATCTTTTATATTTTTCCCTACCTGTTTTTGAAGACAATGGTCTGCTTTTCTGGTTGCCTGATGTCCTCTGCCAGCCTACAGAAGTTGTTTTGTGGAGTTTGCTCGGCGTTGAAATGTTCTTTTGAGGAATTTGTGAGGGAGAAAGTGATCTTCCCATCCTATTCCTCCGCCATCTTTCCCTCTCTCTCCTCTTAATACCATTTATAAGAACTTTCCAAGTATGAGGGAGGCCATTATATGCAATTTTAGATCAAAAAGAATAAACCTAAATTATTAGATTAAAAGAGATAAACATGTGGCAGTAAGTTCATTGATTTATTCACTTACCCAACATTTATTTCGCATCAATGTGGGAGATACAGGTTCACTCCCTGAGTCAGGAAGATCCCCTGGAGAAGGAAACGGCAACCCACTGCAGTATTCTTGCCTGGAGAATCCCATGGATGAAGGAGCTTGACAGGCTACAGTCCATGGAGTCACAAAGAGTTGGACATGACTGAGTGATTAACACTTTTGCTTTTAACTCTGAAACTCATATCCCTTTTAGCAATAATGATGACCCAAGATGTGGAATATTTAAATCATGAACAGAGTCCACAGTCTCCTTTTAATCTCTGTTTCATTGAAAAAGCACCTAAATTATCAAACTGTTCAGAAACACTTCCCTCTCCCTGCCTTGTCCCTGAGGTGTGTGTCTCCTATAACGTATGCCGCTTATTCCCCGTAACACTGCTCTATACCAGAAATTTGCCCTGTAGAACTCTCACCCTTCCTATCACTGCTGTCTACCACGTTTCTGGTCATTTTCTCCCATTTATCATCGCATCTTTCTCTCCATCCAAATCTTACCTTCAGTATAAATATCTGTAATCTTAATAAGGATGATTCATCCTCTCTTTACCCACCCACTCTCAGGATCATACTTTGAATCCTGTCAACATAAATAGATGAAGGTGAAGTTGCTTAGTTGTGTCCCACTCCTTGCGACCCCGTGGACTGTAACCTACGAGGCTTCTCCGTCCATGGGATTCTCCAGGCAAGAATACTGGAGTGGATTGCCATTTCCTTCTCCGGGGGATCTTCCTGACCCAGGGATCAAACCCGGGTCTCCCGCATTGGAGGCAGATGCTTTAACCTTTGAGCCACCAGGGAAGCCCCAACATAAATAATTGATTCCTAAATAAAAAGGAAATTTAAATATCCCATGTTCTTTTTTTTTCTGTTTCAACCTTGCTCTTGTTTTTTGTTTGTTTGTTTTTAATTTAAATTTATTTAGTTTAATTGGAGGCTAATTACTTTACAATATTGTATTGGTTTTGCCATACGTCAACATGAATCCGCCACGGGTGTACATGTGTTCCCCATCCTGAACCCCCCTCCCACCTCCCTCCCCATACCATCCCTCTGGGTCATCCCAGTGCACCAGCCCCATGCATCCTGTATCCTGCATCAAACCTGGACTGGTGATTAGTTTCTTATATGATATTATACATGTTTCAATGTCATTCTCCCAAATCATCCCACCCTCTCCCTCTCCCACAGAGTCCAAAAGACTGTTCTATACATCTGTGTCTCTTTTGGTGTCTCACATACAGGGTTATTATTACCATCTTTCTAAATTCCATATATATGTGTTAGTATACTGTATTGGTGTTTTTCTTTCTGGCTTACTTCACTCTGTATAATAGGCTCCAGTTTCATCCACCTCATTAGAACTGATTCAAATGTATTCTTTTTTTAATGGCTGAATAATACTCCATTGTGTATATGTACCACAGCTTTCTTATCCATTCGTCTGCTGATGGACATCTAGGTTGTTTCCATGTCCTGACTATTATAAACAGTGCTGTGATGAACATTGGGGTACATGTGTCTCTTTCAATTCTGGTTTCCTCAGTGTGTATGCCCAGCAGTGGAATTGCTGGGTCATAAGGCAGTTCTATTTGTAGTTTTTTAAGGAATCTCCACACTGTTCTCCATAGTGGCTATACTAGTTTGCATTCCCACCAACAGTGTAGGAGGGTTCCCTTTTCTCCACACCCTCTCCAGCATTTATTGCTTGTAGACTTTTCGATGGCAGCCATTCTGACTGGCGTGAAATGGTACCTCATTGTGGTTTTGAGTTGCATTTCTCTGATAATAAGTGATGTTGAGCACCTTTTCATATGTTTGTTAACCATCTGTATGTTAGACATCCCATTTTCTGAGACCACCATATAACTTTCATGTGATGAACGCCATCAACTCTTTTCTAAGAGATTCTCGATCTAATTCACCTTCCAGAGATCTACCTTTAAAAATGCAGCACATTTTGTACAGTACAGTTGATATATTAGTTCTAAAAGCTAAATACAATTATCAAAATCATCACATTGTAACTTAGGGCAGCTATAGAGAAACTCCTCAAGATTTTTCAATATAACATGCATGCTTCATTAACTAGCTCTGCTTTTATTCCTGAATTTTTCATCATGCCCCGGCTAAGAAGTACATTTGAAATAATAAAGAACATTGTATTAGTCAAAGTTTTCCAGAGAAATGGAATCAATATGAGATAATAGATAGACAGACAAATAGATTTATTTTAAGGAACTTGGGATTTGACAAGTTCAAAATCTGTAGGACAGTTCTGGCAGGCTAGCATTCAGGTCACAGTTGATGCCTTAATCTTGAGTCCAAATCCCTTCTTTGGGTAACCTCGGTCTTTGCCCTTAAAGACCTTCAACTGATTGGATTAAATTGAGTTAATGGTAAACAAACCACCTGCCAATGCAGGAGACATAAGATACTGGGTTGGAAAGATCCCATGGAGTAGGAAAAGGTAACCCACTCCAGTATTCTTACCTGGGGAAATCCCATGGACTGAGGAGTCTCATGGGCTATGGTCCATGGGGTTGCAGAGTTAGACACAACTGAAGTGACTTAACAATCTGCTTTATGCAGAGTCTACTGATCTAAATGTTAATCACATCTGAGAAATAACTTCCTGGCAACACCTTAGTCTTGTCTCTGATATAACAATTGCGTAACATAGCCTAGTCAAGGTGATACACAAAATTAATCATCAGAGACAGAAAGGAAAAAGCAAAGAAACAAGACGTGTAGTTGAATAATAAATTACGCTTACATAATGTGCACATTTTAATAAGTTTGTATTGACTATGAGTATTATACTGAATATGAGTAGTGGAAAGAATACTGACAAGTTACTCAGAGGTATAGTGTCATACCATATAGATAGAATTAAGAATATAGCAATGCATAAGATCTGGAAATAATATGAGCATATACATTTTATACACATTCAATTCATTTCATACAGTACATTTACATCTTTCACATAAAGCCCTGGAAATGCTTTTCTAGTGCCAATGAGAAAATACATTTTTATTTTCAAATTTTATTTTTAAAAGCTATCTAAAAATGACTAAGATAGAGAAAGATAGGAGTTTAAAAGTTTAATTTAAAAGCCATCACTTTGTGGCAAATAAATGGGGAAACAATGTAAACAGTGAGATATTTTATTTTCTTGGGCTCCAAAGTCACTTCTGATGATGACTGCAGCCATGATACTAAAGGATGCTTGACCCTTGGAAGAAAATCTATGACAAAACTAGACAGAGTATTAAAAACCAAAGACATTACTTTTCCAACAAAGGTCCATCTAGTCAAAAGTATTGGTTTTTCCAGTAGTCATGTACAGATGTGAGAGTTGGACGATAAAGAAAGCTGAGCACCAAAGAATTGATGATTTGAGCAGTGGTGTTGGAGAAGACTCTTGAGAGTCCCTTGGACTGCAGAGATCAAACCAGGCAATCCTAAAGGAAATCAGTCCTGAATATTCATTAGAAGGACTGATGCTGAAGCTAAAGTCCCAATACTTTGGCCACCTGATGCGAAGAGCTGACTCCTTAGAAAAGACCCTGATGCTGGGAAAGATTAAGGGCAAGAGGAGAAGCAGATGACAGAGGATGAGGTGGTTGGATGGCATCACCGACTCAATGGGCATGAGTTTGAGCAAGCTCCAGGAGATGTTGGAGGACCGGGGAACCTGGTGTTTTGCAGTCCATGGAGTCACAAAGAGTCGGGCACAACTGAGTGATTGAACAACAACAAATAATGATTAAAATATATTCTGGGTGAGGGAATGACTACAAGAATATTTTGACTTAAGTACTTTTATGCTGAATTCAAGTATTGTCAAAATATGGTAAATCAGTCATGATATTATTTTGTTATCCATTTTAACTTATTGACATAGAATAAATATAATAGTAATACATCTTGACATCACATTATTTCTGACAATGAGACTTCATTTCACTGGTGGCAAATAGTTAAACTTTGATGTGAAAAGATATGAACAATATTCTCCCGAAAAATTAAAAGAAAAGGTAGTTTTTGAGGCTGTACACAGAATCTTCAGAGTCACAGATTAGATGAGGTTGTGGACCAGTAATGCTGAAGAAGCTGAAGTCGAACGGTTCTATGAAGACCTACAAAAATTTCTAGAACTAACACTCCAAAAAAGATGTCCACTTCATTATAGGGGACTGGAATGCAAAAGTAGGAAGTCAAGATCTACCTGGAGTAACAGGCAAATTTGGTCTTGGAGTACAGAAGAAAGCAGGGCAAAGGCTAAAAGAGTTTTGCTAAGAAAACACACTGGTCAGAGGAAACATGCTTTTCCAGCAACACAAGTGAAGACTCTAAACATGGACATCACCAGACAGTCAATACTGAAATCAGATTGATTATATTCTTTGCAGTCAAAGATGCACAAGCTCTATACAATCCGCAAAAACAGGACTGCGGGGAGCTGACTGTGGCTCAGATCATGAACTCCTTATCGCCAAATTCAGACTTAAATTCAAGAAAGTAAGGAAAACCACTAGACCATTCAGGTAAGACCTAAATCAAACCCCTTATGATTGATTATACAGCAGAAGTGACTAATAGATTCAAGGGATTAGATCTGATAGAGTGTCTGAAGAACTATGGACAGAGGTTCCTGACACTGTACAGGAGGCAGTGATCAAGACCATCCCCAGGAAAACAAAATGCAAAAAGGCAAAATGTTCGTCTGATGAGGCCTTTCAAAGAGCTGAGAAAAGAAGAGAAGTTAAAGGCAAAGGAGAAAAGGAAAGATATACTCATTTGAATGAAGAGTTACAAAGAATAGCAAGGAGAGATAAGAAAGCTTTCCCAGGTGATCACTGCACAGAAATAGAGGAAAGCAATAGAATGGGAAAGACTAGAGATCTCTTCAAGAAAATTAGAGATACAAAGGGAACATTTCATGCAAAGATGGGCACAATAAAGGACAGAAATTGTATGGACCCAACAGAAGGAGAAGATATTAAGAAGAGGTGTCAAGAATACACAGAAGAACTATACAAGAAAGGTCATGACCCTTATAACCATGATAGTGTGATCACTCACCTAGAGCCAGACATCCTGGAATATGAAGTCAAGTGGGCCTTAGGAAGCATCACTAGGAACAAAGCTAGTGGACTGATGGAATTCCAATTGAGCTATTTCAGATCCTAAAAGATGATGCTGTGAAAGTGGTGCACTCAATACGCCAGCAAATTTGGAAAACTCAGCAGTGGCCACAGGACTGGAAAAGGTCAGTTTTCATTCCAATCCCAAAGAAAGGCAATGCCAAAAAATGTTCTAACTACTGCACCATTGCACTCATCTCACATGCTAGCAAAGTAGTGCTCAAAATTCTCCAAAACTTGCTTCAACAGTACATGAGCCATGAGCATCCAGATGTTCAAGCTGGATTTGGAAAAGGCAGAGAAACCAGAGATCAAATTGCCAATATTTGCTGGATCATCAAAAAAGCAGAATTCCAGGAAAAAATATGTACTTCTGCTTTATTGACTACGCCAAAGCTTTTGACTGTTTGGATCACAACAAACTGTGGAAAATTCTTAAAGAGATGGGAATAGTAGGCCCACTGACTTGCCACCTGAGAAATCTGTATGCAGGTCAAGAAGCAACAGTTAGAAATGGACATGGAACAACATACGGTTTGCAGATCGGGAAAGGAGTACATCATCTGTATATTGTCATCTGCTTATTTAACTTACATGCAGAGTACATCATAAAAAATGCCAGGCTGGATGAAACACAAGCTGGAAACAAGATTACTGGGAGAAATATCAATAACCTCAGATACGCAGGTGACACCACCCTTTTGGCAGAAAGCGAAGAACTAAAGAACCTCTTGATGAAAGTGAAAGAGGAGAGTGAAAAAGTTGGCTTAAAATTCAACATTCAGAAAACTAAGGTCATGGCATCTGGCCCCATCACTTCATGGCAAATAGATGGGGAAATAATGGAAACAGTGACAGACTTTATTATTATTATTTTTTGGTGGGGAGGGGGGCTCCAAAATTACTACAGATGGTGACTACAGCCATGAAATTAAAAAATGCTTGCTCCTTGGAAGAAAAGCTATGACCAACCCAGACAGCAAATTAAAAAGCAGAAGCATTACTTTACCAACAAAGTTCTGTCTAGTCAAGCTATGGTTTTTCCAATAGTTGGTATGGATGTGAGAGTTGGACTATAAAGAAAGCTGATTGCTGAAGAACTGATGGTTTTGAACTGGGCTGTTGGAGAAGACTCTTGAGAGTCCACTGGACTGCAAGGAGATCCAACCAGGATCTCCTAAATCCTAAAGGAAATCAGTCCTGTATATTCATTGGAAGGACTGATGCTGAAACTGAAACTCCAATAATTTGGCCCCCTGATGCAAAGAACTGACTCATTGGAAAAGACCCTGATGCTGGTACAGATTGAAGGCAGGAGGGGAAGGGAATGACAGAGGATGAGATGGTTTCATGCCATCACTGACTCAATGGAGAAGGGTTTGGGTAAACTCTGGGAGTTGGTGATGGACAGGGAGGCCTGGCGTGCTGCATTATGACAAAGAGTCAGACACGACTTAGCATCTAAATTGAAGAGACCAGTTAATTATCATTGTGATAGTCCAGGTGAGAAAGAATGATGGCATGTAATTGGAGGATAGTGACTTCCGAGGTGGCTCAGTTCAGTTCATTTCAGTCGCTCAGTCGTGTTCGACTCGTTGCGACCCCATGAATCGCAGCACACCAGGCCTCCCTGTCCATCACCATCTCCCGGAGTTCACTCAGACTCATGTCCATCGAGTCAGTGATGCCATCCAGGCATCTCATCCTCTGTCATCCCCTTCTCCTCCTGCCTCCAGTCCCTCCCAGTATCAGAGTCTTTTCCAATGAGTCAACTCTTCACGTGAGGTGGCCAAAGTACTGGAGCTTCAGCTTTAGCATCATTCCTTCCAAAGAAATCCCAGGGCTGATCTCCTTCAGAATGGACTGATTCGATCTCCTTGCAGTCCAAGGGACTCTCAAGAGTCTTCTCCAATACCACAGTTCAAAAGCATCAACTCTTCGGTGCTCAGCCTTCTTCACAGTCCAACTCTCACATCCATACACGACCACAGGAAAAACCATAGCCTTGACTAGACGGACCTTAGTCGGCAAAGTAATGTCTCTGCTTTTGAATATACTATCTAGGTTGGTCATAACTTTTCTTCCAAGGAGTAAGCGTCTTTTAATTTCATGGCTGCAGTCACCATCTGCAGTGATTTTGGAGCCCCAAAAATAAAGTCTGACACTGTTTCTGCTGTTTCCCCATCTATTTCCCATGAAGTGATGGGACCAGATGCTCAGTAGTTTAAAAAAAAAAATCTGCCAATGTAGCAAATGTAGGAATATAGGAAATGTACATGTAGGAAACACATGTAGGTAACACAGGAGACATGCATTCTGTCCCTAGGTTAGGAAGATCCACTGGAGGAGGAATTGGCATCCCACTCCAGTATTCTTGTCTAGGAAATCTCATGGACAGAGATGCTGGCATGCTGCACAGTCCATGGGGTCATAAAGTGCCAGACACAAGTGAGTGACTAAGCACGCACACACACACACACACACACACACACACACCAGGAGGATAAGGACAAAGGTGGAGATAAGTGAATGCATTTGAGATCTGTGTAACAAGTAGAATCCACATACCTTGATGACAGTTTAGATATGAGTGAGTAATAACTGTGGAAAACTACCTATTTCAACTACTAATTATCACCATCGTCTTCCGGCCCTTGCTGAATTATGGACAGGAAACACTGAGAGCAAATTTCTGGTTGAGGTTTCACCAACGTGGAACTTTGAAAAGGAGAAAAGCAAAGCCAGTTTGGAAGGCAGAACAGAAGCAGAAACCATCTGTGTCTCCTGCAGAGTTTCAGGTTAAGCTTGGGCTTTGGAAGACATGAAGTTATGTAGCTCTCCTAGTGTTTCCTTGATAATTTCCCTGTCTGCTGTTACAGGCAGTTCCTTTTATTGTCTGAAGTTTCCTTTATTTCTGCAAAACTGATTTTTTACAATCTAAGAATGAAATTGAGAGTTAGTAATAATTTTTCAGGCCTTGACTCCTCCAGCGCTTTAACAGAATTTTAAGGTTATCATTTCTTGTATTAAACACCTACCTGTAGAAAAGGCAGGTTTCTATTTTTCTGTCTGATTCTGGCCCAGTTGTGCCTGATGTGAGAAATGTGCTGAACCTCCCCCCAGTCCGCATTATTTCAGGTTTAAATCTACTGATAAGAAGTAGTTGTGTGAGACCTGGAAAATGAAAGCGAAAAATAAAGGCAATTATTCCATTCAGGGTGGGCAGGACCCACAGGTTTCTGAGGAAGTAATATACTGCCAACTCTTCAGGCTTTAATAAAGTTTTCCTGCAAATTTCCTGTCCTCTGCTATAGGCATCTATGATCATGGGCATTTTCCTGCTAGTTTGATGACTCTTTTCATTTCCTAAAACCTCTCCTAGAAAATGTTCTACTAGGCTATTGTAAATCAAATCTTTCAATAATTCTTATATATTTAATTCCTTAAAACCTTTTGACTTACGTAGAATGATAAAAATCAAACTTCAGTAGGCACGTACTCAGACCTATAAATGATGCTTTGCAAATGCAAGATTAAGACATAAATTCAGTGAAAAAAAAAAAACACATTTGGATCTTAACAACAAACTTGAAATTTTGTCTTATGATATTTTACTGATACCTCTGAGTAATGCAGATTTTGTGATAGTTCTTTTCAGAATATATATATATATATATATACACACATATATATTATATATGTTAGTAAGGATATATAACCAGAATTGATACTTTAAAGTACAATACTAATAATCTTTTGTAGGTTAACAGTGAAATTTAAGCTCTCAAAACATTGGTTCGAGCCTTCAGTTAAAAGAAGACATTGTTATCATTTTATCAGATTCAATAAAGCTGAGAGATTCAAAGAATAAATTGTATGCTGTTGAAAATTCTCTTTGGCTAGGGATTTCAGTCAATTTGCTGCTTAAGTTTATTTTAACATTTGTAAAATCCAAATCTTTAACTTATAAGAAGTCACAGGAGTTCTTTCACCTGCTTGGCCTTTGTTCTCATGTTTGACATGAGATCATATAAAAATAACATTTATGCAAAGTCATGCAATATAGATGCACAGTAGCACACAAGCTGCAGCAGTTCATTTAATTCTTATTAACTTGAAATAGGAAGCTGTTATGACCCCAAAAGAGCAATCATTTCTCTCAGCCCAACTCTAACTATTTCTCTTTTTGGATAAGTAAATTTCGTAAAGATAATTTATACCTATCTTAAGAGTCTAATTTATGATTTCATTGATGACCTATTAAGCAGGCAACTCTGTACTATGCTCTGTGATTATTAAAGAGATAACTTTCTGGCATGATAAATTAGGATCAATTCAGAGAGGAGCAACAGATAAGAATTTTAAAATCTAAGCTAACTAGAGATAAAAAGATAAGTGACCACTCCATCTTCCTATGTTCTGTAAAGTGTCGCTATGGGACTTTACAAATGAAGTGACTTGCATTTAGTTCGTTTTCTAAATGCGCTTCTCTCTGCACTTACAAGTTTCTCAAAAAGTGACTGTGGATGGAGAGGGTAGTGCTTTAAAACTATTTCAGAATATACTCCGCTGGTATTAATTTTGAAATCAGGAAGGCTGATTCGCACTAGACCATGTTTCAAAATAAAATTGCCCATAAAGATATTGTAGTTCCACCCTGACAAATTCGTGTTTTAGAGAATTTTCCATAATTCTTAAGTAAAGCATTAAACCTACTTCACTGTTAAATTATATAACAAAAAATGATTTACAGGCTTCTGTTTTAAAGAAATGACAGGGATGGCCACTACTTAAACAAGATCTGTATCTTATGAGAAGTACTGTATATGATAATCACTTTAGGAAAAGTGTCCATTCAAAGGAATGGCTGCACTGGGAGAGATTATGGATGAATTGTAGAGTTAAATGCTGAAAATCTAGGTTATTTCAAAGTCATACACTCTTCTCTGAAGCATGCAGGTTAAAACAGAGCTGAATGACAAAAACTATGCTATAAGCATCTCCTTTAACCTGAGCTAAAGCACCTCCTTCAACAGCAGAGGACAAGGGATAAAAGAGTAATCACTGATCAATTGCTTAATTGATCAGATAGTGTTTCAGTCCACATGAATATGCCCAGGTAGAAGCTTAGATACTATTTTGTTCAGTTACTAGTTCATGTCTGACTCTGCGACTCCGTGCCCTGTGGCCCTCCAGGCTCCTCTGTACATGGGCTTCTCCAGGCAAGAATGCTGGAGTAGGTTGCCATTTCCTTCTCCAGGGAATCTTCCCAAACCAGGATTGGAACCCACTTGTCCTGCATCAGGAGGAGGATTCTTTATCACTGAGCCACCGGGGAAGCCCTAGAAAATATGTACCTGGTTATACAGAACAAAACATATTTACTCTTTGTGTTTATAATAACCCTTAAATATCAAGTATCACATCATGTACTATATATTTTCAGATACATTTTCTAATTTGATCTTCAAAAATTGACCAAGTGTATAAAGCAGGCATATTTAATGAGCTCCTACAAAGTACTAAGATAGGCATAGGGAAGGTAGGACAATTTCATTTGTTTTCCTCAACTCTGTCCTCCTTCGCCATAAAGGTATTGCTATATTTGATTTTTTTCACATGAATAAACTGAAGTAGGAGACTATAATAACTTGACAGTATATGATAAAATCTATATAAAAGCTGTTCTTCATGCATAATCCAGGCAAATTCCACACCAGATTGCTTAATTCATAGGACACAGGGGGAAAAATCATTACTTAAAGCACTAAAGTACTAACATAGAGCTGGAATTGGATTGGATTTGCAAATATCCTAAAACAAGGGTTAGAAAACTAGGGCCTGTGGGCTTGCTGCCTGATTTTACAAATAATATTTTTATTGGAACATAGTCATGCCACTAATTTATGTATCATCTGTGACTGTTTTACTCTATAAAAGCAAATATTGAGAAGTTACAATAAACACTATATGCAGAGCAAAATATTTACCCTCTGAGCCTTTAAGAAAGATTTGCTGCCCACTTACTAGAATTCAGAAGGGCCACAATTTCAAATTAAGACACAACAGTAGGGAGAATACAACCCACAATGAGGAGGAAATTCAAACGGTAGCTTATCCCAGAGAATGGTTCTAACCCCCTACAGGGAGCACCCGACTTACTCAGTGGGTTAAGCCCATTGAGACACCCAAGAGATGAGCCCCCCAAACACCCAACTTGAAAAACCAACACAGCTAGGGACTCGCGATGGCAATACCCAAGAGCCTAAAAGGAAAAAAAAAGAAAGAAAAGAAAAACCATTATCTCAGTAGGCAATAATCACTCTTACTGCCCAAATCTTCATTTCTAGTCTCATTCGCCAGAAGACAGTCGCAAAGCTCCCAACCCAGGGACTGAACCTAGGTCTCCCTCATTGTAGTCAGATGTTTTACCGTCTGAGCCACCAGTAAAGTCTTAAACATAGGCAATTAATACTCAAAAAACAAAATGTAAATCTAAAAGCAATATAGCAAACATAAATCTAAAATTGTCTAAAAATTAGAGTACATTCACAGTGTTCTTGGGAGAGACATTTGTGACCAGAGTTGCCACATGAGTCAAATTCTATTGCAACATTGATTGCAAATAAATAGCACCTGCAGAGTTATGCAACCATGTTCCTTCTCTGCTGCATAGTTAGAATCTCTACCTAGTGTTTGCATTTGCACCACACTTGGTATTCACTACTTATGTACTAGCTTTGAGGCAGTTCTTATGTACCTGCAAGCTAAAGGGTGTCACCGAAGTTTCTAATATCTGAAGAAATTCCACTGTGTTGTAGGTACATGTGTTCACATGATCCACAAACATCATATAAAGAACCATCTCCTTATCAATCTTTTTCAAGCCCAGTTCAAATGTTACCTGCTTAGAGAAAGTTTTCTTACTGTGTTTCCCTGCCCTACCCCCTCCTGGGGACCTCTTTGAGATTATGAGAACTGGAGCTGCATGGCTCTCTCTTGTTTAGAGTATATTTGGGGTCTTAAGAGAACTTGTGTCATTCTCTCTGATTTTAAAGACACTTAGGCATGTAATCAGTGCTCAATAAATACTTACTGATTAGGATTTAAAAGGGAAAATTGAATAAATATGCTGTCTATACGCCATTAGAAAGAACCAAGGATGAGAACAGCAGAATGGATTCTCACTATCTTACGGTGTGACTTCTGCCCCTTACGATGTATGTTACTATGAGTTGCTATAGTTCGTGTGTGTGTGTGTGTGTGTGTGTGTGTGTGTGTGTGTGTGTGTATGTATATATAATGGTATTTTTCATTGCTGGGCTTCCCTAATGGCTCAGTGGTAAGCAATCTACTGCCAAAGTAGGAGATGCAGGTTTGATCCCTAGGCTGGGAAGATCCCCTAGAGAAGGAAATGGCAAGCTACTTCAGTATTCTTGCCTAGCAAATCCCATGGACAGAGGAGCCTGGTGGGCTACAGAAGAGTCGCAAAAGAGTTGGACATGACTTAGTGACTAAAAACAACAATTTTTCACTGCATGACACCAAGTAAAATAGAACCAAATCATCCTAAAAAAAAGTAACAATATGGGGATCGTGTAGCTATCACATTTAATAGTATTATTCAAATGGATCTTTTGAAGAAAATAACTACTAAGTAACAAAATCTTTTAACATATGCATTTTCACATTTTCCTCCTACTTTTAGTAGTGAATGACATTTTGGGGGCTTAAGTGTCATTGTATCTTACAAGTAGTTTAATAGTGGTTTAACTGTATGAGATTTAACTTTTGAAAAGATTAACAGTGTTAACTACATAGTACCTTTTCCCAAAGAATACCTAGTAAATACCTGTGTATTCCAAACCAGTATCGCTTGACTCTTTCATTACTAATGCAAAGCAGCAAGGTATGTCATTTTAAAATTCATTGTTATACTGATCCTCTTTTACTCGTTCAGATCCTCTCTCACCTGGGGTAATGTCTTAAGTCAAAAGCTAATTGTAAAAGCCACAACTCAGATCAGTTCTGCTTGAATAAAAGGACTGTCTGGAAGAAGAGAGGCACCTTGAGTTGCTTTATAAAGGTTTGATGTTGCTGAGATTCCCAGTCTCTCAGTGGGACTGATGCCATGTTTAACATATTTGATACATTTAAGTATCCTGCCTTTCAGAAATGCAATTAGAGGTCATGATGGAATACTCTGATTAACTTAATGTTGTAGACAGTATGAAAGTCAATGGAAGTGATTAGGGAAGGGAAACTATGAGCTGCAACCTGCCTCAGAGATTAGCATACATGCCACAAAAAGTAACATTTGGCTTTTAGAAGTGTAAGGCACGTGGCAAAAGAAGACTCAGCATGGAAATGAATTGCTCTTCCCCTGCAAGGCTTTTTGAGTTCAAATCCCAAGTTTCCACAAGCTTTGTGCAATCAATTTAATTAGAAAAAAAGAATACATTATAAGGCAGCAAATGATTTACAAGGGCAGAAACCCTTCTGCCACCCGAATGTTAAGTACACTAAGTTGGTTCACTCATAGAAACCTAAGAAATGACTTCTAACTCTAGCTATCTATGTGTTTCAATAGCTCTGATAGTTTTTATTAATGTTGCAAACCAAACATTTTAAAGCTGAAAATCACAAGAAAAATTTAGGATTTTAACGTAATATAAAATTCCGTGTGGGTTGGTACTACTTCCTCATACATATTCAATTATATTCTCTTCCTCTGAGCCAATAATGATAATCTTTGCTTTGGCACAAAAATACAGAAGGGCCCATAGTCTTTATCGAATTCTACCCATCCAACCTAAAGAGTGGGTAGAATGCACCCCCTCCCGGGGCAGATTTTATGGATGTCATATCTACTTTGCCTTTGCCAGGTCAGTCAAGCTTTATTTCATCAATAGAAACAGGCATTTTAACTGCTTGGCAACGATTCAGTAATGATTCAATGCTAATAACTGCCCACCACGCTTTACTATTTACTCTAAAAATATTAAGAAGGAGGATTTTAGGTTATTTTCTTTCCATAAGGAGAGTAGAAAGAGAACACGGAAAATAGTCACTGTAGATAAAATGGAAACTTCTATTTTGTTTTTATCCTGAGTGAAGTGGGTGTGTGTTAGAGAAATCAGTAGATGACCTGGTGCTCAGTAGTGACGGTGGCTATTATCTTGGTATTTCAGGTCATCCCTTGGTCAGTTGCTGTCTCCTTTAATCAAGGAGAACTACATTCTTTGATATAATACAGACCATGAACTCTGATATCAGAAGAGGAGAATTAAAAGAACATGTCAGGCTTATTATCTTTCTTTTGTTCCTAGGGCAGAGATCGTTTTGCTGAAAAATGCGTCAGGGAACCATGTGTGTTTATCATGAAAGCTTTCTTTGTGCTACCCAAACACATCAGAATAATTCAACAATCCTGTGAGACTTGGATTCATTTCTCTGTCTCTGTGAATCTCAAAAGTCATTGCTTAAAAATAGCTAATCCCTCTCTCTGGTTGAGGATTAGATTATGAAAAAAATCAAACTCATTCTATTGTAAGTTTTAAAAGATACAGAAAATACTCACATAGGAAAACAAACAAACAAACAAACAAAAACAGCCAAGAAAGGAGCAGGGGGATGTGACAACAAGCAATGCCAACGGAGAGCTGTTTCTCTGAATTCCCCAATGTGAATTTGGTGCTTTTTCATGTTCTTGCCTACTTTCTTTTATTTCTTTTGCTCATTACATACTTGCTATTCATGACAACATATACACAATTATTTATTTGTATGCCCTTTGTGGATGATCTTTAATATGCAGAGGGAAAATATGTCATATTAAGTAAATTAATATACTGCACCTTTATGCCAGTTTAATATAACAATAATTTAAGAATGCATATCCTTAAATTATCAAGGTTCTTTCTGTTCCCACATATGGTTTGAATGTGTCATTTCTATGGTTGATTAGTAGCAATAAGGAATGGTATGTAATAATAATAGGAAAAGAAGAGTGTTTGCCATTTAATTTTGATAGAAACTCAGTTTCAGTGATAATAACATAAAAATGACTAAGCATGTTTTGAAAAAAGAATACTAATCAGCTCTTTATTCTATCCATGTATGCTTATAAATATTACCACATCATCTAAAGTAACAAATCATCAGTAACCAAATGAAAAAGGCCCAGATTAATAACCTAAGGAAGTGACACAGATTTAGGAGCTAATATGGTATGATGGATTAAAGCTTGGAATCTAGAACTAACTTGATCTTGTGTATGACTTTAGGCAAATCAGTTTTTCTTTGTCCCAGTTTCCTTATTAGTATGCTAGGAATAATATCAGTACCTTACTTTGCTAATAGAGATTTAAATGAGATAACACTTAAAGCAACACTTAGAATAACACCTGGAAATGCAACTGCAATTAAAAAACAAAAAAAGGGTGAGTGAGATTTAAAGGAATAGCTTTGTTTGTCATATCCAGAAACATTTGAAATACAAATCTATCATGAATACGTTCTTGGTTTTGGCCAGAAGCTGTAACTGAATGAGGATCAATAAGAGGCAGTGGCTCCTTTTCGAAGCACAGAGGCAACTGACTCAGCACCTTGTTTCACCTGGGTGCCAGCCTGACACCCAGGTCACAGTCAACTCAACCTCAATGTGTGGCTCATCATTATTTTTCAGGTGAGGACACACATATAGCATTTGTTAGGATTCCAATCAGGATTCACTGCTCTGCACTCAACGTGGTGTTGTTCAGTAGATGATACTAGTGGATAAAGTCTTTGATGTTTGCTATTTATTTACAGAAGGTGGGTGAACACAAGAATGAGAAATACACAGGATTTGCAGTTAACACATTTTCCCAGCATGTTCTTCGGTACAGATTTCAATTTCAAGTACTTACTTAAAAACAGAAAGTAACATGACTGTAGAATACTTTACAAAGGGGGAGAAATGTTTGTTCTTAAACACTGTGCTATTTGGACAAATTATTTTAATGATGTACGGTGATGGGTGAGTATGAATAAATATATTATAAGATTTATAAACTTCTAATTTTATTTATATAGTCCCTGAAACTTGACATTTTCAAATGATCAGATGAAATTCTATGTAAATTGAATTTGTCAAGTGCAGGTATGTGTTAAGTTTTAAAGAGAGTTAAACTTAGATAATTAGCTCTGCAAAGGAAGCTTCCAGGATAATGCAGAGGTCTTCTGGGATGAGAAAGAAGTTTCTGAAAACTGAGGTGTCAGTATGAGCTGGATAATTGCCTAGAACTTGCCTGAGCCCTAAGAATAGTTAGAAGAGAAAAAGATGACAAAAACGTTCTCATCAGAGAATATATGGCAACATGTCATTATTTTATTTTATTTTACGTTTTAATGAGAAAGGACAGTGGAATATAGAGAGAAGCCAAGGTGCAGCTTTTCATTTTGTATCTTCAGAGGTGATGAGAACAATCTGCTTTGTACTTTAAATTCTTAGTATAAAATTAGAACTCTGGGTATCAGATCTTAGATATTACAAAAGGGATGAAAGCTTTTTCTTGGAGCCCTTAGCCCATTTACTTTGTTTTCCGTGTAGATCTAGTATTAACATAACATAGAAATAATTTCACTTTTCCATCAGTTACAAAAATAAGCAAAATCAACCCTTTCTTTGTTCATAGTTTTTTTTTTTTTCCTAAAACAAATAAACCAAGAAAAACTCACCACCAAGTGCGGCTACTACTTAATTTAGCAGATCTTTTTCCAAGTAAATGTCACAGAGGAGGGATGTTCAATTAGAACATCTCATACATAATGTATAACTCGAGCAATTAATTTTTCCTTTGGTAGTAACAGCACATTACCATGGAAGGGTCAAAGTGGGCAGGCAGGAAGTAACAGCAAGCTAATTATTGTCCTAAATTAATTTATATTCTTCTCACCTTTTTTTGTATTATTAACTATAGTCAACATACTGTGCATTTCATTCTCAGGACTTATTTCATAAACAGAAGTTTTTAGATAGCTTTCAGCCATCTTCACTCATTTCCACTTCATTTTCTTTTGCCCATAATATTTCCAGAGTAAGATGAGTCTATGAGCATTCCTAAAGATTAACTTCATATAATTATAATAATTTTTATTTTTAACAGTCACAACAAGTTATAATGTCATGTTTCCTCGACATTCAGTTCAGTTCAGTTCAGTCGCTCAGTTGTGTCCGACTCTTTGCAACCCCATGAATCGCAGCACGCCAGGCCTCCCTGTCCATCACCAACTCCCGGAGTTCACCCAGACTCGCGTCTATCGAGTCAGTGATGCCATCAAGCCATCTCATCCTCTGTCCTCCCCTTCTCCTCCTGCCCCCAATCCCTCCCAGAATCAGATTCTTTTCCAATGAGTCAACTCTTAGCATGAGGTGGCCAAAGTACTGGAGTTTTATCTTTAGCATCATTCCTTCCAAAGAAATCCCAGGGCTGATCTCCTTCAGAATGGACTGGTTGGATCTCCTTGCAGTCCAAGGGACTCTCAAGAGTCTTCTCCAACACCACAGTTCAAATGCATCAATTCTTTGGCACTCAGCCTACTTCACAGTCCAACTTTCACATCCATACATGACTACTGGAAAAACCATAGCCTTGACTAGACGGACCTTAGTCGGCAAAGTAATGTCTCTGCTTTTGAATATGCTATCTAGGTTGGTCATAACTTTTCTTCCAAGGAGTAAGCGTCTTTTAATTTCATGGCTGCAATCACCATCTGCAGTGATTTTGGAGTCCCAAAAAATGAAGCCTGACACTATTTCCACTGTTTCCCCATCTATTTCCCATGAAGTGATGGGACCGGATGCCATGATCTTCGTTATCTCTATGTTGAGCTTTAAGCCAACTTTTTCACTCTCTTCTTTCACTTTCATCAAGAGGCTTTTTAGCTCCTCTTCACTTTCTGCCATACAAGTGGTGTCATCTGCATATCTGAGGTTATTGATATTTCTCCCAGCAATCTTGATTCCAGCTTGTGTTTCTTCCAGTCCAGCGTTTCTCATGATATATTCTGCATAGAAGTTAAATAAGCAGGGTGACAATATACAGCCTTGATGTACTCCTTTAAGCTCAGTTAATTCTTTATATGTATTTTTTCTGTTACTTCCTCTAATAATATGATGAGGTATATATCCTTAATGTTACCACTGTACAGATGGAGCTACCAAAAGACAATGATTTAAGTAACTTCCAAAGTTTACACAAGAAAAAAACATTAGCAACTGGAAAACAATGTAAAATGTACTTCATACACCACTTACTCTCTTTACCATGTAAATAAAGCAATATTACAGAAACATGTGATTACCATATATCATCTCTACCCCCTTTTTTAGGGCAAAACATTCCACAGATTTGTACCTCTGTGTCATCATGAATATATGGTCATTTCTATGTCTAGCCTTAAGTCTGGCTGAGATAAACCACTTAACACTGCAAACCCGAAAGAACAGATCAAAATTTAAATATTAAAATGAATAAGCACAAAAAATAGCATAAAATAAAGTTGTGCAAACTTTTTTAATATGCTTTCAAGTGGCCTAATAAAACTATCAATTATATTTACTTTTTTGTATTTTGCTAATGCTTCACACTAACAAGGTGAATTTCAAATTATTCAAACTACATGAAATGCCAAATGGATTTGATACTTTAATGTATCCACTTTATTGATTAGTTTGCAACGTGAAGGAAACATCATGAACATGCTTTATTTTATTCAGTTTTTAAGAGACATTTCCATTGATCTTGGTTATGCCCACCTTGGCCAAGATGGCTCTGTCTCTCTTCCTCTTCACTTTGTGCGTCAGGACCTCTGATTTCTGGGTAGGGATGGAAAGGTGAAAGACAAAGGCCTGGCACTATCAGAACTTCACGGCCAGAGTCCTGAGTGATGACAGGCGTCTGATGGCTGCCCCTCTGTTCTGGATTTCATGCAGGGGGGGGATTCGGAGACGTTTTAAGGACCAGAGGTCTCTGTTTTTCCTTAGCTGTGTCACACAGTCTTTGAATGACTGATTTAAGCTCCCGAAGCTTCTCCCTTCTGTGCAAAATATCTACAGGTGCAATGACTTAATCTCTGGGAAATTACGCTGTTTTGCCTTGTCAAAGGGTAGGGACTGCATTTTGCCCAGTTCTTGCCCTCTCTCCTTGCCATTTCATACCAGGCAGCTTCCCATCTTCAGAGCTCTCTAGGAAAAGAAGACAACAAATGCTAACAGGTCCCAAGGATCTAACCTGTGATTGAGATGCTAATCTCTAGTGTAATTGTGAAATTACAATTTCCTGGAGGAGGAGAAAGATAATAGTCCGGAGATAGATGATAGATAGATATGCGGCTGGAAAGATGGTTGGATGGGTACGCAGATATAGAGGACAGACATAATTAGATATATATAAAAAAACCACATATGGGACTGGCCTGGCCGTGCAGTGGTTAGGACTCTGGGCTTCCACTGCAAGGGGCATGGGTTCAATCCTGGTCAGGTTGCTAAGATCCCACATGCTGCTCAGTGTGGCCAAAAAAAAAAAGAAAAGAAAAAAAAGCCGCATAATCCTTTCCTACATTTCTCTCGCTAATGTGTCTCCCAGCTTTTAGTGTCTTTGATACCTAATGCCTATTTATATCATAAAAAAGAACATGAAGCTACCTTGAAGGTTTTGTGTAGCCCTGCGAACTTAACAGTACATTTGTTCCCAGATTGTTTTCTAACATGTGAAGCAGAATTGCCATGCATTACAAATGTTTTCCTGCACATCACACTTCATGGGAATTTATTCATATGAGAATTTATACAGCAATCATCAAAGATGTGTTTTGACCAAACAAGGTAACTGCCATTACCCCTCCCCACAACAGGAAGTGATATTATTAAGTACAAACAAGTTAAAATAATAAACTCATAATTTACAGAAAGATTTTGAAAATCTGGGGTATTTTCAAAGTTCTGGAATATTATTTGTATCCCAGAACTACCCAGTGCCAATCTCATTTGACAAATACTTTAATTCCATATTAATATTCAACAAAATTAAGGTTGCTTCTATAATACATGAACAAGAAAAACAGATTGAAATTCATTACCTCATTCATTCAAGAAATATTTATTAGTCACATACTGTGTTCCAGAAGCTATTTCAGACAAGAACAAGTGAAAAAGTCAGACAATTTCTTGCCCAATTAGGCTTTACATTGTAACAAAATGATAAAGACAATAGCAAGTACCATATGTACAATGAAATACCAAGTAACTGAGTGATCTGATGGATAGAAAGCAAAGCAAGGGACCCACATTTGGGGGAGAGTGGCCCAGTAGGTCTTTCTGGGGAAGTCAGAATTGATCATAGACTTGAATGAAGTGAGGGAATGAAAAATAGAAATGTTTGGAGAAAGGTTGCTTCAGGCCTTGAGCATGACATTGGAAGAGTGGAGAGCATACAGAAACAAGCAGAACACAGGATGATACCCGACCTTGCATGTCAGGTCAGAAAGTTGACTTATATTTCAAAAATGCTGTGAAGCCCTTGGGATTGTTCAGTGTTTGAAAAGAAAGGGATCTGTGCGTTCCAGCAGAGGCGTGTCAGCCTTTGTGATGATGGGCTGTCATTTACTGAGCTCTTGCGTTTTGTCTGGTACTGCACACTCTTCCTGTTTTGCTTATTCTTCACAACAATTGTGTGAAATAGGTAGATTGGACCTCATTTTAGCGATCACAACCTCAGACGTGGAAAGATTATTCAGTTCGACAAAGTTCACACAGTTACCTAAATGAAAGTGAAATAATGCAAACTCAGATCCGACAGGCTCAAGCCATGGGCTTAGTGAACAAATACGCCTAATATTTTCTGATCCCTATAAAGGCTTTTAACATCTTCCTGTATCAATCACCTGTAGTTTAAGACTTAGGCATCAACCTCTAAGTTAATGAAGAGTGACACTGAAGTCTGTGTGTGTTAGTTGCTTAGTCGTGTCTGACTCTTTGCAGCCTCATAGACTGTAGCCTATAAGGCCCTTCCGTCCATGAGATTCTCCAGGCAAGAACACTGTAGTGCAGGTAATAATGTGAAGCTGTGCTATTTCATAAACATCCACACTGATTTACCTGTATTAAAATGTACAAAAATAAGATCTTAATGTCATGTCTTTCGCTTGGGATACAGCTATATTCCTGCAACTCCTGTGTGACTAGAAAAAAAATTTAAATAGTTTTTGAAATATTGCTGAGAATAATTTCTAGAAAATTGCAACTTATCTACTAAAATCTGATTGTATTTTTTATATATAATTTTAAAAGAACACTTTTTAGACTAACATATAGGTATCCATCCCTGAATCTCTTTTTCTATGTATGCTATGATTGACAATCCTATCATTAATTAAACCAGAATTCATGTTAACACATCTGCTGAATGCCACTGGACTCAAACAGTAAACCTTACTGATGCAGATATTGCGTCAATGTGCATTTTTATAAGGTGTTCTTCCAAGTTGATAGGCTGTTTATAAGGCTTCCATCCATGACAGAACTAACTGTGAGCCCCAAAGATTCTATTTTTTTTCTAATCTATTTTCCATGGATTGCTTCACCTGCTATTTATCACACTTTCAATTTCTTTAACCAAGATTATATATACTATTTTCTAAATACAGGGAGCAGCCATTCATGGAATGATTCATGAAAATTTCCCTAACTATACTTTTTCAATTTTTATGTCAATATGATAGGAATGTAAATGTTCTCTCAACCCACATGTGTTTTTTTTTACTTGCAAGTTTTTGCTCTTCTGGAAGTTTCTTTTATTTACTGTTCTTACTTTTCCCTAAGTAAATAATGATATGCATGTACAAGGATTTACTACAGTTTATGTCCTCTCCAACTGCTTTTAATATCTTCCAAAATTGTTGTATTTCAAGTCTGATTTTCTCAGACTTTTGTAAAATTGTATCTCTGTTGCTGACACAAAATGATATGAATGATACCTGATTGATATTGATGAAAAAATTAACTTCTATTACATGGTTTGGATGTTTATATCTCAAAATACAGAGAGAGATTGTAGGTATTCAACTGTTCCAAATTCAGCTTAAAATTATTTGAAATATTTGATTTGAACATATATGACCAATTTAGTTCAGTTCAGTTTCATACCCTATTAATAAAACAATGAACACATATAGCAATTTTGAGCACACAATATTCACTACTTTCTGTTCAACCTGTGAATTTCGAATTTCACTTTGATTTGGATAGAACAAGAATCATTCTTACAAGGCTGATGAAAATCAGTGTTTTATTATCTTACTATCTAATGTTACCTTCAAGCTTTATGTCCAGCAGCTTAGCATATTTCCTCCATAATGTTACAATAAAAGTAACTATTGCATCTAATTTTATACTGAGTAATAAAAAAATGACATAGAAGAATCAGTTACAGTCTAAGCATCGATAAAAAAGGAAATGCTGAGAATTTTATCATGTTTTATTTTATGCACAGTAAGAGCAGCACAGTTGATCATAATATTTAGGATGAATACTAATTCCAGTTTGAACCCAGTACTCCTTTCACTTACTTCTATCATTTTGGTAGCAATAAAATTAAAATGAAAAAATTTCACACAATTCTTTTTAAAAAGTTTTAATTTAATCTTGAGGAAATATTGATATGTACTTTGTGATTGCATTGTGACATGATAAAGAAGTATTTTGAATACATAAGAAAATAACTTATGAAAATCTCCTAAACATAGTCTATGCCTTTTTTTCTATAAAGCTGTAATATCAAAGAGAATATAAATTTACACTATATCTTTGATTCATAAACAAATACCAAGCATCTGCCTAAATTTGAAAACAGTTTTAAAATGTGGTGTTGAAGACAATTTTAAAATATCAAACTGGAATGAATCATAGACTCAGTCATAAGCTTGCATATTCATAGAAAAGAGTTTTTCAAAGTTGTATATAATTACCCAGATTCTCCTATATGTTTTTCTCTGTAGCGTATCAGGAAGTTAACACACAGAAACACTTTACTCTTACCTTGCAAGATTCACAATGTGAATAAATGAAATAAAGTTAAGACGATCTAGTTCATTGTCCTTTTCACATTAAACCGTCAAAAATTTTGAGAATTTGTATTTGACATAAAAAAAAAAGTCTGAAAGAGTATTTCAGGGGCTTGCTAGAGGGAGTCTGCAGTTAGCTTCACTTCCCTTATCTGCAGTCAGGGAAGATATGGAATATTTACTCCAAGAAAATCAGAGAATAGTATAAGTTGCATCTCTTTCTTTTCCCAGGGATCTGAAGTAAACAACTTTTCACCAAGCGACTACCAGTTTGCCCAAACATACATTAGCATTTTTTAAAAAATATATTAGTGAAAAAAGCCCTAATTCTTTGACTGCATAGTGGAACCAAACATGCACGCTAATCTTTTAAAGCGAGGTCCCAGTTCGTTAAGATAATCATAATTTTCATCGTGATCAGAGGCTGCGGAGTCTAAGGAGCTCAGGGATCCAGCTAAGGACCCTGTTCCCTCAAAAGCATAGGTCTGGAGGGAGTCGAAAGGTGGGGCACAGGGGTCAGTGTCAGCCTCTTCCAGCTTTTCTAGAATGAACTTCCTGAACACCGCACTGTCTGGGCCGACCTGCAGAGACTGCCTGTACAGGCTGCGCATCTCCGCCCTGGCGTGTCTGCGAGGCTTGCGGCCCCGCATTACCGCGCTGCCTCGCAGCTGTGCAATGTCAAAGGCCTCTGTGTCAGCCTCTCCGCCACCTTCATCATCGTATCTGAATATATTCTCTCTGAATTCTTCACTTTTCTCAGGAAACAGCGTTTGTTTTCTCCGTTGTTTCAGACCGAGGTTCAAAAAAATAAAACCTATGAAACAAAGCGTATCAGAACATTAACGCAAATACAATATTATATATTATAAATATTAAGGCTTCATATTACTTCCATTATAAATATAATGCATGTTTATATTTGTATTACTATATTATAAATAAACAATAATGCCTAATAATGTTATACTATATATTCACTCTGTATTGAAATACGTTATCAAATATTGTTACATTTTTAATATTAATGCATACTATAATTAAATATATGTTATCTATTTACATTATAAAAATTGTTAAATAGTATGTTATTTATAATAAGCTATAAATTCTTGCTTTTGTTACAAGCTTAAGACAAAAGCGTCAGTTTTCTGATTATAAAGCAAAGATATATTTGTCATTGAAAATTTACCAAAGGGACTTGAAGAAAGATAAGGCAGTATAGCAGTCTTAACTGGTTGATGATTTAGAGTGGAAAAACAGAGAAATATAGTCAACTTTATATGATGATCAATTTATGACAAAATTTTATTTTTTTTCTTTATTGAAAATAGAACAAAGATGAGAAATAAGATTTTCCAATCTACGTGCCTAGGTCAATCTCAGGAACCAGTGATCCGTGTTAGAGGAAGTTAAGCACACTGAGACGGTTTGATTTTTACCACTGAGACACATTCTGTGGCATAATTTCTTTCTAAGTTAGTATTCATTGACTACAAAGTCTGTACTAGTCATTTTTCTAAAAGTTCTACATATACTCATTGATTTGCTGTGATACCCATATTTTATTATAGTGCTCTAGTAAAGATGGTGAAAATGAAGTGCAGAGAGATTAAATCACATGCCTAGGAAACAAAAAGCTGGCATTCAAACCCAGAAAGTTGGTTCACAATCTGTGCTTTGCTATACCATACTAATTTCAGAAATTCCAAACTTAGCAGGTTTTTGAGTCATAACACTGGTATGTTCACATCAATCAATTGTATCAATATAAAACATTTTTAAAATTGTGTAGAAATAGAACAATTTCAGAATGCTTTTAAAAAAATTTTTGGAGAAAAGTGTATGTGTGTGTTTCATGCATAGTCAACCTTTACACAATTTCAGATCTTATGTGTCTGTTCAGAATTTCATCTACAGGAACTGAAACAAACAGGAAGTAATGTTATTAATATTATCAAAAGAGAAATACATTTGGCAGTGTTTTAGGTAAATCTTACATTTAAATAAATTGAAATAGTGTTCCTGAAATAAGCTCACTGTGCCTGAATCCAGGTACAGTAATTTAATAAAGCTGAGATATATGGTTGAAATAGAAAGGGAGCTAATAAATAATTTTTCAATCTATGAATTGAAGCACATATTCATGAAACTTTCACAGGAAACTTCTGACTGTTGTTGAACCTGACATTCCAACTTTTCAATATGACTCATGCCCTTGACTGTGAGGTTGCCCTTGGTTTCCTTGCAGGGTCTCGGGACTAGGTTTGGGTCTGCACTAGTGAGCAATTTTGTGTTTGCAACCTGCAAACATCATACTGTTTCTACTGCTTCTTGCTTCTGATATCTAGTTATATAGCAATAAATTTAGTTTTATGATAAAGGATCATCAAAAATAATTTGAAAAATTGAAGTTAGGTAGAAAGGAAGGGTAACTTGGGTAAAAGAGAAATGCATGATTTTTAAAGATTTGAGAAAGATGAGAAGAGTGAAAGTAAAGCAAATCCTGAAACATTTTGTATGTCAGTTTGAGTAGTGAGTTTGGGATTTCATAACCCATGGCTCATACAGTTGCTGTCAACCTTCAATACAGTTGTGTTGGCTTTGATGTGAAGTTATGAGGGAAGCAACAGAAAGGTTTAGACTATATAGACTTGTATGTTAAGAAAAGGTAAAAGTTGTGCTTGATGCATAATGTGTAGTTTTGAAAGCCTAGCTGAAACACTTGGAGCCTCATTTGCCTCATCTATAAAATGACTATAACTTACTTCCTTGTGAAAACAACAGCAACAACAATAGCAAACAGACGAAAACAAGTGGAGCTATTTTACTGAGATTTCTTTCGTGTTTAACACTTTAAGTTAGACTCTCTCTTTTACATGTTCAGAATGAAAACTATGTTTATTTTTAAGCTAGCTTAAGCATAATTACCCATCACAAACAAGTGCTTTTTTTTTTTTTTTTTTAACAGGAAGCTTTCTGTTAGTTCCTCATGATATATGCTGGAAAGTTGGAAACCCTGAGATATATGTGACCGACAGAACTATGCGTGTCCTGATCAGTTGGAATTTCCTTTTTTTCCCTTTTTTGGAGTAGAGTTGATTTACAATACTGTGTTAGTTTTAAGTGTACAGCAATCAGTTATGCATGTGTACATATTTAGTCTTTTTTAGACTTTTTCCCACATAGGCCAGTACAGAGTATTGACAAGTTCCCTGGGCTCTACAGTAGATCCTTGTTACTTCTCGTTTACATTTTTTTCATCCTAACATTTACTCCCCAATGCTCCTAGGCTTCAGTGTGCTGCAGTAAAGGGTTGGATGGAGGTGTGTTATGGTTATGGAACCTCAGCACTTCATTTACTAGCTACATGACCCTTTGTAAATTAGGCAACTCTTTGACTTCCACTTTCTTCATCCGTACAATACAGGCGGTAACAGTTGCTACTTCTTGAGGTTATCTTGAGGAGTAAACTGCAAAATTTCTGCAAATCACTTAAGACAGTCTCCTGGAATATAATAAGTGCACAACAGAAGTTGGCCATTATTATTATTAATTTTTATATTACTACATATGTTGCAGTGTGTGTGTCAAAACCACTCCTAAAAGGCCGTGCACATATGTACTCATATACTCATCAAATTCAAGAGTCATTGATTTTCAACTTGAAGTGCATGTTCACTCCATTCCTCATTTACTCCACTTGATTTAAGAGTTGTAACACATTCATAAGGGCAATTAAACACACACACACACACACACACACACAAGTCCACATTATATCATTATAATGGGGTTAACTCTTTTCTATATGTATCATATTGTTGTCAATAAATGAATATATGCTCAGTTCACATGACTTACCAAATATTATCATAATGCATATCAGCACAGCAGTTATGACTTCTGCCCTGAATCCCATGGAAAGCATGAAATCCTTATGATTGCAGGTCTGTGTGCTGTCAGCATCACCACAGTCACACACGTGTATGGTAAGGGTGTTTGTACTTGTAAGCGGTGGGATTCCATTGTCAGCAATTAGGATGGATATGTAGAAAACAGGCTCTTCTTGAAGGCTAAAACCAGTTCTATTGGTCACAACTACAGCTGTGTTATCTAAAACAAAAATCCACAGGCATAATTTTTTTAATAACGCAAAAGAAATTCATAGCCACTAAGTGTAGAAGAGGCAGGAATGTAGAGATTAAATAAGCTCAAATAAGAAAGAGTACATTTCTGATGAAAAAGAAAATTAAAAGATCAATTCAAAAAGTCATTAATGATTTCGACTTTGCCTGAATCCCAATTACAAAATTAGATGAATTATATAAATCAGTTCTATTTTTTTTTTTTTGGTAAAGATAGGAAACATACATATGGAACACAGAAAAGAAATTGCTTTTTAATTAGCCATTGACAGTATATGGGGGCACTAGCATTAAATGTATAAAGACACATCAGTTTCATTTGAATTAAATACTCATGACTCATTTTTCTAATAGAAACTCATTACTTTCACAAATAAGATGAATACATGAGATTCCTCTGTGTCACAGTAAGTGATCTCAAATAATGTATTTATTAATAAGGCAATATAATTAATTTTACTTGGAGTTAAAGTTTCTTTTAGAACATTTCATTTCACCTTGACATTATTGACCTATTTTCTACTTTTTTTTCAGAGAATCATTAAACCTTAATAGTACTGATTAATTCACTTGGCTAGAACGCTCAAATAGTTAACAAAAATAAATCATATATACTTCAACATATTTAATTTTTTCCTTGACTCCCCAAATATGCTAAATGGTCTTCTCCAGTGCAGTTTACTGTGTATCAGTCTATGATACACAATATGTTTCCCCCCAGACACTTATTTTTTGGTATTGGCATTCCTTGAAACATATTCTGTAGCAATCAAACAAATTTTAGAAGACACAAACAAATAAGGGGAGATAGATAAATGGAAGTCTTTGAAATAGATAAATGAGAATAAAAGTCTTTTGAAATGTATGCCTACTTATCACTTTTTCCAAATCTCCTTTTAAAAACAAACTCTCCATCATGCTCTTGAAGTCTATAAACCTGTGATTTTATTCACTAGACAGATCAAACAGGTGAGAAAGTTTATACTTTTGGGTATGTATTTTCTTAAATTACTTATAACCACAAATATTAAACCAATATTAAATTGTTCCCTTTATGTTTCAATATATTTATTTTGTCCCACTAATTTATTTTATATTAATATAAACAAATCTATAGCTTATTTCTTATTTTGATGTGGCTTTTTAAAAAAATCTTAAATCTATTTGAGTTTCTTTCACTAGGGAATTTGACAAAGCCAAAGGGGAAAGAATGAGTCTGTGTTTATCCTTCCATAAAAGATCTCCCCTTGACGGGAGCTTAAACTCAGGCGTAAGGAAGAACAGCTGCAGGTGTTTGATTATAGATGCCCGAATAATGACTCCTACAGTGCTGCATATCTTTGTGAAATGAAGCAAAATTAAATAGAAACATATATGACAACAAAAAATATTTTACTGAAGGAAAAAAGAACACTGCAGCTTTGTACAAAGTTGACCTACTTCTGTATGGAAGGAAAAGGAACTCCGTCTCTCCATATGAAAACCTTTAGAACATTTTGTTCTTAGGCTGATACAATCATTTAGTTTTGAAGGGAAAAGAACAGCCTTTTCATATATTTATAGCTTCTAATTAATGATTCCAAATATCTTTGAATCAATCAAGTGACTATGAAAGGTGAAAGTGTTAGTTGCTCAGTTCAGTTCAGTTCAGTCGCTCAGTCGTGTCCAATTCTTTGCGACCCCATGAATCGCAGCACGCCAGGCCTCCCTGTCCATCACCATCTCCCGGAGTTCACTCAGACTCACCTCCATCGAGTTAGTGATGCCATCCAGCCATCTCATCCTCTGTCATCCCCTTCTCCTCCTGCCCCCAATCCCTCCCAGCATCAGAGTCTTTTCCAATGAGTCAACACTTCTCATGAGGTGGCCAAAGTACTGGAGTTTAAGCAGCATTATTCCTTCCAAAGAAATCCCAGGGCTGATTCAGAATGGACTGGTTGGATTTCCTTGCAGTCCAAGGGACTCTCAAGAGTCTTCTCTAACACCACAGTTCAAAAGCATCAATTCTTTGGCACTCAGCCTTCATCACAGTCCAACTCTCACATCCATACATGACTACTGGAAAAACCATAGCCTTGACTAGACGGACCTTAGCCAGCAAAGTAATGTCTCTGCTTTTGAATATGCTATCTAGGTTGGTCATAGCTTTCCTTCCAAGGAGTAAGCGTCTTTTAATTTCATGGCTGCAGTCACCATCTGCAGTGATTTTGGAGCCCAAAAATATAAAGTCTGACATTGTTTCCACTGTTTCCCGATCTATTTCCCATGAAGTGATGGGACAGGATGCTATGATCTTCATTTTCTGAATGTTGAGCTTTAAGCCAACTTTTTCACTCTCCTCTTTCACTTTCATCAAGAGGCTTTTTAGTTCTCTTCACTTTCTGCCATAAGGGTGGTGTCATCTGCATATCTGAGGTTATTGATATTTCTCCTGGCAATCTTGATTCCAGCTTGTTTTTCTTCCAGTCCAGAGTTTCTCATGATGTACTCTGCATATAAGTTAAAGAAGCAGGGTGACAATATGCAGCCTTGATGTACTTCTTTTCCTATTTGGAACCAGTCTGTTGTTCCATGTCCAGTTCTAACTGTTACTTCCTGACCTACATACAGATTTCTCAAGAGACAGGTCAGGTGGTCTGATATTCCCATCTCTCAGGACCTTCCACAGTTCATTGGGATGCACACAGTCAAAGGCTTTGGCATAGCCAATAAAGCAGGAATAGATGTTTTTCTGGAACTCTCTTGCTTTTTCCATGATCCAGCAGATGTTGGCAATTTGATCTCTGGTTCCTCTGCCTTTTCTAAATCCAGCTTGAACATCAGGTAGTTCATGGTTCACGTGTTGCTGAAGCCTGGCTTGGAGAATTTTGGGCATTACATTACTAGCATGTGAGATGAGTGCAATTGTGTGGTAGTTTGAGCATTTTTTGGCATTGCCTTTCTTTGGGATTGGAATGAAAACTGACCTCTTCCAGTCCTGTGGCCACTGCTGAGTTTTCCAAATTTGCTGGCATATTGAGTGCAGCACTTTCACAGCATCATCTCTTTCAGGGTTTGAAACAGCTTAACTGGAATTCCATCACCTCCACTAGCTTTGTTTGTAGTGATGGTTTCTAAGACCCACTTGACTTCACATTCCAGGATGTCTGGTTCTAGATGAGTGATTACACCATTATGATTATCCAGGTCATGAAGATCTTTTTTGTACAGTTCTTCTGTGTATTCTTGCCACCTCTTCTTAATATCTTCTGCTTCTGTTAGGTCCATACCATTTCTGTCCTTTATTGAGCCCATCTTTGCATGAAATGTTACCTTTGTATCTCTAATGTTCTTGACGAGATCTCTAGTCTTTCCCATTCTGTTGTTTTCCTCTATTTCTTTGCATTGATCGTTAGTTGCTCAGGTGTGTCCAGTTCTTTGGGACCCCAAGGACTATAGTCCTACAGGCTCCTCTGTCCATGAAATTCTCCAGACAAGAATACTGGAGTTAGTTGCCATTCACTTTTTCAGGGGATCTTCCCAACCCAGGACTGAACTTGAGTCACCCTCATTGCAGGCAGATTCTTTACTGTCTGAGCTACCAGGAAGCATATATAATTTTCTTTTCCAGATATGAAGACATGAGAGGAACTGCAATTATATTTTCAAGGTCATTCAGACTTTGCAAGGGCTTATAACCAATAATTACTTGAAGAAGTGCTTCCAATTTAAAGAAATCCAGTGGGAAATGAGGCTATTATTCCCAGAACACTACTTTGGGTTTTGTTTCCCATTTCCATTGCGACTCCTCGAATAATTTCTCAACACTATCATATTGCAGGAACAGTATAAAAAGTAATGCTATGAATTTTCTTAAAATTAAACAAATCTCGAAGAATGAACAGAAAGCTATTATAAATGAATGGCATTACCTTGATTATCTATGATTGCAAAACTCGAGTTATTTTCTTCCACAGATAGATTGAAATAAAAATGGTGATGTTCTATGGATTCATCTCTATCCACTGCACTGATGGTCTGAATCACCTAGGAAAAAAAATAGGGATAAGTTTTGATCATTCTCTTTATAATATTCTGATTATTATTTTAAATTATTATTAGCTTCTATTAAAATTGCTTTACCAAAATCATTATGGATATTCCAGAGGATATCTCAAATTTGGTGGAAAATATGAAAATATTTTCTGAGGTTAAAAACATGTTTACTTGCTCCTTTCAGAAGAATGTTTTGATATTACATAGAAAGTAAATTCTTATTAATGGATGAGATGATTTCCATAAGCTAAGTTTGTCAGAAAACATCCTCCGATCCTTCCTGCCTGGATTTCTCCTTTCTGTCCTTTTCTCCTTCTCTCTCTTATCTGAATACTAACCATTATGATTTGCTGAAGTTAAATAGTTCCTGCATATATTGGAGACATAACTGTAATAAACATTATTGTCTTACTTGAGTATTTGTTAAACTAATGAGTTTATAAATTGATTTTAGGAATAGTGTATTTAAAGCTTAGGGGTGATGTACATGATTTCCTTTCACCCAGAAGATTAGAGCAAAAGTATTCCATGTCAAGTAAATTCCTCTGTCTATCTCAGATTACAAAAAAGTGAAATAATGCGACTAGGAACAAATCAGTTCACAATTAGTCCTTTGCTTTCAAGACGTGAAAGTGTCAGTCAAGTAGTTAATTACTGTCAAAAAAGAGATGTGCTGTCAAGATCAAATAGTGAGACTGTGATTAATTCTGGAAATTAAAGTAAATTGACTATAGAAGTTATTGTTTTGAATTTTCTAGAATTAAATTGCTTTTAACAATGTGTCACGCAAAAATACCCTTAGTTGCAAGATGACAGATATGATTTATAATCTTATATTTCAAAGCATATCTCTACACATGCATGAAGAACCTTGTGAAACTAATGCAGTTTGTACATTATTTCTCTACATTGATTTATCTTTTGCCTTACAACACATTCCTAATTAAATCACAATCATGGAGTATTAATTAAATAATCTAGTAAAATAAAGCATTTTTATTCAATCCATGCCTACATAATAAATGTGCATTGTATCAGGATAATGCTTTTGAGTTATTACAAGATTTTGTATAGCCAGGATGAAGGTTATGGGCTTGGAAGTCTAATATTCTGAATTCTGTCTTTCCCACTTAATGTTCTAAGTTTAAAATTTGGAGAAATATATATTTATTTATTGGCCACACTGCACGGCAAGTGGGGTCTTGGTTCCCGGGATGGTGGCACTAACAGTAAAGAATCCACATGTCATTGCAGAAGATATAAGAAACACGGGTTTGATCCCTCAGTTGGGATGATCCCCTGGAGGAGAGCATGGCAACCCACTCCAGTATTCTTGCCTGGAGAATCCCATGGACAAAGGAGCCTGGCAGGCTATAGTCCATAGGATCAAAAAGAGTGAAGCGACTTAGCATGCATGCACGCCATGGATCAGCTATGTGCCCTCTGAAATGGAAGCCCAAATTCTTAACCACTGGAGCGCCAACTGGTTCACTTTGCTGTATATCTGAAACTAACACAACACTATAAATCAACTATACTCAATAATTTTTTTAATATGGAGATATAAATTTTTAGGATCATTTTTATTTATTTTTAGGATACACATTTAGTATTCAAAAAGGTTGTGAACATCTGTTCTAAAGGTCAAAGTGCTAATCAAATAATAAAGCTACAAGAAAATTGAGTCTGTAGTCTGTTTTATTTCTTTCTTTAGAATGTTTTTAAGGAAAAAATATTGAGCTCATGATAGCTTAATATTTTGATAGTAGACAAAGGCAGAACTACTGTTTCAAAAAAAAGTTTTCACAAAATTTTGTTAGATGTATTTAAATTACATTAAATATTATGTTTTGCCATTAACTTGTATAGATATAAATTTATTCTGTTAAAAATGAAATAGTCTTAGATTTTATCTCAATATATATTTTCTCATTTTCCTTTGATAAATTACTTTTGTAATTTTTAATAAAATTCTTTATAAAAGTTCACAGAAAATCATCACATATAAATTTAAACTATCAATGTATATAATGAATATCCCAAAGGTATCCATTTAACAAATGTTTCATTGGCATTTGGAGCATGCCAAGTCATCTCAGGTCTGGGTATCCCATGGTGGCTGGGGCCAAGAGTGTCTCTATCACCACTGTTTACATTCCAGTAGAATAGATGTAGAAATTTTCTCTAATTATTTGGACTTACAGCCATTACTGGCATAAAGATCTAGAGGTCATTTGCATACGAACTGTAACTGAGACATTTTGTGGATACCAGAAAGAGTGAGTCTGAAAAAAATAAAAGGGTAAGGGACAGGAGAAAGAAAGGAAGATGAAGAGAACACCAGGGATTACACTGTGGGATCACAGAAATTTAGGCAAGAAAAAATTTTTACATGGAGACAATGTAACTGTCTTTACATTAGACTGTGTATTGGTATGAAGGAATCTAAAATTTACTGCTATTCTGCTTTACTTCTGGAAAAGATATTTGGTATCAGTCAAGATAATCAGAATCATTAATTTGAAAAATGATAACTATTTACATCAAACAGAAAAAGCAAATTGCCCTAATGTCAGCTCATTTATTATATTCATATTTTGCAACCCCCCGAAAAGTTTTACTCTTCCTCTCCGCCCCATCCTGGCCATTTACACATAAGGAACAGAAATAAAACTTCTGCTTAGCCACATAGGTCATTAAGGGAGTGTCTGATTTCCTTTAGAATAGAGTGCACTGGTCTGGCATTTTGATTTCCTACAGTGATTGTATTATCTACCCAAAGCAGATAGATACAGGAGACCTTTTAATACAACATTTTGTCCAGCTGTCTGAGCCTGTGGGAAATGAAACAAAAGTGATTTTCATAGTATGAGAAAATACATAAAATATTTCTCTATATTCTTATTACATGTGAAAATCATCATATTCTGTCAAATAAACGTTAAAATTAATTTTACCTCTTTCTCTTCTACGTTTTAAAAACTTTGTGGCAAAAGCACTTAAAACGAGATCCACCCTCTTAACACATTTTTAACCGTAGTGACAATGTCTCAGGCTTATTCACCCAGCTTAATGGAAACATTACACCTGTTGAAGAGCAACCTCCTCTTCTCTCTCTTTTTTTTAATGCTCTCAGAAAAATCAAAATTCTATCTTATTTGTCAGCACTTTACTCACTTTACTAGATAATCTTATGTTCTCAAATATATTTTCTTCTTTTTGGTAACTCTGTTTTGTATGAATTATATGTATTATTGTATGGACCTAAGCTTCGGAACACTATGAATTAATAGTATGGGAAGCAGAGATTTTATTCTCATTATTATTTTAAAAAATACTACCAAATGTATTTCAGTATTAAGGGAGATTTTGACTATTAGACTGAGTACCAGTTATATCATTTCATTCTTACTTTCAAATATTTTCTGCCACTCTGTAGATTGTCTTTTTTATTCTTTTAACGGGGATTTTCACTGGCTTAATTTTGATTACATCAAATTAATACATGTTTTCTCTTATGGATTGGTATTTTGGTGTTATATTTAAGAACTCTTTGCCTAGTCATAACATAATGTTTTCTCCTCTGCTTGTCTCTAGTTTTAGGTTTATGTTTAAATCTATGATACATTATAAAATAATCTTTGTATAAAGTATGAGGTTTAGATGGAGTTTTCCATTTCCTCCCTGTTTCCTTCTTATCCATTTGTTACAGCAAAATTTGTTGAAAAGACTGGAGAATTTTAATATATTTATGTATCATCTTCCCAACACTGTTTGCATCATTCAGATTTTCAAATTATTAGAACACACAAATATTATATTACAAAATAGAGATTTAATTTTTATAATTTACCCATTTTTTCTTTCTTTTTCTTGATATGCATACTCAAAGGTATCATTTCATTGTCTTTCAAACAATAATTTCAAAATAAAATAATCTGATAAATTAAAAAATATTAACTTACTTTAAGAAAGGAAAATGAAATTTATTGAGTTATTGCTTCTGAGATATTTTATAAAAATAATATAATATATTTCAAACCAACCAGAATATATCAAGAATCTAAGTAAAATAACCTCCAATAAAAATAAAACCAGTACCAGTAATACATTTATATTGGTTTTTGTAACATTCAATTTTTGTTTTATAGTTTTGTTAGTACTTGATTCTTTTTTTTTTTTTTTTTTGATGCTTTCAAATTGTGTTGTTAGAGAAGACTCTTGAGAGTTCTTTGGACAGTCAGGAGATCAAACTTGTCAACCCTAAAGGAAATCAATCCTGAATATTAACTGGAAGAACTGATGCTGAAACTGAAGCTCCAATATTTTGGCCACCTGATATGAAGAGCTGATTCATTGGAAAAGAACCGGATGCTAGGAAAGATTGAGGGCAAGAGGAGAAGGGGAAAGCAGGATGAAATGGTTGGATGGCATCACTGACACAGTGGACAGGAGTTTGAGCAGACTCAGGGAGATAGTGAAAGACAAGGAAGCCTGGCGTGCTGCAGTTCATGGGGTGGCAGAGAGGCTGACAAGACTTAGAGACTAAACAACTGCAATACTTTTTCAGTTTTTAAAAAGTAGGTTTTTTTTTTTAATGTTTTAAGAGATTTAATAGGATAACTAAAAAATGTAAAGTTATCGTGTATTGGAACTGAGATACTCAAAGGAGAATCTAATTTAAACTCTACATTTTACAAATGTAAAAAGGTAAGCCCCATATAAGAAAATGTGTGAAAAAATTGTGAAGTAATGATATAGTATTTCAAAATGAGTATGCTTTCTTAAGTCTTTATATATTTAATAATTCATTTCAAATTGAATTTCATCTGTTGATGTCTGATGTATTTTATATATCATTTTATCTTTATTTGCATGATGGATGGAATAATCAAAGTTAATTAAAATTATTTACAGAATCACAAAAAAAATTTCTTTATTGTCAAAGTACAAATGATTTACTATTAAATTCTAAGGGTTAGGAGATTTTTCAAACGTGAGGAATTTGGAAATAGAAAATTTGAAGTTTACATATTTTTTGAAAGAAAGAAATTTAAATTATACGTAACTTACAACATTAAAGCCTATAATTAATATAGCTAAATAAAGGTTATTTTTATTAATATCATTTCAAAGCTGCAGGAATACATAGAAAATGCTATTCTGTATAATACAAAGTACTGTTTAGATATTGACGATTTATGATGGATTCTTACCTGACCAGCGACTGCATTTTCACAAACGTAAGTCTCATAGTATTCGGAAAACTCAGGAGCATGATCATTGATATTGAGAACTTGTACATAGACAGGGACTGAAGAAATCTGTGCGATATTGTCTGCAAATTGAGTAAACAGAATGAAAATAAAGAATAATGCTGTTGTTAGGGGTAACATAGTCATGAAAATTGCATTAGAGGCTATGTGGTATATTTTTATTTCACATGAATAAAAGCCAAGGACAGGATCTTTATATATTTCATATACAACAATATAGCCTACAAAAAATGTTCTCAGAACGTTCAGCTCAATCAGTGTTTACCGCGTGCCTTGTACCTGCCATCGACTGTAGGAAGCTGATGAGGAAAAGCAGTGAAAGTAAAGAAGATAGTCAGGTATATGAACATTTTTTTTTTTTTTAATCCAGGAACTGTCAAACATATTTGTATTATCCCTGGCCTCTACTAACTAAATGCCAGTAGCATTGTCCACTCTAGTTGTGAATATCTAAATTGTCTTCAGAAGTGGTCTGAAGGTACTAGGAGGCATAACTGTCCACAGTTGTGACCTGTTGGAAAAAAGTGCTAGTCACACAGTCATGTCTGACTTTTTGTGACCCCATGGACTGTAGCCTGCCAGGGTCCTCTGTCCATGGGATTCTCCAGGCAAGAATACTGAAGTGGGTTGCCATTCCCTTCTCCAGGGGATCTTCCTGACCTAGGGATGGAACCTGGGTCTCCTGCATTGGAGGCAGATTTTTTACCAACTGAGTCATCAGGCAATGGTATTGCATATTTGTATATTATTATTTCAAATCTTTCTTTGTTCATTTAAAAAGCCACTGGAAGGTACATACATTGAAGAGTGGGAAGGTGTTTCTTTTGTCTCAGTGTCTTTATAATCTTGCAGGCTCTTTTTTTAATCCAAAAGCATTATATTTGAAGTTGTAATGTGTAAAGGCAAAGAACAATTTAAAAAAGATAGAGAATTAGTTCTGTTGAAAATTAGGGAAAAGTCTTTCCTTCCTTCCCCTTCTTAGAGTATTTACTTTAGAAAAGCTTGTAAATTATCTTTCTATCTCTTTGAAATATATGTTAACCTTTTAAAACTGAGCCAAATCTCTTGCCAACTTTACAACCCAAGCTTGTCTTTTTTCGGTGCTGGGAGCCAATTCTTTGGAATGTAATTAATCATCAAGGAAGATACTAATAGCATATTTTCTCCCATTTTCTGTGGGAGGGTAGGCACCTAACTTCAGCAAAAACCTTGACCAAGATACAAAACTATTTCTTGTCATAAACGTATAAAAAGTTTAGTTTTCATATGGATAAAGCCAGTTAGCAAACACAAATGGTCACTCCAACTACTTAGTGGACTTAGGATAAACTGTGTGACACGTGGTGGTGCTAAGTGCTCCCACTTTAATACCAGTAATTGTTCATCTGGGCTTCTTGGTGGCTCAGTGGTGAAGAATCTGCCTTCAAGGCAGGACACCAGAGCTCGATCCCTGAGTCTGGAAGGTCACCTGGAGAAGGGAATGGCTACCCATGCCATTATCTTGAGACATGCCTGCAGCGGATCCTGTTTGGTTGAGTATGTAAAAGGCCTGAGATTTCTTTCTGACTTGGCAGTTTCTTTCCAACTATGATGTACATCAAATTCTAGTTTAATGTTTTTAATTATAAAACTGCTCATATCTGTTTCACCTTGTGAAGAGATTTTCCAGGTTGGGATGAGATTTTGTATGTAAGTATTTTAACCAATACATAATCAATTAGTTAAAATTAAAACTTGCTGTGTTTTTATTACATATAAAAGAAACCCATGGCCTTTAGGAATTACATAAACCACTAAGAATTATTATTTGGTGACTCTATTGAACTATTTTCAGGATCAAATAGCTTGAAAACATTAAAATATGAAAAGATATTTCTGGAAATTTCAAGATGAAATTATTCAAAACTTAAGATTCATATTTTATGGTTTAACTATACATCGCTGTAGAACAACTTTCTGCCTAAGTAAAATGGACAAAGTATATGTTACAAATAAATTTAAGAAAATTAGTTTTAAAAATCATTTAAAATCTTTATCATTTTTTTTTTTCAAAAAAGCTGTTTAAAATTAAGCTCAGGAATCAGAGAGGATGGAGGAAGAGTAAGATGGGGAGATCGCTAGTCTCCCCCCAAATACATCAAAAACTCATCAAGATATGGAACAGCTCCTGCAAAGACGCGCCTAACACCTTGAGAGTCCCTTGGACTGCAAGGAGATCCAACCAGTCCATTCTGAAGGAGATCAGCCCTGGGATTTCTTTGGAAGGAATGATGCTAAAGCTGAAGCTCCAGTACTTTGGCCACCTCATGTGAAGAGCTGACTCATTGGAAAAGACTCTGATGCTGGGAGGGATTGGGGGCTGGAGGAGAAGGGGACAACAGAGGATGAGATGGCTGGATGGCATCACTGACTGGATGGACGTGAGTCTGAGTGAACTCCAGGAGTTGGTGATGGACAGGGAGGCCTGGCGTGCTGCGATTCATGGGGTCGCAAAGAGTCGGACACAACTGAGCGACTGAACTGAATTGAACTGAACACCTTGAAAGGTACAACAACTGCCCAAAAGCATACTGAACCCATAGACACTCCGAAACCTACTCCTGGACACGTGCACTGCCCTTTAGAGAGGTGAGATCCAGTTCCATCCACCAGAACTCAGGCACAAGCTCAGCCAACCAGGGAAACATCACAGAACACTAACCCAGCCCCATCCACAGAGGCAGACTCCACAACCAAAAGCTACGATCTTGAAAATCCTTTATTTATTTTTTCCTGTTTCATTTTCTTTCTTTCTTTCTTTCTCTTATAAATCACAGTTTATTCCACCAACATAGCTCCATCTTCACACTAGCATTTAGTGGTGTTATGGAGTTTTCCCCTTTGTTTTACTTCCTATTTGTTATATATATATATATATATATATATATATATATATATATATATATAATTTTAAGATTCTTTCTTATTATAAATCACACTGCTTATTGCCCAACATATTTCCACCATAACATTAGCTTTCTGTGGTGCTGTGTTTTCTTCTTTTTCTTGTTAAAAAAATCATTTTAAGATTTTTTTTCTCTTTTTTTCTTACAAATCACATGGTTTATTCCCCCTACAGATTTCCACCTCAATATTAGCCCTTTGCGGTGCTGTAGAGTTTTCCTCTTTGTGTTTCTTGTCAAAAAAAAAAAAAAAAATGCAAGAAAAACATTCATTTTAGGTTGTTTCTTTTTTCTCCTTTTCACTTTTGTTTTCCCCTTGATGAATATTTTTGGATTTTGTTTTGGATGTATTCAACTGCTTTTCCTACTGTGCTTTACCAGCTGTAGCTATTTGTAAATATATATAAATCTTTTCCACACACATCTATTAATTTTTGTTTTGCTATTTTTTCTCCCTCTTTTTAAAAAATGTTTAAACCTCTTCTCCACCCCTTCCTTTTCTCTTTTCCCTCCCTTCTCCTCTTTCTTTTCTCTCTCTCTTTTTTTTATTCTCCTTTTTTCCCATCACTCTTTCTTCTTTGACCAAGTAAGTTAAACTGTTGAGTTCTCTATGCTATATTCCTCAGTTGGCCTTCTGTTCATACTCAGATTTCCAGATTGAGCATTAGGTAACTCTCCTTTCAGTTGGTTGATATCACTTCTGGTTTCCCTTGCTCACCAAGTCAATCTCCCTCTTTTCTTTAGAATACTTTGATTATAACTGAATGTGTGGAAGTGTGTGTGTATATGTCCCAGTGTTTCTGTAATTACTTACTTGACCTTCTCCCACTAGAACACAGCCACAAGTCACTCCCAAGAAGAAATCAACACAAACCACGCAGCCAACATTTCCCTCCAAGGGCAAAAATCAAAAGGAAGAAGTAAAATAATCCTAAAGCTTGGAAAAGGAGACCTCAAGTGGAGCACTTAAAAAAAGAAAAAGAAGATGAAAAGGCAGAGAAATACAACACAAATTAAAGAGTAAGGTTGAAACTCACTAGACCAAATAAACAAAGAGGAAATAAGTAATCTCTCTGAAAAAGAATTCATAATAATGATAGTAAGGATGCTCCTAAGACTTGAAAATAGAATGGAGAAAATGCAAGAAGCATTTAACACAGTTAATACAATCACCAAGGACATAGAAGAAATAAAGAATAAGAAAACAGAGATAAATAACACAATTATTGAAATTAACAATATTCTAGAAGGAACCAATAGAATAACTGAGGCAGAGGAATGGATAAGTGCACTGGAGGATAGAATGGCAGAAATAATTGCTGAAGAGCAGAATAAAGGGAAAGGAATGAAAAGAATTGAGAAAAGCCTCAGAGACCTTTGGGACAATATTAAATGTGCCAATATTTGAATTATAGGGGTCCTAAAGGGAGAAGAAAAAAAGAAAGGCACTAAGAAAAGTTTTGAAGAAATTATAGTTGATACCTTCCCCAACACAGGAAAGGAAATAGTCAATCAAATCCAAAAAGCACAGAGAGTCTCCTACAGGTTAAACCCAAGGAGAAACTCATCAAGACACATATTCATCAAGCTAACAGAGATTAAGCAGACTGAATATTAAAAGCAGCAAGGGAAAACCCATATGATTAACAGAAGATCTTTCAGCAGAAACTCAACAAGCCAGATGGGAATGGCAGGATATAAAGTACTGAAAGAGAAAAACCTACAACCACAATTACTATACCCAGCAAAGGTCTCATTCAAAATTTATGGAGAAATCACAAGCTTTATGGACAAGCAGAAATTTAGAGAATTCAGCACCATCAAATCAGCCTTACAACAAATACTAAAGGGATTTACATAGCCAGTAAACACAAGAGAAAGGAAAAACCTACAAAAAGAAACTCAAAACAATCAAAAAATACCAATAGGCGCATATGTATCAATAATTACATTAAATGTAAATGGATTAAATGCACCAACAAATAGATACAGACTGACTGAATGGATACAAAAACAAGACCCATATATATGCAGGAGACCCACTTCAGACCTAGAGACACATACAGATTGAAAGTCAAAGAATGAAAAAAGATATTCCATAAGAATGGAAACCGAAAGAAAGCTGGAGTGACAATCCATATTTCAGACAAAATAGACTTTATATCATAAGAGACAAAGAAGGACACTACATAATGATCAAGGGATTACTCCAAGAAGAAGACATAACAATTGTAAATGTCTTTGCAACCAACTTAGGAGCACCTCAATACATAAGGCAAACAGTAACAGGCATAAGAAGAGAAACTGACAGCAACACAATAATAGTGGGGGACTTTAACACGCCACTGTCGTCAATGGACAGATCATCAAAACATAGAATCAATGAGGAAACACAAGCCTTAAATGAAACATTAGACCAAATGGACCTAATTGATAGCTTCAAGACTTTCCATCCAAATGCAGAAGAATACAGTTTCTTCTCAAGTGCACATGGAACACTCTCCAGGATAAGCCACATCTTGGGCCACAAATCAAGCCTCAGTAAATTTAAGAAAATTGAAATTGTGTCAAGTATCTTTTCTGACTACAACACTATGAGACTAGATATCAACTACAGGAACGAAACAGCAAAAAACACAAAGAGATTAAATAATACATTATTAAATAACAAAGAGGTTACTGAAGAAATAAAAAAAGTAATCAAAAGATTCCTAGAAACAAATGACAAAGAAAATATGATGACCCAAAACCTAAGGGACTCAGCGAAGCAGTTCTAAGAGCAAGGTTTATAGTGATACAATCATATCTCAAGAAGCAGGAAAAGCATTGAATAGACAGCCTACTCTACATCTAAACCAGCTGGAAAAAGGAGAACACAAATCCCCCAAAGTCAGCAGAATGAAGGAGATCATAAAAATCAGAGCATAAATAAATGAAAGAGAAATGAAGGAAACAATGGCAAAGATTAATAAAACTAAAAGCTGGTTCTTTGAGAAGATTAATAAAATTGACAAACCACTAGCCAGATTCATCAAGAAAAAAAGGGAGAAAAATCAAATCAATAAAATGAAAAAGGAGAGGTTACAACAGACAACACAGAAATATAAAGGGTCATAAGAGAATATTATGAATAACTATATGCTAACAAAATGGACAACCTAGGGGAAATATACAGATACTTAGAAAATATCAGCCTCCCAAGACTGAGCCAGGAATAAATAGAAATTTTGAACTGCCTAATTACAAACATTGAACTTGAAACAGTGATAAAAAATCTCCCCTAAAACAAAAGCTGAGAGCCAGTTTGCTTCACAGGGGAATTCTATCAAATATTCAGAGAAGAGCAAGTGCCTATTTTTCTGAAACTCTATGAAAAAATTGCAGAGGAAAGAACACTTCCAAACTCATTCTATGAGGCCATAATCCCTGATACCAAAACCAGAAAAAGACAACATGAAAAAAAAAAAAAATTGCAGACCACTATCTCTCATGAACAAAGATGCAAAAATACTCAGCAAAATTCTAGAAAACAGAATCCAACAACACACCAAAAAGTTCATGTGCCATTTTCAAGTTGGGTTTATTCCAGGGATGCAGGGATTCTTCAATATACACAAATCAATCAACGTGATACAACATAACATGAAGTTGAAAGATTAAAAACCATATGATCATCTCGATAGATACAGAAAAGGCCTTCAACAAAATCCAGCATCGATTTATGATAAAAACACTTTAAAAATGGGCACAGAAGGAACCTATTTCAACATAGTAAATGCCATAAATGCAAAGCTCACAGCAAACATTCTCAGTGGTGAAGACTAAAAGCTTTCCCTCTAAGATCAGGAACAAGACACTGTCACCACCATCGTTCAACATAGTTTTGGAAGTCCTAGCTACAGCAATTAGAGAAGAAAAAGAAATGAAAGGAATCCAGATCAGAAAAGAAGAAGTAAAACTCTCACTATTTGCAGATGACAAGATACTAAACAGAAAACCCAAAAGAAAGTATCAGAAAATTACTAGAGCTAACCAGTGAATTCAGCAAAGTTGTGGGTTACAAGGTCAATACACAGAAATCACTTACACTCTTATATACTAACAATGAAAAATTATAAAGAGAAATTAAGGAATCAATACTATTCACTGTTGCAACAAAGAGAATAACATATCTAGGAATAAACCTATCTAAGGAAACAAAAGACCTGTATATGGAAAACTGCAAGAGACTGATGAAAGAAATAAAAGACAACATAAAGAGATGAAGAGATATTCCATGTTTCTAGGTGGGAAGAATCAATATTGTGAAAATGACTATACTACCAAACACAATCTACAGGTTCAGTGCAATCCGTACCAAATTACCAATGGCTTTTTTCACAGAACTAGAACAAAAAATTTCACAATTCATATGGTAACACAAAAGACCCTGGATAACCAAAGCAGTCTTGAGAAAGAAGAATGGAGCTGGAGGAATCAAACTTCCTGACTTCAGACTACTACAAAGCTGCAGTCATCAAGACAGTATGGTGCTGGCACAAAAGCAGAAATATAGACCAATGGAACAAGATAGAACCCAGAGATAAACCCACTCATCTATGGGAAACTTATTTTTGACAAGGAGGAAAGAATATGCAATGGGGCAAAGACAGCCTCTTCAATAAGTGGTGCTGGGAAAACTGGACAACTACATGCAAAAGAATGAAATTAGTTCACTACCTAATGCCATGCACAAAGATAAACTCAGAATGAATTAAAGACCTAAATTTAAGACCAGAAACTATGAAACTCTTAGAGGAGAACAGAGAACTCTTAGAGCAGAACACTCAGTGACATAAATCAAAGCAAGATCTTCTATGATCCACCTCCTAGAGTGATGTAAACAAAAACAAAAATAAACAAATGGGACTTAATTAAATTTAACAGCTTTTGCACAACAAAGGAAACTACAAACAAAGTGAAAGACAACCCTCAGAATGGGAGATAATAATACCAAAAGAAACAACCAATTAAGAATTAATTTCCAAAGTATACAAGCAGCTTATACAATCAGTCCCAGAAAAAACAAACAACCCAATCAAAGAGTGGGAAAAAGACCTAAAGAGACATTTCTGCAAAGAAGACATACAGATGGCTAACAAACTCATGAAAAGATGATCGATATCACTCATTATCAGAGAAACGCAAATCAAAACTACAATGAAATACCCCCTCACACCAGTCAGAATGGCCATCATCAAAAAGTCTACATGCAATAAATGGTGGAGAGGGTGTGGAGAAAAGGGAACACTCTTGCATTGCTGGTGGGAATGTAAACTGATAAAGTCACTATGGAAGACTTTATGGAGACTCCTTAAAAAGCTAGAAATAAAACCACCATATGACCCAGCAATCCCACTGCTAGGCACATACCCGGAGGAAATCAAAACTGAAAAAAACACGTGTACCGCAATGTTTATTGCAGCTTTATTTACAATAGGTAGAACATGGAAGCAACCTAGATGTCCATCGACAGATGAATGGATAAAGAAGCTGTGGTACATATATATATATAATTGAATACTGCTCACTCATAAAAAGATCACATTTGAATCTATTTTAATGAGGTGGATAAAACTAGAATCCATTATACAGAGTGATATAAGTCAGAAAGAGAAATATAAATATCATATACCAACACATATATATAGAATCTGAAGAGATGGCACTGATTAATTTATTTTCAAGGTGGCAATGGAGAAGCAGACGTAGAGAACAGACCTATTGTTAAGGTGGGAGGAGAGGAGGGAGAAGGGGAGATGTATGGAGAGAGTAACATAGAAATTTACAATACCATGTGTAAAACAGATAGCCAATGGGAATTTGCTGTAAGACTCAGGGAACTCAAACAGGAGCTCTGCAACAGGCTGAAGGGTGGGGTGGAAAGGGAGGTGGGAGGGAGGTCTTGGAGGGAGGGGACATGGGTATACCCATGGCTGATTCTTGTTGATGTATGACAGAAAACCACATTTTTCTGTAAAGCAATTATTCTTCAATTAGAAAATTAAAAATAAATTAGAAATTAAAAAAAAATTAAGCTCAAATTAAACCTTTGATATGACTATACAAAGCATAGCCATATCTTTGCAGCTTCAGTTTAAAGTAGTTAGTTGTTTTATTCTGTTATGTAGTTAGATTAGGAAAAAGAAGTCCAGAATGGTGGTGGCTAAAAGACAAAGAAAGGAAAAAGCCCATGAAAATAGAACAAAAGAAGGTCCAAGGACCAAGTGAGAACCTCAGGTAAAACAAACAGCGCTCCTGCCTAGCCCAATTTACATAGGGCAGGTTTATTGGGAGGAGAAAAAACATACAAAAAGAGGAGCCAAAATTGAGCGGGGCGGGGGGGGGGGGTGTGTGGGGGAGGTGGGGGGGGGGGCGTGGGGACTCTTTTCTCTTCATGAATTTTAGGTGGCCCATTCTTACTCCTGGAGGATGTGTTTTCCTTTGTTTGCCAAAATATACTGAGTTGTAACAATAGTCTGTTCATTGCTTCAAATTTCTGCTGCGAGACAGAACTGAGGAAATTACAAACTCCCCTGACAATTCACTTAGCTGTCATGTTGATAAATAGCTTGATGCTTAATTTGGGAAACTTTCCAGGAAAAAGACTAAGCACACAGTGAGCTCCATTCGCTGGGAAAACACATGTTAATTTGGAGCATGTCTTTCCTATAATCAACATAACTGATATGTCACAAACTTCCAGATAGTTAACACATGCAGCAAGTGCTTTATGTAACAATTTTATATGAAGCCCTGTTTTCCACCATCTGGGTGTTTTTGTTTATATTAATATGTCTTAAGTGACTGAAATGGGTCAAAAATTATTTTTGATATTAATATTACCATAATAAAAAATTGGCACTTGGCAATTATTTTTTTCCAAAATTGTTCTGTGAGCTTAATAATGTGGATTAAAAATGAATCAAGAGATAGAGGAAAAAATGCATGAAAATTGGATGCTTGGTGTAATAAAAGTTCTTTCTAAACAATTTCCCTTAAAATGAAACATATTTTACAAAATATATCTTCAAAGATGAGTTGAAATGAGTTTTTTTTTTTTTTACTCTCAGAAATGAATTTTATAGCGCAAGAAGCAGATCGGCAAGAAATGTGTAATTTCTAAACTTTATAACATTTCTAATCACTTATTTCTGGAACAATGATTAACTTCTCAGTAATAAATTTCATGTAATATAAATATATTGTTTATTTTCAATTTGCCTTTCACAGGCATTTTTCATTAACCATATTTTTAATCTTCTTCTGTTTATAAAGTGTTTTATAATTTTTACAATATTTGTCTTAGAATATACATAATCCATTTTAAAGACACTGCTTTATAATAACTAAAATTCTAATTTAAGAATGCTTCTAATTTAATGGAAGTTAATGAAATATTCTTACTTAAGTTCTCCTTATGTATAAAATAAAATTACAGTGGATAATTATTTACATAAATTTCACTAAAACATGCTCTTTTAACAGTTGAAAACTACGTGGAGAAACACATTTTTCAAAGATGTTCACTCATCCTTTGAACTGATTTGAATTCTTTTTTCAATAGCTTTGTAAATAGCAATAAATTTTTTTCTCACAAATATCCAGTGAATAAAAGCTTCTTGCTTTTAGGCTAAACATCCTTGTGTTTTCTGACACCAAAAGCTTTAGCATTTCTTCTGTGCAGCAGACATTTATTCCCTTGAAACATTTGCACCCATCCATTTAATGTTTAAATAGAAAATTCAAGACTCAGCCCCAATCTTCCCGGGTGCCAAAGAGCCACTCAGTGTATAACAAAAAATATGTAAGTGATGTTTTCTACTCCAGCATCTCATCAGCAAACTGCTCAATAAGGTGAGGAGTAAGATATGTGTTTAAAGACTTTTAAAGAACAAGCCAAGTAGGTAAACACGATTATTAAAATTCTATGCAAAATCAGTTTGGAAAGGATGCATTCTGATACATTTCAGATTCACAAACTGAATCCTTTACTGTATTATATGAAATCCATTGACTATAATAGTGATGATTTTGATAGTCTTTTCCATTCTGTTCTCTCTATTATTTTGAGCTTGATTGATTTAATAACTGATTAATTGAAATTTTGAAGACACAAACTAACTGGTAAACTGGATAATTTTATCTGTTTTGAAACCTGAAAATGGAAAAATACCTGGTTACTATTGATTATTGAAGATGTGACCATTAGCACAGCTGACATGAGTTTTATTTGAGCAAATGTCACTGGGCAATATTTACATGTCCAATTTGAAAAAACAACCTTGCAAAATTTATTTTCAATGTTTAAAAATTGATTTAAAATGTATTCATGAACAATATTGTAAGAGCATATAATAAATAATTAAAGTTTTTAAATTTCAAGTAATGTGGGTTTATTTCTTATGTTTTTCTGAATCTTCTATGATTCATTTCTTATATTAAACATTACATATTGCCATAATAAAATAGAGATATTTTGTGGTAAGTATATAAATAAGCTGTAGTAAGAATAAACAGACTGTTAACTTTTAAATAATAAATAATATACACTTATATATATAAACACTTGATATATAAATGATATACATGATAAATAAATGATATACACTTGATATATAAAATACCGTTTAATTCTAATTTCAGCAACACTTTAAGCTACCCTTTGTCCTTATGTTTAGAGATTGTTGAATGGGTTAAAAAACATGGTGAACCAATATATGGTTCTCAAGTAAATACTTACATTTTTCCGTGGCTACAACACTTAGGTTGTACCAAGCACTAGTCTCTCGATCAAGTGGGTTCGTTGTGAAGATTGTGCCGTTGTCATCAACACTGAACACTTCACTTCTGGTAATAGAATATCTGCACACACAGACACAAATAATTCCTTTAAATTATTATTTTCTCTGTACAACTTTAAAGGTGTATACATGGTTCTTTTTAAGCAAAAAGATATCAAATCCACATTCTACAGAGCTAGTATGATGCTGAAAAATTTCAAAAAGATAATTTCTACATTTGCACTTCAACCCAATGGAAACAGAGGAGAAAAACCTGAAACACACCCTAGTTTTCAAATAATGTGTGCTAAATCTGGACATGCCACTCACTCTCACTCGCAAGAGAGAATTTTAACAAGGTCTCTAAAAAACATCACACTAATTTGTTTGTTGTTGGGGAAAATGAAAATAGAAACTACAGAGAATTAAGCTTTAAGGAAATTCCGTTTTAGCTCTGCTGCTCCTGCTAAGTCGCTTCAGTCGTATCTGACTCTGTGCGACCCCATAGATGGCAGCCCACCAGGCTCCCTGGTCCCTGTTATTCTCCAGGCAAGAACACTGGAATGTGTTGCCATTTCCTTCTCCAATGCATGAAAGTGAAAGGTGAAAGTGAAGTCACTCAGTCGTGTCCAACTCTGAGCGACCCCATGGACCACAGCCTACCAGGCTTCTCCATCCATGGGATTTTCCAGGCAAGAGTAGTGGAGTGGGGTGCCATTGCCTTCTCCAAGTTTTAGCTCTGCTCATTGTTAAATCTTTATAAGCAATTTGCTTACATATCAACAAGTGGTCACATTTCCTAGTTAGATATTTTTGACAAAATGAAACCGTTGTTGTTAAGTTGCTTAGTTGTGTTTGACTCTTTGTAACCCCATGGACTGCAGCATGCCAGGCTTCCCTGTCCTTTACCATTTCCCAGAGCTTGCTCAAACTCATGTTCAGTAAATTGGTGATGCCATCCAACCATCTTATCCTCTGTCCCCTTTTCCTCCTGCCTTCAATCTTTCCCAGCATCAGGATCTTTTCTAATGAGTCAGCTCTTCGCATCAGGTGGCCAAAGTATTGGAGCCTCAGTTTCAGCATCAGTCCTTCCAATGAATATTCAGGGTTGATTTCCTTTAGGATTGACTGGTTGGATTTCCCTGTAGTCCAAGGGACTCTCAACTGTCTTCTCCAACACCACAAACAGTCAGACACAACTGAGCGACTTTAACTTCACTTCACCATTTAAGAAATAAGTGTGTAATATATATTAGAAACAGTATGGACTAAAAAGCCTAAAACATAAAGTTTAGATGTTCAGATTAATCTTTGGTTTGCTTTGTAATTCCTTTTTAAAGATTCTTCATTCCACTAAAAGTGCTGAGTGAATAGAATGTGGTTGTGTGGTGTTTTCTCACTGCAAAGGGTTCCTGACAGAATGATAAAAACAAATGATTTCTCCATGCATATAAGGATGCCTTTATAGCCTGTTCTTAATCTTCATACACCTCTGCAAAAGTACGATTTCCGTCTCCCAGAAGAAGAACTGAGACACATAAAAGCCAAGCCCATAACAAAGGCTAAATCTTCCCAAGTAGGTGCAATTCCACCAGATCTTTCAAGGATGCTTTTATGCACAAGTAATAGAGGATTTTTTTTTTTTTAACTTTTAAGCTTGTATTGGCGTATAGCCAATTAACAAAGAATGTTGTGATCATTTCAGGTGAAGAGGGAAACCACTCAGCCATATATATGACTCCCCAACTCCTTTGCTCCCCAAACTCCCCTCCCATACAGGCTGTTACATAACATTGAGCAGAGTTCCCTGTGCTATGGGGCTTTCTTGGTGGCTCTGTCAGTAAAGAATCTGCCTTCAATGCAGGAGACCTGGGTTCAATCCCTGGGTTGGGAAGACTCCCTGGGGAAGGAAATGGCGACCCAGTATTCTTGCCTGGAGAATCCCATGGACAGCGGTGCTATACAGTAGCTCCTTGTTGGTTATCCACTTTAAATATAGCAGTGTGTACATGTCCATCCCAAACTCCCTAACTGTTGCTTTCCTCCAGCTTTCCCCCTGGGAACTACAAGTCTGTTCTCTAAGTCTGTGATTTGGTGAAAGGTGTTTAAAGACAGCTTCTTCCACTGGTGAAAGAAATCCTTGTCATTCTTGAAAGAAACTCAATCCTGCTTCCAGCTAGTGAGCTAGACTCTTTCCCACAAGCCTGATTACTCAGATTATTTATCTTTTTTTTTTTTTTTTAATTAATTTATTTATTTATTTTTTTTTTTTTCATGTTTGGGAACGCATGTAAGAATTTAAGATTTTAAAATCAGATTATTTATCTTTTGCTGTGAATACAGGAAGTTTTTCTCTTTCAAGAAATTGGTCTGAATTCATAGACATAGAGTTGTTCTTAGTATCTCCTTATAATACTGTTTAATGTCTACATGTTCAATAATTGCATTCCCTCCTTCATTTATGATAATGGTAATTTTTGCCTCTTCTTTTCTCCCCTTGGTAGTCTGGTTAGATGGATAACTTTACCGGTGTTTTGGAAGAACCAGCTATCATTCCATTGTATATCTCTATTTTCAATTTCACTGTTTCTAAAGTTTTTAATTTGCTTTCTTTTTCTTTAATAACAGAAAAGATTTTAGTGCCATTCCCATATTTATAAAAATTATAAAATTTGACTCTAGGTTTAGTTAGAAAGGAAATTTTAACAATGCCCAAGGAATAAATCATCCACAGTAATAGCAAAAGAATTTATTCCCTCTATCTGTCATCTAAACTGTCATCTAAACAATGAAGTAATATAAAGAATAGTGATAAGATGAAAAACTTTGGGAAGATTTTTTGTGCAGTTTCTTATAACTTTATGATGGAGTTTTTATTACAGATAATTTCGAGGTTCTAATTCCTAGCACACGAGACTCCTTAAAACAACTATTAATACATGTTTTCCTCCACCACCTTCCCTTATTCATCTTTTTTCCATATTTATAGTCCAGAGAATTACACAGGCTTCCAAGATGCTGGGTATTGCTTTGCTGTTTGGAAGGGCTACTGTTTGGAAGGGCTTTGCTGTTTGGTATTGCTTTGCTGGAGTGGGTTGCCCCGCCGCGGGCCGGTCGCCGTGTCCTCGGTTTGGAGGACAGTGTGGAAGGCTGTTTGGAAGGGCTACAAAGAAGAAGCTTCTTTACATTTTTAAGATAGACGATGCTCCAATTTCCCACTGTAATTCCTAATCACAAAATGCTGCCGTCTAACATGTAGATATAGTTTCTATTTATTAGCAGTAAACTTAGTAATGAATATAAGTATATGTGTAGTATATGTATGTGTGTGTGTGTGTGTCAGTTGCTCACTCGTGTCAGACTCTTTGTGACTCCATGGACTGTAGCCTGCCAGACTCCTCTGTCCATGGGATTCTCCAGGCAAGAATACTGGAGTGGGTTGCCATTCCCTTCTCCAGGGGATCTTCCCAATCCAGGGATCCAACCTGGGTGTCCTGCATCGCAGGCAGATTCTTTATTGTCTGAGCCACCAGGGAAGATTTCCAATATAAGTGTGTGTGTATATAATCAAAGCACAGTACATTGTTTAAATTTTAAATAGCATGTCTATTAACCTACTTGTTTTTCTGACGATAGTAAAGAACACATAACTTAATAAATACTTTCATGATTAAAGTTTTCATTATGCTATCATTTATAATGACAAATTGTAGAAACAATTTAAATATCTAATGTCAGTTGTGTAAATAAGGCAATGAATGATGAATGCTTTATGAAAGTCACTCAGTCCATGTCAAACTCTTTGCAACTCCATGGACTGTAGCCTGCCAGGCTCTTCTGTCCATGGAATTCTCCAGGTAAGAATACTGGAGTGGGTAGCTGTTCCCTTCTCCAAGGGATCTTCCTAACCCAGGGATCGAACCCAGGTCTCCCACATTGAGGGAGGATTCTTTACTGTCTGAAATACCAGGAAAGCTCAAGAATACTAGAGTGGGTAGCCTATCCCTTCTCCAGCAGATCTTCCTGACTTAGGAATCAAACCAGGGTCTCCTGCATTGCAGACAGATTCTTTACCAACTGAGCTATCAGAAATAATGATGAGTCAAAACATAGCTGAAAATATGACATTTAAAAAAATACAAAAGCATTAAAGTTGATTATATGCAAATATTATGTAACATATATGAGAAAAATGTGACCACAGCCAAATATAATAACAGCTTTTGCTTTTATCTTTAATAAGAACTACAAGGAGAATAAATTTTTTTTAAAAAAAGGCAGGCATATTACCTGAATGTAACAGACTAATTTAATGGATGGTAAATATAGTTTAATTGCAACAAAAAAACTTATTTCTAACTGATTGGACTCATTTTTATGCCTTTAATGGTATCTTGTAAAAGCTTGGTTAACTTGAATATCATCCCCTGGTGGCTCAATTGGTAAAGAACAGCTCACAATGTGGGAGACCTGGGTTCAATCCCTGGGCTGGGAAGATCCCCTGGAGAAGGGAACAGCTACCCACTCCAGTATTCTGGCCTGGAGAATTCCATGTACTGTACAAAAGTCCATGGGTTCGCAAAGCGTCAGACATGACTGAGCGACTTTTACTTTAACTTAATCAAATAGTATTTGTATGAACCACATTGTCATCAAATTTGTTTCTCCTCTGACTTGGCATAATCAAGGGTTTCTTTTCCCTAACATCCCTATCCCAATTAATAGAGTTGATTGCATCGAATTTCGGTGCACAGCCTCTCTCTTGCCCATGTTTGCAAGTGCTTATTTCTTTGCATCTTAACCAACAGTGAGGTTTCCTGTTTTGATTTGTTTAAACTTTTGCAAATTTTATAAGTGACCATAGAGAGAAATATAGGTCTGGATATATTCTTGTTCCACTTATAAAAAAATTTCATTTTCAAGCTAATCTGTGTTCCCTCATTTATCAATGCAAAGCTGGGCTTCCAGACATACCCAATAGGAGATTTCCTCTGGTCAGGATCAGTGGCAGAGACAGTGCCTACAGAGGATCCATGAGGGCATTCTTCAAAGATTTCAAAGATGTAATATGGGAGGAGGAAAACAGGAGGCTCATCAACATCCTCCACCTGGATCTTGATGACAGTGGTGGAAGCTTCAGTGTGGTATTCCCTGAGTTGCTCATCAACTTGGGGATTTTTAACTTTTGCTCTAATACGATAGTGGTTCTGGTCCTCAAAGTTCACTTTCTGCAAAGTAATACAATGTACACAGAAAACCCAAGGAATTACTTAGGGGGAAAAAAAGGTTTTGTTGATAAATTAAGTCTCAGGTGCTTTCCAGTTAGGTTTTTACTATTTATGTTCTTGGATCCCTATGAGATTGTCATTAAATATTTAGTAGTTGTGGAGAAAATCCCTATGTTATGTGTATTTGTTATTTACAACTATTACAAAATGTTTTTGGTTAATAACTAGTTTTTTTAGGATTAAAACTATACTTTTCTGAGTATAAGTATCTTACGGAGTTGAGAATTAATTTCCTGTTATTTAAAAAATTTTTGAAAAGTTTGTCCTCTGTTTTAAAATCTTTTTCAAAAACTCTCCTACAGTGTAATTCAAGGAGCTCTGTAATATCTCTCATCAGTTATATCTGAAATATATAGATAGAAATATAAAAAACTGAACTTTTTTCTTAATTTTTTCAGAAGTATCTTGCACAAAATTGATAATTAGCTATTTTTAAATTATGCTTTGTAATTTATGCTAAAATGTAGGCAATATATGTTTATATTCTAAAAAATGAAACATCTTAGAATTTTTTTAAAAGTACACATATCTTTCCTTTTTTCTGTAAACTAAAAATCACAAGATCTTAATTTAATTACTTAGTTGAAGTAAACACTAACTGGTTACACAAAATAATTATATGTATTTCAGATTTGATTTTGCATTATTATTCAAAGCAAAAAAATTTAATGCATCTACCTTTTTTAGTATAATTATTCCTTCTTGGGTCTCATTATTGGTAATGACGTCAAATGTTCTTGAATCGTCTTCGATGCTGTAGTCCATTTCTGCATTCTCTCCTATGTCTCTATCATATGCCATGATTTTTCCTATAGATGTCCCAACAGGTGCAGATTCAGAGACAGTCAAGCGGTATAAACCTTCAAAAACAAAATTCAGGATATTTTGCACAGATAATCAACATAAAGAACTTTCAAATATAGCACCCTCTCTTTATTTAATGCGCTGTCAGAAAAAAACATACCCACTCTCACTAACTGCTTTTTCTGAATACACCTCTCTCTCTCTCTCTCCCTTTATATTTTGCAGTCTAAACATTTCCCTCGTATCTTTTTGAATATCTATTATTCTCTCTTTAAATATATCTCAGAAAGTTCTTTCCCACTACATAGAATTTCCAAATTTCTATACATATTTGTGTGTGTGTGTGTGTGTGTGTGTGCACGCATGTCTATTAGCTACTCAATCATGTCCAACTCTTTGTGACCCCATGGGCTATAGCCTGCCAGGCTCCTCTGTCTATGGGATTCTCCAGGGAAATTGATAGATATTTCCTTCTCCAGGGGATCTTCCCAACTCAAGGATGAAACCCTGGTTTCTTGCAGGCAGCTTCTTTATTGTCTGAGCTTCCAGGGAAGTCCATTCATATTCATACCTTCTCACTATTCATGGATTTATTTTCTGTTGTATCCTTCAACAATGCCAAATTATATTTGATACAAAGTTTTTCAATATTACTCAGGCATTCTCTGATACCTAAAATTACCAATAAATAGAAGTATGAATTGAAGAAGGTAGCATCTAAAAGCAAATATTTGAGTTCTAAACTGTAGTAGTTTGATTTAAGAGAATATGAACCTGGATTGCATTAACCATAGTTGAAAAGAAATAGAAAGATGTGGAAGTATGCATCCATAAGAAAGAATGAAATAAGAACATTTGCAGCAACATGGATGGACATATAGATCATTATACTAAGTTAACTATGTTGGAAAAAGAAAGGCAGATACCATGTTCTATAACTTATATGTGGAATCTAAAATATGACACAAATGAACATATCTACAAAGCAAAAACAGACTTACTGATATGGAGAACAAACTTGTGGTTGCCAAGTGGCATGAGGAGTGGGGGAAAGGATGGATTAGAAGTTCAGAACTAACAGGTGAAAACTATTGTACAAAGAATGGATAAACGAGTCCTACTGTAGAGCACAGGAAACTATATCCAATACCCTGTGATAAATAATAAAGGAAAAGAATATGAAAAATAATGTATATATGTGCATAACTGAATCACTTTGCTGTATAGTAGATATTAACACAACATTGTAAATCAGTTATGAAAGTGAAAGTCACTAAGTCATGTCCAACTCTTTGCAACTCCATGGACTGTAACCCACCAGGCTCCTCCGTCCATGTAATTCTCCAGGCCAGAATACTGGAGTGGGTAGCCATTCCCTTCTCCAGCGGATTTTCCTAACTCCGGTATTGAATTCAGCTCTCTTGCATTGCAAGCGGATTCTCTACTATCTGAGCCACCAGGGAAGCCCAAAATATACATCAGTAAAATAATTTTAAAAAGAAACAAATGATGGAGCCGCAATAGTTCGTTGGTTGTGAAAAAGCATGCTAGCATCAGATGACTCTATTCTTTTTATATAATGGCAGTTATATTTGAAATACATTAACACAAATAAAAATAAATAAGTTTCCTTTCTTTACTTTTCAGAAGTAACTTGCATAAAACTTATTAAAATTAGTTACTCATATATCATTTGTAATTTATGCTAAAATGTAAAAAATCATCAGGAATGAAAACATCCTAAAGAGTAAATCTTAGAATTAAAAAAAAGGAGCACATCCAGTATAATTTTTCTTTAAAGGGATTCAGGATTTTCTTAGAAGCACAGAGCGAGTCGCTACACAGACTGCCTTGTGAGATCTTTCTCTTTTTTTAGGCGGGAGAAATGTCACTTTAAAATTGGTAATATTTTGCTGTTTTCAGGAAGTAAGAGTTTAAGTATGCTACCATGTATCTGTCATTGTGGCGAAGTTAATAGAATCATTTATTCAATTGCACAAATTAAAAATTGCCAACAAATTACTCTTGAGGAGAGAGTGACACTATCCTAAATCTGAAAGCAGATGCTTTAATACATTGCCAAATCAAGGCTTAGTCTATGCTGTTTCCCATACTTTCAAAAATCATTTGTTAGGGTACTTCTTACTTACTGTCTTTAAATATGGGTTTATTGTCATTGACATCAGAAAGTCTGATTAATACACTTGTTGTTCCAGACAGTGCTCCAGGCAGACCAATCATGTCTTTGGCTTGAATAATCACCCAGTACTCATCTTGCAGTTCTCTATCCATTTTAGAAGATATCCTTATTTTTCCTTTAAAAATGTAACAAATGACAATTATTTCATGATTAACCATGGCTTCTCCCTAGTTAATTTCTTAAGAATTTGCACATAAGATCATTGGTTTGACACATTTTGAATCACTACAATGTGCCAGATGCTGCCCTGGAGATAAAAAGGTGACAATATACTAATCACCAACTCTGTATAGAGTTTAGTCATCACAATACTAATAGTAGTAGATCCTTAATAAAATACTATGCTAAGATAAACCACAGGGAGAGAGGAAGAAAGTCTTATTTTTCTGCTTTCTTTTTTGACCTGTTACTAGGGTGCTACAATTAATTGTTCCCCTAAACTTGGAAGAAGTTGACTTACTATAGATAGAGGTGTAAATAAAAATGCCAAATTTATGCAAAAAATACTGTGCACCGGTGATGTTAAAGTCTATTTTGAGTCATGACCTGTGAAGAAGGGCTGATTTTTGATTCACAGTTACTCATAATCCACCAACAGAGATATTCAAACCCACACTAGACCATGAAATTATTGTATTAAGTGTCCACTTTCTATAAAATTATTCAATAAAACATTATTCATCATTGAAGAAACCTAGGAAAAGCTTAAGATGGTGAATAGGAGGGCAAAATACAGTCCTAAAGATTGGGGAACACATAATACAAATATAAGACAGGGAATGGCTAATCTTCAACAACGTCTGGGCAAAGGTATTTATTAAAAACTGTGATACCTGAACAAAAAAAAAAAAGGATAAATTGGACCATACCCTGAAGATATTTTAACTGTGGACTGGTGTTTCACAATTATATTCTAGCATATGTAATCAATATGGAAACCATAGAATATATGAAACAGATGCTGCTACTGTCTTTCCTAGATGTGACTCAACAGAGAATCATGTTTGCTATTAGCAAAGGTGAATAGTATTAGACCTTCAGAATTATATATCCAAAGGTGTAGAGACTGAGAGGGACACAAAGACCTTCACTTCTCATGTGTGGAGGCTTCAACTAACTTTGCCTACTTACTTTACTTTTTTTCTCATCTTCAGAATGAACAAATTTAAATATATTCCTAGATCCTCTTACACATTCCAAAACTTACCTCTTCTGTGTTTTGGCTTTTAATTGCCTTGTTGCTCACTCTACTGCTCCTCCACTAATGAAATTAATTGCTTTAGCAGATTTGTTCAGTATATAATACTTAAGAAGCCAGCGAGGAATAGGAGGGAAAGACAAGGCTCGAAATGGCCAAGATCGGGTGCCACCTGGCACACGTCTCCTTCACTGATCACTCACTTTCTGCTTTCCTCCTGCTATGTTTTCTCACCCTGGTGCCTGGATAGTCTAAGAGCTTCAACAGTTCCCCTACTCAGGGATTTCCTGTACATTCTTCCTATAATCTGGAATGCCTTCCTCTCCTCACTTTGGCTGCAGGCTCAGCTAAGCATCCTGTTTTCAGTGCCTTCTGCCTTGCCAGACGATATGAAATGGTGCTTACTTTCTTCTATAGAACCTTGTTTATTCTACTTCATGATATACACAAACTAAATGCATGTATTTATCAATATGCAAATGTTTAATATTTATATTTAAATTACAAGAGGAAAGAATTCCAGTTGCTTCCTTTTTATTATTTTTTTAATATTGCAATGTTGCACTGCTGTAAACATAATATGTTGTAAACACAACGCCTGTTACATATTTGACCCTTCTCAACCAAGATCATGTAGGAGAATGAAAACCAAATGTCTTAAGGCATCCATTCATTGCATATATTAAAATAACTTTAACTTGTACATTCAGGATAATAGAAACTAGGCATTATTCTGGGAGAATTAAGAATATAGTCACTCAAATCATACTTTTCAAAATCTGATTCTCACAAGAGACCTGACTGATAAAAGGTGAGATATTTAGTATTTGCTAAATGAATGAATCAATAAGAAATGCTTAAAGACCCAACACATGCTTTAATTGCTTAAACCTTTTCATGTCATTGAGATGGATATAATACTTGTCTCATTAACAAACATAGAATTTTACTCCTTTTGGCACTTGCCACATTTTTGGGTGGTTAGTTAGGTACTTCTTTTTTTCATCTTTAGAGAATATAAACTTCTTTATGTGTATTTAATCTTTGCAGTGACCAAAGAAATCATACTTGTTAAATGACCAATGTTATATAAATCTTATATGTTCAATAGATATAGAAAACTTTTGTATTATTTATTTTATAAAGTATTCAATTGATTAACAGAAATTGAAGAAGCACGGATAGAAAAATCAAATGCTATATTCATGTAAATCAAAAGTACATAACACTCTGGCTGGGTGTACAGGTGGAACTCTGTGATTTTAATTTGCATTTCCATGATGACTACTAAGGTTACAGAATTTTAATATGCTTGCAGGCTTTCTTTGTATCAACTTTTTTGTCAATTGTTTGTAAATGTCTCTTTCCCGTATTTTTAAAATGTAATAATCCTTAGGTATGCTTTATAATCCATACACAAATCATTTGTGGTATGGATGTGAAAAATCTAATCTTAGAAAAATCTAATCTTAGAAAAATCAGCTAAAAAATAAAAATAATTAAATGCTTAAGATTACATTACAACCTCCTTCTTTATGGAAACATTTGGTCCACTTTACAACACATTTGTAGGCAGGGAATTTTTGCTCTGATGTTTGCCAACTTAGAATCATGTTGAATTGCATGTTATTTCATCCAGGAATACCTGTTGTAGGTTCAATGGAGAAATATGGTTGGCCTTGTAGTAAGCTGTACACAAGACGAGCATTATTGCCACTTGAAGGATCATCAGCATCACTTGCTGTCACCTGGGTTACTAATGTTCCTGAAGAGAACATAAATAGTTACAAGAAATTAAGACTCTGGTTTTTGAAAAACGGATCCTAGTTCTCTAAGATTCTTTCTTTAGCAAGAAAGATGATGATATGCAATGAAAGACCTGCCCTCCTTTTTATAAATTATGAAACAAATATACTTTTGTTTAGACAAGAAAATATAACTTTATAAAAAATAGCCCTTATTCCCAAATACAATATAGAATTTTAAATGTGTAGATCTAATGCAACCTAAATATTAAATAACCCACTAAAATATATAATTAAGGATTATTCAAAGATGTTTTATTAGTGGAGTAATCGAAGGGAGATTTAAAAGCAGTTTTTCTTCAAAAACCATATTGTAACCAGTTCTTCAAAAATTATAGAATTTAAAAATATTAATAAATGTTATTAAAATGATCTTGACATAATGTCAAGCTGAAAATACGCAGAATTATTTGGCTAATATCATTCCCTTCAACAAAATGCCTACTTTAATGAATTTTCTTTTAAAGTGCAATGTAAAAATCTACCAGCTTGATAAGGTAAGCGTTCTTAATCTTATTTAGTAACAACCAATAAAATTCATGGGAAATAAATACTTGTATGTTTAAAATCAGTGGTTAACTTAAATATCTTTATTTAATTGTGCTTTCTAATGATTTTTATTTAAATATGGAATCTAGCATTATGAGTCTTGTTGGAAACACAGATTTTTGAAGCTCTGTGTTCTGTGTTTTTACCATGAAAATAATAAATGTAAAATAAATTAAGATGATACAAATTTGAGGCAGAACTTCTAAAATAAATTTCATAAAGTCTTGCTTTATTCTGACTCATAATTTGTAAATATCAGCTATAAAATTTAGAAGGACTTTAGGAATGGTCAATTCTACCATCACTCTAATTATCTGATTATATTTTCTTCAGTTTCTGTCTTTCTTCCCTTCTGTTTCAGTTTTGTAGACATAACATTTCATTAAATACAGATTAATTAACTTTAAAAGCTTTAAATATTTTCTAAATGTTTTTTCTAAAAAAGTCAGTAGAGAGAAGCAAGCCTGTATAAGTTCTTAATCAGTAATTAAAAAACTGTAGAAATCTTCAAAAATAGTAAAGTAACATAAACAGTAATAATAAATAAGCATTGAAGCAATTAAGAAATACACATGATTTGATAATATTTTGTATATTTATATTTTCTGTGAGAAATTGGCATGTGTAAGAGAAATTGTACATTGACTTGCAGTTCAGTTCAGTCGCTCAGTCGTGTCCAACTGTTTGAGATCCCATGGATTGCACCTCGCCCGTCTTTCCTGTCCATCACCAGCTCCTGGAGCCTACCCAAACTTATGTCCATTGCATCAATGATGCCATCCAACCATTTCATCCTCTGTCAACCCCTTCTCCTCCTGCCTTCAATCTTCCCCAGCATCAGGGTCTTGTCCAATGAGTTCATTCTTCAGGTGCCCAAAGTACTGGAGCTTTAGCTTCAGCATCAGTCCTTCCAATGAATATTCAAGACTGATTTCCTTTAGAATTGGCTGGTTGGATCTCCTTCCTGTCCAAGGGACTCTCAAGAGTCTTCTACAACATCACAGTTCAAAAGCATCAATTCTTCGGCACTCAGCTTTCTTCATAGTCCAACTTTCACATCCATACATGACCACTGAAGAAACCTTAGCTTTGACTAGATGGACCTTTGTTGGCAAAGTAATGTCTCTGCTTTTTAATATGCTGTCTAGGTTTGTCATAACTTTTCTTCTGAGGAGCAAGTGTCTTTTAATTTCACAGCTGCAATCACCATCTGCAGTGATTTTGGAGCCCCCCAACATACAGTTTGTTACTGTTTCCATTGTTTCCCCATCTATTTTTCATGAAGTGATGGAACAGCATACCTTGATCTTAGTTTTCTGAATGTTAAGTTTTAAGCCTACTTTTTCACCCTCCCCTTTCACTTTCATCAAGAAGCTCTTTAGTTCTTCACTTTGTGCCAAAAGGGTGGTGTCATCTGCATATATGAGATTATTGGTATTTTTCCTGGCAATCTTGATTCCAGCTTGTGCTTCTTCCAGCCCAGCATTTTGCATGATGTTATTTGCATATAGGTTAAATAAGCAGGAGAAATATATACAGCCTTGACGTACTCCTTTCCCTATTTGGAACCAGTCTGTTGTTCCATGTCCAGTTTTAACTGTTGCTTCTTGAGCTGCATACAGATTTATCAGGATGCAGGTCAGGTGGTTTGGCATTCCCATCTCTTGGAGATTTTCCAGTTTGTTGTGATCCACACAGTCAAACGTTTTGCTGTAGTCAATAAAGCAAAAGTAGATGTTTTTCTGGAACTCTCTTGCTTTTTTCATGATCCAGTGGAGGCTGACAATTTGATCTCTGGTTCCACTGCCTTTTCTAAATCCAGCTTGAACATCTGGAAGCTCATGGTTCACATTCTGTTATATCCTGGCTTGGAGAATTTTGAGTATTACTTTGCTAGCGAGTGAGATGAGTGCAATTGTGTAGTGGTTTGAACATTCTTTGGCATTGCCTTTCTTTGGGATTGGAGTGAAAACTGACTTTTTCCAGTCCTGTGGCCACTGGTGCATTTTCCAGATTTGCTGGCCTATTGAGTGCAGCACTTTCACAGCATCATCTTTTAGGATTTGAAATAGCTCAATCAGAATTCCATCACCTCCATTAGCTTTGTTCCTAGTGATGCTTCCTAAGGCCCACTTGTCTTTTCATTCCAGGATGTCTGGCTCTACTTGAGTAATCACACCATTGTGGTTATCTGGGTCATGAAGAGCTCGCAGTTAGGAATGTTATACAGTACATAGAATGTTGACAAAATCACCACGAGGCCAATGATATGTCTTTCATGGAAACAATCAATGATTGTTTAAAGTGTCCCTTTCCTTATAATACCAGTAAAGATAGATAACAGACACTTGGTGATTGAGTATTATATTTCATGTGTATTACTCAATCAGTGTATGAGGCATGGTGTATATCATGTATATAATCTAAACTGTTTAGCCTCTATTTACTCATTTGATCAACATTTTCGTGTACTCTCACTAAAACTAATAAGGTTGACTCTACAACATTAATAGGTCAAAAATTAAATTCTCTCTAAATTATATTAGAAATAAATATATTTTTAAAGGATAAATGACCTATATGTACATTAATGAAAGATATCTTATGCAGACTATTTTAACCTGAAGTATATCATCAGGATATCCTTCATACACATTTGGATCATTTGATCAGTTTCTCAGATTAACTGTGTTTTATCATATGGCCCTCATTCACATTTAATCATGTCTTAAAAAGAACTACATTCACTGCCCATATGTCTCACACATTCTGAAAGAAACTGGAAGTAAAACAATAGATGTCTACAAAATTCACTCTGGCTTATTGTAATGAAAGAATTAATATTTAAAAAAAAATTAAAAATCAGTGACAAATGCTTCTAGTACAAGTTGCAAATATATATATAGGTGTGAGTAGGGTGGTCCTTGGTAGAACTGGAGAGCTGACCACCCTGCTTAGAACTACTGTGACAATGCAGAATGATCATGAAAATTGTGTGCTAAGGGAAGGAGTAATAACCCAAAACCTGTATATGTGTACACTGAATTCTCTCACCCTTATTTCCTATTATTCTATCTTATGGCACCACTCTATAATTAGAATTGGGTAATTTATGGAAACTCTTAAAAAATTGAATTGAATAACTTCTTGAAGTTCAATTAGCAAGGAATGTATACCAGAGAGAGGGAAAGCCTTCGCTTGGTGACTGAAAGAGCTAAAGGTCACTGAATTTCTGAGCTGTCACCACAGCTTGGTCACAGATGACTAAACTAATTGTAAATGCAAAGACACAATGATTGGACTCTTGTAGTCTAAAGATCTCTTAAATCAATTTTTATCTATCTAGTTATGCGAAGAAAGTATAATTACAAAAAATCACTTTCTCAGATTTTAATAAGAGCAATTTCTCAGTTTACTTAATCCTTTAATAAACTTACAACATAGCATGCAATATAAAAACCTGTGTCCTTATGTCTCCAGCATTGGCAGGCAGGTTCTTTACCACTAGTGCCATCTGGGAAGCAGTTTATAACAACAAAGTATGTAATATAGTAAGTCTGCATTCTATCCATTACATTGATAGTTGATATTGTTTTCCTATATTATCCTTTAGAGATTTTCTCAAAAATGCAAAATGTAAATCAACTTGGTTGTTCTGAATAGCCTCTTAATCTTCAAGGTAGTTGTTGCAAAGGACTTTATGAAAATAAAATTTAAGATGATATTTGACTTTGCCCACTTTATCAGACATATTGTCTTGCAAAAACTTATTTTGTGTATGTAAACTTACATGTAAACTTGTACAAATGCTTGGAAAAAAATCACTCTTCTCTGTTGATTTTATTCAACCTCACAGCAGCATTCATGCAGTTGTAGGATCTCTTCTTTTGCAACATTGCTTCTCATGTCTTTCTGTTCTTACATGACTGTCTAATTCCACTGGTTCTCCTTCACCAGTCAACTCCTTTATATCTAGCAGTTCTGTCACCCTGTATCTTTTCCTTTTCCCTACCTACATTCTTCACCAAGGAGATCTCATCCATTGCCATGTGCTCTGCAGCTCTCTTCACTGTGCCATGGGAATTTTTTTCCCAGAATATGGCATGGCTGGCCTCTTTGGATCATTTTCTTTAAATATTACTTCCTAAATGACCCCACTTTGTCCAGTCAATTAGCCATCATCATATTTTGCTCATATTTAACAGTTTAATAACATATAAGGTCAAATATTACCTGACTTCTTTAAAATATTTACTTACAGTTTGTACACTACAATTAAAATATAAGGTCTGTTAACTAGCAATGACTTCATATGTTTCCTTTACAACCAAATCCCCAGTCTTACAAAAAATTCCTAGAACATGTTAGATCTATAACATATGTTTGTTGAAGAAGGAAAAGAAAAGAGCTAGGAGGAAAAGGAGAAGGAGGATGAGAAGGATGGAAGGAGAAAAAGAAATGTATCTCTGCCTGGTGATCAGACAGGACAATACTAATTCATCATTTATATCTAAGGATAATTGGCCTTGATATATATTGAGGTGAGGTGAAGTCGCTTAGTCGTGTCTGACTCTTTGCGACCTCGTAGACTGTAGCCTACCAGGCTCCTCTGTCCATGGGATTCTCCAGGCAAGAATACTGGAGTGGGTTGCCATTGCCTTCTCCAGAAGATCTTCAAGAATACTAGAGTGGGTTGCCATTTCCTTCTCCAGGGGATCTTCCCGACCCAGGGATCAAACCCAGGTCTCCCACATTGGAAGCAGACGCTTTAACCTCTGAGCCACCAGGGAAGCCCATTTATACAGCTAAATTTGTTTATGCTGGTGGTAAAAATCTATGTTCTGAATACATGTAGAAATGGGTCTTTAAATTGCTAGTTGTTAAAGGGTGAAGAATCAGGAAAGTATATTATGGAATCTACATTTTTAGACATGCTGGATAATGGATCAAATTCAGATAAGGCAGTTTTAAAGCACCTTAGCATAATTTAAAAATCATTATTGAATTACACTTAAATAAATTCATTTATCACAATTAAATACATTTTATGAATTAAAAATTATATACTATTTGTTGCTTTGTTAAAATTTTCTGACAAAAAAAGAGTGGACAAATTTTGTATGATTGTATGATAATTTTCCCCCTATTGGGAACAAGTCTGATTTCCAAGGCAGTCAATTATTATATCTCATGGGAAGCATTTTCCTTTACAAGTATTTATAGTTAAAGTATTTATTAAAATGATGTTGGGTTTGAAAAAGAAATTAAAAATGGATGTGGCTACACAGAGATCTTCAACTGTTTTGTTTTTAGTTTTCACGATCCCTCGTTTGGATGATTATAGATTTTTGTCTTATAAAATGGTTTCTCTTATTTTTAAATGGAGATGATCTTTTTTTTTTGAGATTCAAAAGTATATTTTGGAAAGTAAATTCTTATATTGAAGAAACTAATAAGTGAACAAGTTAAATAATTTCATGTATCACTCAAACATGTTTAACCATTTTTTATTGAAGACTGAAATTATATTTTAACAAGACAAATTACCTATTAATAAATAGTATTATTGCTTATAAAATTTTAGTGTATAGTCAAATTTTTCAAATATTTTACTTAACAGATTTACAGAAGGAAGTACCAAGGTACAACTTTAAATAATTCATGTTCAAAACATATGCTTGAAATTTTAAATTTGTTTTCATTGTTAACAGGTACATCTTTGATGTAAATTAATATGCAATACCTTCTGGAGACATCTCTGGTACAATGGCCTCATAAGGTTCATCTAGGAATTTTGGTTCATTGTCATTGATATCCGACACTCTGATGACAAATTCAGACTCAGGTTCCACAGCCCTTCCAGTACTGGTGTCGATTACCTGGGCTCTGAGAGTGTAGAGGGACCGTTCCTCTCTATCAAGCTTCTCTACAGCATATATGTCACCTGTTCTTTCATCAATGGCAAAAATATTTCCAGCTCCAACTCCCAAAAGCTTGTACTGGAAAGAGTTGTTTCCATTGTCTAAATCAGATCTTAGCTGCAAGTGCAAAGAGAGATAATTTACTGTCTAGATATGTTAAAATAGATACATTTTAACTGTTTCATTTTCATGTTTGTTATTCTCCAAACTAATAATTTCATATAATTCCCATATTGTCTTCAGTTCAGTTCAGTCACTCAGTCATGTCTGACTCTTTGCGACCCCATGAATCGCAGCATGCCAGGCCTCCCTGTCCATCACCAACTCCTGGAGTTCACTCAGACTCATGTCCATCGAGTCAGTGATGCCATCCAGCCATCTCATCCTGTGTCGTCCCCTTCTCCTCCTGCCCCCAATCCCTCCCAGGATCAGAGTCTTTTCCAATGAGTCAACTCTTCGCATATTAGATGAGGTGAAATGTTAAATTTAAGATTAAAATCTATCACCAGGAAGATGACTCTGAAATTTCACTATAAAGCAGTATACAAATTTTATTACTCTAAATAGATGATTCCAATTAGAAACTATAATGATTGAAAAACAAAGTCTCTTTTATACATTATGCACAACACAGTCAGTTCATGTTTACTCAGATGATTACATTTTTAGTCATTAAAACCATACTCTCAAATATTTATATTAGATTGGGATCTAGAGACAGTTAAAGAGATAATGACTTTCATAAATTTGAATAGTGATGTTCTATCTCTACGCTAAAAACACATAGAAGACATGGAAATATTAGTAAGAAAATTAGGGAGCATGTTGAGACTATGATAATAATCTCAATCATCCATAAAATCTGAAAATTGCTTTATATTAGTTTTTTCAATTAATTCTCATACTAATATTGTAAAATACATATTGTTGATTTAATAAATTATTTGAATAGAGAAGAGAAGTGAGATTTAAAAATATAAAAACTTTCACAGAGTTTTATGGTTTAGGGGTCGAATTATGATTTGGACCAAAGCCCTGTTTGACCCCAGACCCTTGCCTACACAGCCCCTCCCCACTTACAAACATGGTCTTTTAGTCCTCAAATTTAAGCCAAATTAGATCTAATTCTTTCTTTCCAATATAGTCCACTTAATTCTCAAATGTACCTATTCTTTGGCTCTCACTAAATAGCTTATTCATCCTAGTGTTAATGAAATTTTGAATTTTATATGTTAAAAAAGGTTATGATATAGATAATACTACATGACTTTTCATATCTAACTTATTTTACATGAAGACAAGAAGCATTAGAGAGTAACCTCCTAATTATCGTGAATCCGTGGTTTTCTTGATTCCTTATTCATATTCCAGTTTTTGAATGTGTGTGTGTGTTCATTCATGTATAACTCCTTGTGACCTCATGGAATATAGCCCACCAGGTTCCTCTGTCCATCTTATTCCAGGCAAGAATACTGGTGTGTTCATGTTCTCCTCTGTACATGGAATTTTCCAGGCAAGAATACTGGTGTGGTTTGCTATTTCCTCCTCCAGGGGATCTTCCTGACCCAGGGATCGAACTCATATCTAGTGCATTGGCAGGTGGATTCTTTACCACTGTGCCAGCTGGGGAGCACTATTTATGAATATGCCCATCTTCAGAGTAAGAGCTTCTCTGAAAATATATACAGTAAACCAATAGACACAAGCTTAATTTCATAATTTTTCTGACAGCTCAAGGTACAATGTATCATTATTCTGGACTAATTAATCCATTTTTCTATGTACGGAGAATATCTCAAGATAGCAAAATGAACAATTTAATATTATAATGCTATCTTGAATCATTGTTTTACAATAAAAGAAACAAATTGGAAATAATGAAAAAAGAATTACAGCTTTTAAATTTTGAAAGTCCTTAATTATTAATAAAAGTGAAGTCCACATCCCCTAATGATAAGAAATTAAGGAAAACAAATGCATTTTCTAAACTAAGTATTAGAAATGAGAAGAATCACATGCCCTGGTTTACAATATCATTTCAATATAGTTTGAATATCAGGATCAAGGAAAGTCAGATTTGGTCATGGATAAATGCATTTCTAGTATATTCAGTTTGATTGTCATAGATCAGTGAGCTTGATCTTTTTAGGATTCAGATTTAATTAAAAAAACATAATTTCAACGTCTTCCTATTTATGTCACAAAATGCATGAGTTAAACACATTTCAGTTTCATGATTATACATTTTCTATTTTTCCATTCAAAACCATTTTTGCAATTATGTATTTACTATCAATTTGGAAAATCTTATTTGACTAAATCTTTACTTCATTGTGCTTACAAATTTTAACCCCTTTTAACAAACTGATCAAAAAGAAAGTGATTTTTGGACATATCAGCTACATTGTCTTTTTACCAGCTCTGTCACTACAAACATGTAAATATTCACTATTACTCTCCTTTAAACAGTTACCATTTAAGCCTAATGAGGTTGTTTAGAGGAAAGATATCTGTTAGAATATTTTCATAAATATTTTTACAGAATGAAAAAGCTAAATGCTATATGAAAGGAGGAAATAAAAGTTATCTGTAGTGAGCAGAAGCAAAAAAAGAAATGAGAAAATGTGAATTAATCACATCACTAGTCCTCATTTTGATTGCACTGATGCACTTCCCTTAGAGCCTTACCACTAAAAGTCAAAAAAGGAGTGAGAAATATTACTTATACCAGATACACACACACACACACACACACACACACACACACACACACGCCAATGACTGAAATTGGCCTAAAATCCTAACCAAGGTCATTGGTTGAATGTAGTTATATATTTGGCTGATGGGCTAGATGAACTCATGTGGAATCCAGACAACACACTAACACAGAAGTTCTTTTGAAAGGGCTAGAAGGAGGGAGTTAATGAATTTTGAGTGCTTCACCCTTTGGGCCCAATTAAATTTTAGTGCTAGTTAATTAGCGGTTAAACTTATTTGAGTTCATTCATCCAGAGAAAGAGCCTTACAGAGAAGAAGACATGATATTATAATTACCTCTGTTTAAAGAAAATCAACTAAGAATAAAAACAGAAAACATGAATAGGAAATGTTTTGTGTCATTAAGGACATTTTCTTAAAATGTTTTTATAGAGAGAAGTGAAATAATTATTCATTTTACTTCAACTTCACTAATCAAATGAAGTGTGTAGGTTCTTCAAGCTACATGACTGTAAAAGTATTTGGTATTAATCTATTTCATTAAAAATTAATGAGGGGTAAATCAACAGCCACTTAGCATAATGGAAAATACAGCTAAATACTGTTGGTAAACATTACTGTTGCTTTGATCCATTACCAAAAATAACACCATCAGATTTCCAGATGTTGATAAAGGCTGCATTTTCAAATGCGAGACTAAAGTGAAATTTGAAATGCAGAGCTTTCTCTCTTCTTCAAGTTTTGTGAATATTTCTGTTGTTTGCAAATATGAAACAATCAGTTATGCTGTTGTTTGAGCCTTTCTAATAGTTCCACTGAGAAAATGAAAAATTCATCAAATACTGAAGCCTCCACAACTCATTCGATTAGATTTACAAGGTTATTTCCAGTAGCACTTTCAGAAAATCAGTACCTGGCCAATGTGATGTCTGGTCTTATTCATTTCCTCTGGTACAAAAAACTGGTTCCACATCCAGCCACGCCTGATTCTCAAGTGAGATCCCGCTGGGTGCCTCACCTCCTCTGTTTTAGAGTTTTCTGCTGCTATAATGCAAGGCCATAGGAGAGGAATTCCGAACATAAAAGGCAGCAATAACCAACAATTCATTTTGCTCTGGATTCCAAATGGTACTCTTCAGGGGAAATAGTGTGCTGCAAACAAAACTCTTAAGCTCTCCTGTAATATTTTCAACTCTTACGTATCTTCCATATTCCTAGAGAACAGAATAAAACAATATTTTGAGATTTAAAAAATAACACTTTAACTCTGTGGGAGAAACTGAAGGTGGGATGATGTGAGAGAATACTGAAATATGTATATTATCATATGTGAAACAGATCGCCAGTCCAGGTTCCGTGCATGAGGCAGGGTGCTCAGGGCTGGTGTGCTGGGATGACCCTGAGGGATGGGATGGGGAGGGAGGTGAGGGGGGTTCAGGATGGGGAACATGTGCACACCCATGGCAGATTCATGCCAATGTATGGCAAAAACCACTACAATATTGTAAAGTAATTAGCCTCCAATTAGAATCAATAAATCCAAAAAAATAATAAATAAATTCTCCTGAATCACCTAAAAACAAAACAAACACTTTCTCACAGAATTATTGAAGGCAGGATAAAACTTTTGCATCTGTAAAAATGGGACAAAATATGCATTTGTTTTCCAGGTAAGCTAGTTAATCATATTTTGTAGGAATAATTTGAATGGAACAATTACAAATTTCTGCCTAGTTATTGTTATAAATCTGCCTGAAGGTGGAAAAGTTGCCCTACCAATCTCCTTGACTGATAACTGGCACTGATAAATTTTTAAAAGTTTAACTTGCTTACTTCTTTCTATTTCAGTAAAACTCAAACTCCATTAAATCAACTATCAAACCAGGTAAAAATGTGACATTTCTCTTTTTCAATTCAGTTTCTTAAATTATGATATTTTACATAGCTAATTAAATAGAAAAAAAGAAAATTCAGCTTAAGACCTGGGGGACTTAAAATTTTATACTGATTCATAATCTTGATGTTATGAAATACTTTGCAAATAGAAACTCTAAGATATTTTTATATTGCAAATATATACCAAAGAAATGTTTTCATCTTAACAAAGAAAGAAAACCATTTATAGAAAATAAAATATAAATTTCAGTGCTTGGGTAACATGGCTAAATGTTTATAATAAGTAAAATGGAGATGAAAGGTATCTTTCAGTATTTAAATAGAAGGTGAAGATGGGATGATTTGAGAGAATAACATTGAAACATAATTATTATCATATGTGAAACAGATCGCCAGTCCAGGTTCAATGCATAAATCAGGGTGCTCAGGGCTGGTGCATTGGGATGACCCAGAGGGATGGGATGGGGAGGGAGAGACGAGGGGGTTCAGGATGGGGAACACATGTACACTCATGGCTGATTCATGTCACTATATGGCAAAAACCAATACAATATTGTAAAGTAATTAGCCTCCAACTAAAATAAATAAATAAAAATGAATTTAAAAAATTAAGACAAAAACAAAACAAACAAAAAAACAAGCTAGGGACTTTTCCATTTAGAACTTTCCATTTACCTGATACTGATCACACCAACTCTCCATGACATGATTGGTAATTCTCACCTTTAAATGAAACAGAATAACTTTTCATTTCCCATATTTACATAGTCTCCACATAACCAAATTGGCTTTGTTGGGATTAAGGAAGAAAAATCCCTGGAGAAGGAAATGGCAACCCACTCCAGTATTCTTGCCTGGAGAATCTCATGGACAAAGGAGCCTGGTGGGCTACAGTCCACGGGGTCACAAAGAGTTGGACACAACTGAGGGACTTCACTTTCACTTTCACAGAAGAAAAATAGTTTTGTCAGATCTAACAATGCCCTAATCAACAGAAAAGTCATAAAATCTTTTTCAGTTAGGAGTCTTTCATATGACCTTGTTTGAATTTTCTCCATGTATCTTTGATTGTCCCTGATAGATTTCTTAGGCCTTTGGCTCCTGTTAGTAAGAGATGTTACAAAAGGCTAATTAACAAAAAACATACTGTTGTTAATGGGAATTCCATGGTCCCTCTCTAATTCCTTCAAGCAGATATATTCTTTGTTAAAAGTTTACTTAATGGAAATAAAGACAAAATTCACCTGTGGTAAAAATTAAATATTAATTTTACCCTATGTTCAATATTTGAAATTTTAATTATGTCTGTTGCTTAGAAATTGATAAAACACATATTTCTGATACCAATGAACAATGAAAACATTTGGAACAAGTAGTTTTCTTTATGAAAAGATAATTTGTATAAATTTGGAAAACTATCACTAGCAGTGATATGTATTACACTTAAATGTCAGGTAAATACCATCAAAGATAACTTTATATTATGGTATCTTCATACATTTAAGCACAGAATAGTATAATGAACAGTCATACGCCATCATTTAGGTTCAAAATTATCAAGACATGATCAGTCTTGCTTAATCTGTATACACGCCTATTTCCTGATATTAAAAAAAATTTGAAATGTCCTATCATTTTAATGATTCATTACACACACAAGCAAACTTGGGCACACACGGCATATGTATATATGTGTGTGTGTGTGTACCTTTTTTAAAAATCAAAATTAACTACTAAAATCTTAGAATGTCTTCAATACAATCAAATATTCAAATAATACTCAAATTAAAATTATTTAAACATCTTTGAGTCAAGATTCAGCTATTTCCACACCATGTAGTTTGTTGAGACATTTGTTAAATGTCAGTTAACCCACTAGTCTCATCACACTAAATTTAACTTTTCTTTCCATTTATGTGTTGAGAAAAGTAATTGATCCTATGGATTTTCCCACATTATGGTTTTTCTGACTGCATCCCCACAGTGTGGTTTAATATATTTCTTTATTCACTTTAAATTAGTAGAATCTTGATTAGATGCAATTTTACATATTTGTCAACAATACTCATAACTGATACTCTACATTTAATATTGCTTCATATCTGAAGGCAAAATTTTCTTACTTTTGTCACATTTTATTTTCAGTCTTGATGTGTTCTTGTTCCTAAGTTTCATTATTAGCTTCATGTACTGGCATTTAAACCATTTACTATGAATTTCCTCATCACTCTTTCTTTTAAAGTTTTGCCGGTTATTGATGATAACCATTTAAATCAAATATTTTAGTGACCACATAATGAAACACAACAAAGAAAGAAAAAAAAAAAAAAGAAACTCCTAGAACTGAATGATTTAATATCTAAGATCAAAATGGTTATATCAAAAGATCAAACATTATAGAAGAAAATACCATTGATTTTAAAGATTATTTTTTAAATTATTCAAATTAAAGTAGAGAGATAATAGCAGCAGCAGAAAAAATGATTTTTAACTATAAAAATAATTTCAATAACTATGCAACAATTTCCAATAGTATAACATTTATATAAATTGGAGTCCAAAAGAGAAAGGAAAGAAAAGAATAATAACCAATGGTTTTTCAAATGTGCAGAACAATACCACACTTAAAAAGACACTCAACAAACAAGTAAGAGAAAAATCAAAGAAAATCATGTTATTGTAAAATTACTAAAAATAAAATGCAAAGATAAAAAAGGAAACAATGAGAATGTCCATTAAATGCTCATCAGAAATAACTGATGAAAAGAGAGTGACACCCATAAAGTTCTGAGAGAAAACCTTTCAACCTATAATTATATATCCTTCAAAATCAAGGTAATATAAAGCACATTAGAATTAATCAACAGCACAACTGCACTGTAAAACTGTTAACTGGAAACTCTTCAGAATGAAGGACATGTAGACCAACATAAAATAACGAATTAGAAGGAAATATTAAATATGCATAGATAAATATAAAAGGCTATTTTGTATTTTTATTAATACTTTAAAATATATATTATTTATAAATTAATAACAATATTACATGGTATATAACATGTAGAATAAAATCAGTGCTGATAATGGTGAAAATAAAGGGATGTGGGAAATTACACTATATTATTCAACTTATTACATTATAGATAAAGTGATGTAGCAATTGCTCAAGTAGGCTGTTGTGAGAAATGATGCATGCACACTAAATTCACCAGAGCAAGCACTGAAAATAAACAAAATGCCATATCATGGGACCAAGAAAGGGAAAGTAAGATTCTAGAAATTTTTTATTAGTGCAATAATAAACAGGAGAATGCAGGAGAAAAAGTAAACTCAAGATTGTATAGCAACTTCAACCAAATAAGTCACTGCAGTAAAATGAGATTAACAAAACACTACAAATAGCATACAGTGTTTGTCAGTTTGGAATTTAATAACTTAACCCAACAATGTACTAAACAAAGCATGTAATTATAAATACACAGATAGGCTGTAAGGACAAGGAGGAGAAAAATGTACCATAAAATAATAATCATAAGTTAGAGGAAATGCTGTATCAGTATCTCAGAAACAAGACCTCAAGATAAGAGTTATATCATTTGACATAACAAGAGCATTTACAAAGATTATAAAAGGAAATTTATCAAATAGGCCTAACATTCCCAAACATAAGTGAATTTAATACCAGAGCTTTGGAATACATGAAGCAAATATCAATAGAACTAAGGAGAAGTAAATAGTTATAATTGTGGAGTAGTTAACACTGGCCTCCTCTATTGAAATGCGAACTGAACAATAAAAATCTCTGAGAATAAAAAAAAAAATTAAAAGCACAATCAATCAACATCAAATAATTAAGACTATAGATTGCTGTACCAAATGGGATATAGTTCTCATGCGCTGCTGGTGAGAATGGAAGCTAGCACAACTGGTGTAGAAAACAGGTTTTTAAGTTAAAAACTTGAATATACACCAGCCATATGACCCAGCCATTCTATTCTCAGATATTTGCCCCAGATGAATAAAATTACACGCCCAAGCAAAGATATTTACCAGAATGTTTCAGTTCAGTTCAGTTCAGTCGCTCAGTCGTGTCCGGCTCTGCGACCCCATGAATCGCAGCACGCCAGGCCACCCTGTCCATCACCAACTCCTGGAGTTCACTCAGACTCACTTCCATCAAGTCAGTGATGCCATCCAGCCATCTCATCCTCGGTCGTCCCCTTCTCCTCCTGCCCCCAATCCCTCCCAGCGTCAGAGTCTTTTCCAATGAGCCAACTCTTCGCATGAGATGGCCAAAGTACTGGAGTTTCAGCTTTAGCATCATTCCTTCCAAAGAAATCCCAGGGCTGATCTCCTTCAGAATGTTTAAAACAGCTTTATTTAAAATCGCCCAACTGACTACAAATCAAATGCCTAGCAACAATTCAATGTATTAAGTGTGGTACATCTATGGGGTGTAATCGTGCTCAATAGTAAAAATAAATGAACTATTGATGCACAAAGTAACATCCCCAATAGTTACGCTGAATGAAAGAAGCTTGACAAAAGATAATTCAGATTGCGTGTTTCCATCTGCATACAATTCTAGAAAATTCAAACCTATTACAATGACAGAAAACAGGTAAGTTCTTGAGAGAGCATTGAGCTAGAGAAGAAGGAGGGAATACCAAGGGTCTTAAGAGAAAATCGAGAGGTGATGGCTTTGTTCATTATCTTGACTGTGATTATGGTCTCACAGAAGTATAAATATCGCAAAGGAACCCACATTAACTTGATTATGTGTGGTTTGTCCTGTCAGTTATCCCTCATTACTGCTGCTAAAAAAATCTGATTTATTTCAATCCTACTCTCTCAAATCTTCCTACCTTTTCCTCCCCACTATTGCATCCAAAAGTCTGTTCTTTTGCACTCAAACATATGCATTAGGGCTTCCCTGCTGGCTCAGATAGTAAAGAATAAACGAGCAACGCAGAAGACCCAAGTTCGATCTCTGGATGGGGAAGATCCCCACTCTCCCCTTCCCCCACTGTGTCCAAAAGTCTGTCTTTTTGCATTGAAAGTTCCAGTGGGAATTTGTTATATGAGGCAGGGAACCCAAAGCCTGTGTGCTCAGTGACAACATAGAGGGACAGGATTGGGGAGGCTTCAACATGTTAGTAGTTTGACCAAAAAAGTGTAGGGTTTTAGAGAAGACACTGTGCTAGATTAAAAGATGATTGAGATACAAGAGCAAGTGTAAAGTGAGGACATTGTCTAGATCTTGATTTGTATAAACACATTCTTATCCTTACATTTTTATAAATCTCTAATATTCAATATGAATTGGTAATTAGATGGTAAATAAAAATATTGCTAATTTTGCTCATCATTGTTTTTCTGGTCAACAACTGATAATTTTTGGTCCTCCTGATAATTAATATTCTTGAAATTGGTTAATGAGTATTTGCATGGCATTTTAACTGTATTTAAAACATATTTTCAACAATAAAAATAACAATAATTTATTTTATATTTATAAAATCAATATGATGCACAGAAAGTATTAAATATTTTAGTACCAGCAGTTGATGAAATATACAAAAAACAGAACTCCGTAATGAGTTAATGAAATTAAAAATTTGGGCAACCACTGAATTGGCATACCAGATGGCTCAAAGGTGAAGAATTCACCTACAGTGCAAGAGACACAAAAGACTCTTGTTTGATCTCTTCATCGGGAAGAATTCCTGGAGAAAAAATGGCAACCTTCTCCAATATTCTTGTCTGGAAAATTCCATGGACAGAGGACCCTGGCAGACTACACTCCACAGGGTCATGAAGAATCGAACACAACTGAGCACATACATGGACACGGTGGAGATGATTTGTCTAAATTTAGTATATATCTAAAAGCTAGTTTACTCTATAAACTAACAGCTATTTTCTTTACCACTTTATACCTCAAATAAAATTTTAAATTTGTCCACTTAGAGGCAAATATAAACTGAATTAGGTAGGAAAAAATGTATAAAAAATTGAAGTTCAAATTAAGGCACCATGGAACACCAGACCACCTGACCTGCCTCTTAAGAAATCTGTATGCAGGTCAGGAAGCAACAGTTAGAACTACACATGGAAAAACAGACCGGTTCCAAATAGGAAAAGGAGTACGTCAAGATTGTATATTGTCACCGCGCTTATTTAACTTAAATGCAGAGTACATCATGAGAAACGCTGGACTGGAAGAAGCACAAGCTGGAATCAAGTTTGCTGGGAGAAATATCAATAACCTCAGATATGCAGATGACACCACTCTTATGGCAGAAAGTGAAGAGGAACTAAAAAGCCTCTTGATGAAAGTGAAAGAGGAGAGTGAAAAAGTTGGCTTAAAGCTCAACATTCAGAAAACGAAGATCATGGCATCCAGTCCCATCACTTCATGGGAAATAGATGGGGAAACAGTGGAAACAGTGTCAGGCTTTATTTTTTTGGACTCCAAAATCACTGCAGATGGTGACTGCAGCCATGAAATTAAAAGACGCTTACTCCTTGGAAGAAAAGTTATGACCAACCTAGATAGCATATTCAAAAGCAGAGACATTACTTTGCCGACTAAGGTCCGTCTAGTCAAGGCTATGGTTTTTCCAGTGGTCATGTATAGATTTGAGAGTTGGACTGTGAAGAAGGCTGAGCGCCGAAGAATTGATACTTTTGAACTGTGGTTTTGGAGAAGAGTCTTGAGAGTCCCTTGGACTGCAAGGAGATCCAACCAGTCCATTCTGAAGGAGATCAGCCCTCGGTGTTCTTTGGAAGGAATGATGCTGAAACTCCAGTACTCTGGCTACCTCCTGAGAAGAGATGATTCATTGGAAAAGACTCTGATGGTGGGAGAGATTGGGGGCAGGAGGAGAAGGGGACGACAGAGGATGAGATGGCTGGATGGCATCACTGACTCGATGGAAGTGAGTCTGAGTGAACTCCGGGAGTTGGTGATGGACAGGGAGGCCTGGCGTGCTGTGATTCATGGGGTCGCAAAGAATTGGACACGACTGAGTGACTGAACTGAATGCTACCAAATGTTTCAAAATTATAAGGTGATACATTATAAATTATTGTCATAAATTGGTTTTCTAAACTAAGTCTAAGAAAAGAAAAATAATACACAGATTTTATGATAATAGTTAAGATGATAGGAGAAAGAGAAACCGGTTTAACATTTGAAGTTTATAAATATCTGTGGCATTTTTTTCCTCTGATACAACCTAGAGCTATCAAAACATAATATCCATTAAACTTGAATGATTGATCTACCTTATGTTATTTTTTTCAGCTTAAGTGTACGATGGAAATATTTAAAAGTTAAGTTATCACTATTTCATGCATCTATATCCTAACAAAACAGATAGGAATACAATACCCTGTCGTTTGAAACTCAGTATAAAAATAGAATGAAATGGTGGCAGTAAGCATATTTGAATGAGGAACTATTATGGCTTTGTTTGCAATCTTCCATGTTCCAAATTTTCTATAGTGGTCATACATTTTAGGGGAACAAAAAATTGTTGCAAATAATGGTCCATTTTTGAATGAAGAGTGTTGGCAGCTGTCAACGGTGTCAGACTGAGAGACACCCAGAGCTGAGTTCAGGCTAATAAGGAAAACTGTTATCAATTAATATGTCTGAAATGGGCCCTAGAGAAATAGCCAGTGACATTTCTGATACGTCAGCAATCCTGGTTTTATTTTCCAATCAGGTGAATACAGGAATATGAATCTGTATAATATTTCTTTCTTTGTTAAATTTTTATTTTTGATTGGAGGAGAACTGCTTTACAGTGTTGTGTTGGTTTGTGCTGTACAACAAAATGTATCAGGTATAAGTATACATATATTTACATGTATCCCCCTTATATATAGTATATACACACACTGTATATTACATGTATACAATTATTATATTTATATAATAATTATGCATCATAATTATACTATATATGGTATAAAATACTGTATATATTATACAGTATATACATATATTATCCCCCCATGCATAATATGTCAATATAGAGAAAACCATACCATTACTCTAAATCATGTTAGCTTGTTTGGATTTAATATTAGTGCCAGTATCTAGACATATGTGTAATATTAAATAAAATGTATAGTATAGTATTTTTCAAAATATATAATATATTAAAATTAGGTGGCATTGATATCAACACAATGTTATCTAATAAAGTTATTAATATTTGAATAACTATTATTATAAGCATCAATATAATATATCCAAGTAGAATCATATGATTTCAATATAGAAAAGTATATTTCATATAATATATTATACTCACATATGAAGGGATGTCTATTGAGAAATTTTAAGTGATCTACATAATACTAAATAGAGGTAGGATTGTATATCTAATTTTAAGGTCATAGAGTCTACAATATACTTTGCGTTTTCCTGAATAGAAGAAAGGAAATGCATAGATTTCTAACATTGTGTATGACATCTGTCTTGGGTAGTTCATGTTATTAAAGCTGAATAAAGTTCTTTAAATTGCATTTTAACTTTTGGACCAGTCTTGAAACTAGACTTAATAAAATGTTTTTTATTATCTCCTTTTACACCATCATTTTCCCTCTTACTCTAAAGATTCTTGAGGTCACAAAGCAAAGGAAAGAACAAGTCAGAATGATGGATTTGGTGTCTGTGTGGGGGAAGATAAAAGTTGGAGCTGGGGAAGTGTGGATCAGATAAATATAGAAACTTAATCCTATTTGTGATCTCTTAAAAATCAAGGGAAACTTGGCAGTCTCTTAGAGTGACATTATAAATAAAGGCTTTTAAATGGCTTTCTCAAAACTGCTAATAGGAATATACTAAGAAATGAGTGGATATAGCTTGCAGATATAAATGAGAAGGAAGACAATTTTTGAACCAAAAATTATAATTGACCATGTGTTAACTCTTTCTTAAGAGATTTAGAATATAAAAGACCTTTTTCTTTGTTCTGTTTATGAATTCTCATTAGACATATATTTTACTTATTTACTGCGGAATTGACAGTGTATGCTACAGATGAAGCAATGTAATGGCTGAAATCACCTAAGCTCTCTTTGACATTATAGCCTTCTCCAACGATACTTGTGCGGTGTCCTAAAATGTAGAGTCAGTTCATTCCTGGTCTGGCTGTTGTGAACTCTGTTTTGGAGCAGCAGTAAGGGGAGTCCGTGGGGTCACAAAGAGTCAGACACAGCTGAGCGACTTTCACTCACTTTCAGGGAGGGCTGTGGATTAATGAGCCCCATGTGAAGGCTGTGCATTGATAAGATTGAAAATGCCCCTGCAAAATATTCCACAATGGGAAGATGCAGATTTCAGTTGATGAAATACACATTGGCAAAATCTCATTTTAAAAAATCTGTTATCTCCCTTTTATTTCCCTTCCACAAGCTACCAAAATGGGATTCATTCTTATAACTTCAAGGCTAAATCTTTGTATAACTCTCTACTGAAGGTTCACCTGAACTCCTTTTGACTATATTCCTCAATACATGTTGCCAATGCAATTAATATGTGCAAAACTTAACTATGTCTTTACCAGTTTTGTAATTTAATTTTAATTTAGCCATTGCAGGTCCACTGGCTATTTCTCAAAGTCAAAAAACTTTATTTTCTGAATTTTTTTCATATAACATTCTCATGAAAACATGTAATATAGATGAATAAAACAATGCTCTATTTCTAATACCTAAAAAGATATTCTAATGCAGTATTTCAGGAGATAAACTCATGAAAACATGTAATATAGATGAATAAAACAATGCTCTATTTCTAATACCTAAAAAGATATTCTAATGCAGTATTTCAGGAGATAAACTCATAAATACTTCTCTATATTTTTCTATCATTGTGTAATTTCAAAACACTGGGAAAATGCCTGAATACTTTGTATCTAATTATTTGGAGAAGATATAAAAAATTGCTCTCATAGATGACAAAGAAAGAAGTGAAAAAAAAATGTTTCAAAATTCATGTTGGTGGTGGTTTAGTCACTAAGTTGTGTCCAACTTTTGTGAAGCCATGGACGGTAGCCTGCCAGGCTCCTCTGTCCATGGGATTCTCCAGGCAAGAACACTGGAGTGGCTTTCCATTCCCTTCTCCAGGGGATCTTCCCAACCCAGGAATTGAACCCGGGTCTCCTGCATTTCTGGCAGATTCTTTACCAAATGAGCTACCAGGTAAGCCTGAAATTCATGTTAACATAATGCTATTCAGCTACTAAATGTTATGCTGTAAAGGCCCTTAATGAAATGGAAATATGGTACAACACATTGCTAGGTGAAAAAAATAAATTACGTAGAAAATGACTCCATTGATTTGACCATAAATGTAGACAAATTCAGAGAAGAAAGCCTGGAAGACTATGCCCTCAAATGCAAATAGAAATCATTTCTGAATTGAAGAATTATAAATGGAGTAAAAGAAAATGCATTTCTATTATTCAGTATTAATATTTATTTAGTTTATACAGATATACACATAGTTTTATAATGAATTATGAAGCTATTTTACATAAAGTAAGGTTATGTAGCACCATAATGAAGATCAAGAGTTTACTATTTCCTGAGTGAGGTGATTCTGCCAAATGTTGAAATGCAATTTTCTAAGCCCGCTCAATGGGGTTAAGAGCGCCACCTGAGGAGCAAAGATGTCTATGACAAGATCAGCCCCACCGTCCACTACTGTGTGACTGGGCAATACCTGCTCTGCTATTCTTGCCTGGGAAATCCCATGCACAGAGGGACCTTCAGTCCATGGGATCTCAAAGAGTCACACACGACTGAGCGACTAACACTAACTACATACCTCAGTTTTGTCATGTGAAAAATGACAATGAAAATAAGGCATATCACTTGGGGTTATCTTGATTAAATGAGTCAATGTACACAGAACACTATATGTTATGTAAGTATTTTAAAGTAATTCTATAAAAATAGCAACCTATATCTGGGTAGTAAATGCCTAGTGATTTCTTTATTTGTAAACTCTGAAGTGGTCAACTACTATTATTTCTGCAAACTTCATGTACATGTAAAAATTTTATAAATAACTATTGCAAACATAGTATAGGATACATTGTTCCTAATGTATGTGTTCTACAAGTATTTTCAAAAGATGTGAATATCATAATTTTTTTCCAAGAATGCTAAGTGACTATGACAGATAAACATTGTCATGCTTGAAGCAATGTGTGATATTGGATGGGCATATATGGGCTGAAAATGATCCCACTGTGATTCAGAACAATTACGTTTTCAAAGAAGACTAATTATGACTTAAGGGATGAAAAATATGATAATCTATGCACTTATACAGTTTGTGACTGAATCTAATTACAAATTGTCTTTTCTATGACCTCTTCCTGGTTATATAAAGATAATTATTCCATCTGTGAAAACATAAAATATAATGTGTTCTGAAAGGCTTGTGTAAAGCTGAAACTAAGCTCAACTTAGCCAGCTCCTCAAAGAGACAAGCAGATGGCAATTAATACAATGTCTCTGTCTTCCGAAAATCACTGAGTAGGCTTGGCCAAAATAGTATATCAAAAGACACACTTTGCAATGGTCAGGAAGTTCCAAAGCTTAAAAAAATAAACTCTTAAAGACCTAGTTTCTAAAATGCTACTTAAAAATAAGATAACATATTTCTCTGTATTAATTTAAAGAAGCACATCTAATGTTTCATATTAGGATCTAAAGGTGTGAAGCAAGCAAATTCTATGAAACCTTACGGCTGGACAGGCAGTAATGTGAGGCTCTGGGGGCTGTGAGTGGTAATATTATCACAGAGGAAGTAGTTTGAAATCCTTTTCCTTTTTCTCTTTTAATTTGACAGATCTTTTTACAAAAGAAAAACAAGGAATGTCTCTTAACAACCCCCTTATTCCATAAGCAACTTTATCATTCCTTATAGGATGGTTGGGGGAAGGTTACAGACTGCACCTTGAAGTTCATTTTTTTCCAAGGTTATGGAACTGCCTCAATACACAGTCCAGAAGATACTCTGCATTTGTGTGAATCTATTTAAAAGCTTCTCTACTTACTTAAATGGGCTTCTCTGGTGGCTCAACCAGTAAAGAATCTGCCTGCAATGCAGGAGACTGGGGTTCGATCCCTGGGTTGGAAGGCCCCCTGGAGAAGGAAATGACAACCCACTCCAGTATTCTTGCCAGGGAAATCCCACGGACAGAGGACTTAGGAGGTTTCAGTCCATGGGGTCACAGAAACTAAATCACAACCACTACTTACTTACATGCAGAAGCAAGGATATTAATAATGTAAAAGTGTAAGGTTCTTGAACTATTTCAGCTGAAGTATCTTGGGGACTCTATTATTACCTACTGTATTGTTTCCCAGCTCAATGTCTTCATTCATATTTATATTTATTTATGTTAACCATTAGTTAATATGAGGTCAGTTTTCAAGAAATAATTTTAATTTTCTAAGAGTGCTGAAAGGCATCTGCAATTCCAGGACTTTGAAATGGTTGTTCTGTTTCTCCCATCCACCATGACAGTTTGTTGCCCAAATGAAGGCTCCAGTGCATTCCAACAGTCAGGTCAATCACAGTTCCCAGAAACAGATAATATGGATGAGGACCACAATGAATAATATGGAAACAGGATTAACAAAACTTGATGGCTAACTGGAATTCAAAAGAGATTAGGTAGGTTTGGAAATACTAAGGTTGAGATTTCTGCAAAAAATATAGGAAAAGGTTCTGAGTAGCATGAGGAGATTCCAGTCTCAGAGACCATTGTAATTGTTCACAAGGCATCTTCCCTTTCACCCTGTTTCTAAGAAAAGCCTGCCTTTAGTTCTGTAGGATTTCCTTAACCGTCCCTAACATCTAAATAATTAGTAAGCAGAATAGCTGTGACTGGCATGTGCAATAAGAGAGTAAAAAAAGAACTAAAATCTTTTGATTGCTATGGTAGACATTATCATAGCTTACCAATATCCCTACCACAATTGAAGAAACTCTATACAGTCAGTAAAAACAAGACCGGGAGCTGACTGTGGCTCAGATCATGAACTCCTTATTGCCAAATTCAGACTTAAACTGAAGAAAGTAGGGAAAACCACTAAACCATTCAGGTATGACCTAAATCAAATCCTTTATCATTATACAGGGGAAGTGAGAAATAGATTTAAGAGCCTAGATCTGATAGGCAGAGCACCTGATGAACTATGGACAGAGTTTCCTGACATTTTACAGAAGACAGGGATCAAGACCATCCCTATGGAAAAGAAATTCAAGAAAGCAAAATGGCTGTCTGAGAAGGCCTTACAAATAGCTGTGAAAAGAAGAGAAGTGAAAAGCAAAGGAGAAAAGGAAAGATATAAGCATCTGAATGCAGATATAACTCTGAATATAAGATAAAACTCTGAATGCAGAGTTCCAAAGAATAGCAAGAAGAGATAAGAAAGCCTTTCTCAGCAATCAGTACAAAGAAATAGAGGAAAACAACAAAATGGGAAAGACTAAAGATCTCTTCAAGAAAATTAGGGATACAAAGGGAACATTTCATGCAAAGATGGGCTTGATAAAGGACAGAAATGGTATGGACCTAACAGAAGCAGAAGATATTGAGAAGAGGTGGCAACAACACACAGAAAAACTGTACAAAAAGATCTTCACGACTAAGATAATCATGATGGTGTGATCACTCACCTAGAGCCAGACATCCTGGAATGTAAAGTCAAGTGGGCCTTAGAAAGCATCACTATGAACAAAACTAGTGGAGATGATGTTATTCCAGTTGAGCTATTCCAAATCCTGAAAGATGATGCTGTGAAAGTGCTGCACTCAATATGCCAGCAAATTTGGAAAACTCAGCAGTGGCCACAGGACTGGAAAAGGTCAGTTTCATTCCAATCCCAATGAAAGGCAATGCCAAAGAATGCTCAAACCAGCGCACAACTGAACTTCCAGATGTTCAAGCTGTATTTGGAAAAGGCAGAGGAACCAGAGATCAAATTGCCAACATCTGCTGGATCATCGAAAGAGCAAGAGAGTTCCAGAAAAACATCCATTTCTGCTTTATTGACTATGCCAAAGCCTTTGACTGTGTGCATCACAATAAACTGTGGAAAATTCTGAAAGAGATGGGAATACCAGACCACCTGACCTGTCTCTTGAGAAACGTATATGCAGGTCAGGAAGCAAGACTTAGAACTGGACATGGAACAACAGACCAATTCCAAATAGGAAAAGGAGTACGTCAAGACTGTATATTGTCACCCTGCTTATTTAACTTCTATGCAGAGTACATCATGAGAAACACTGGACTGGAACAAGCACAAGCTGGAATCAAGACTGTCAGGAGAAATATCAATAACCTCAGATATGCAGATGACACCACCCTTATGGCAGAAAGTGAAGAGGAGCTAAAAAGCCTCTTGATGAAAGTGAAAGAGGAGAGTGAAAAAGTTGGCTTAAAGCTCAACATTCAGAAAACGAAGATCATGGCATCTGGCCCCATCACTTCATGGGAAATAGATGGGGAAACAGTGGAAAGAGTGTCAGACTTTATTTTTTGGGTCTCCAAAATCACTGCAGATGGTGATTGTAGCCATGAAATTAAAAGACACTTACTCCTTGGAAGGAAAGTTATGACCAAACTAGATAGCATATTAAAAAGCAGAGATATTACTTTGCCAACAAAGTCCATCTAGTCAAGGGTATTGTTTTTCCAGTGGCCACGTATGAATGTGAGAGTTAGACTGTGAAGAAAGCTGAGTGCCGAATTCATGCTTTCGAATTGTGGTGTTGAGAGTCCCTTTGACTACAAGGAGATCCAACCAGTCCATCCTAAAGGAGACCAGTCCTGGGTGTTCTTTGGAAGGGCTGATGCTGAGGCTGAACCTCCAATACTTTGGCCACCTCATGTGAAGAGTTGACTCTTTGGAAAAGACCCTGATGCTGGGAGGGATTGGGGGCAGGAGGAGAAGGGGACGACAGAGGATGAGATGGCTGGATGGCATCACGGACTCGATCGACGTGAGTTTGGATGAACTCCGGGAGTTGGTGATGGACAGGGAGGCCTGTTGTTCTGCGATTCGTGGGATTACAAAGAGTCGGACGCAACTGAGCAACTGAACTGAACTGAATTGATGCATTTTATTTTGTTAATGAAATATAAGTGAAAACCATACATTTATGTTTCAGAATAGAAGCAGTAAAAGACATTTGAATAGTTCTCTTGTCTTTATCTTTCCTATTTTAGGCAACCAGATGCTGTAGTTATGAGAGGATGGAGTTTCAATCAAGCTTGAGACAATGAGTGACTGCACCCCCCACTGACTCAATCATTTTTGGTATGAGATTGCTGAGGACTTGGTTACCTAGCTTAGCACCCCCATAAAATCACCAACTAGATTCTTAACACCATAGGAGGTACTCCCTGTATTTTTCAGTTAATATTCCTTTAATTCAATGAGATGCTAATTATTAACTCCCATTTAAAAAGAGAAGAAAGATGAAAGTGAGCTTATAGAAACTAATGAGAGAAAGGAGGTCACAGAGGCCAGCTATAGATAATAGCTGGAATAAAGACTTGTCAGAGTAACAGAAGAGATAAAAATGCCTAACCTAAAAGGATACAAGAAATTGAATAAGGTCAGAGATGGAGAGAAATATGATGTGCCCAGGGACAAGTGTATTTGCATATTAATTTCAAAAACATTATTTCAAATAGCTGCCCAAGTTAAGTAATTTTCAAGTTAAGACATTCAGCGTAGTCAGATGGGCCACAAATCTCCATAGCCTGTATAATTCAGTTAACTTCTTGTGCATTATATCAAATCTTGGTTTCTCTAGTTCAATTCAGTCCTAGTTTTTCTGGGATATTTTCTGCACAATATTAGGTGCTAAATTAATTCCTCGGCCATTTCTTCAGTATTTTTAAAGCATATGCTTAAAATATTTTATACTGAGTATATTTTTCTTTGGGATTCCCTTATCTATCTGGTGCATTCTGATCTTGGTACATTTCTCAAGCATTTAATACCAGGATATTTTACATGCGTGGCTGCAATCTATGAAATATTAAAATCAGCTTGGGGTATTCCATTAAAAACAAAAACTTGAAACTTCATTTCATCAAAGTTATAATGAATGACTTTTAAACTGAAGGTTAGCTAGGATAATGAATTTCCTGGAAAATAACAGATTTTAATTTTCCCCCAACCCTTTCCTCCCACCCCGGGGGGATGTATAATATATATCTTTACTTTCTGAGATAATTTAATTAAGGCATTAATTTTTTTGTTTGGAGCTATATTTGAATATAGATAGATAGACTGATGTTCCCTCTAGTACTATTCCTATGCTTTGAGGTAGCAAGCAGAAAATATTTCTTTGTTGGCTGTTTATATTCTAAGATATTAATTAACATTTAAAACAGGAAAGTAGACATAAAAATTTTACTGCAGATAATTAAATATTTTACAATTGATTTTACTTTATGTATGATTACAAAGATGAAAGGTAGTTGAGAGCAGCATATACAAAAAGAAATATATAACTAAAGATAAATCTACATTCATACACTCATAAAATAGTGGGGTGTCTAAAATTTTCAAAAAGAAAAGTGCACCTATGCATGAACTGTTCTCAATTATTCATTGTATGTTAAATCCCAAGACTCAAACACACACAAAAGCTTGTTACAGACACAAAAATTTGTTACACACACAGAAAACACACACAAACACTCACACACATTAAAGCAACATGTGTATAATATATTATTTATAATATATATTATATTATCATGTAATTAAAATGTATATACATAATTATACTACATATCTATACATACACACATAAACATATTAAAAACAATTAGAATTCCAACCAAAATTCAGCAATTACTTATTAGTTTACTTTGATAAGTACTTTTTCTTTGAGCAAAAAGTGTTATAAAACTTTTGAAGTATTAACTTTTTGCATTTTAATGTTAATATTTACATAATGAAATATTATGAATCTTCCTCCTTTTCCATCAAAAAGATAACTATTATCTTGAATATAAAGAGATTTTTTTCTATAGATAAAAAATCTACTCTATGGATGTTTATAAATAACATATATTCAGCATTTAAAAATCTGCATAATGAGATATCATGTAAAGTCTTTCTCAAATTGAATATTTAATCTATGAGTTAGACTCATCTGTATTGATATGTATAGACCCAGTCCATTCATTGCCACTCATTAGGATTATACTGACATACGAAGAAATCTCAATTATACACTCATTGCCTATTGAGGGGGCTTTGATTTGTTTTATTTATTTACCATCAACATTTAATGAAAAGCTTTGTACCCATAAATTAAACAGTTGGGAATTCCACAATCATAGAATCATGCAAATGAGGCATTTTTCACCTAAAACTTTGTTTTGTGTGACTATACGACATTATTGGCTGCTTATTTTCATTATATAAATACCACCTGTCGATTTGAACTTATATATCTCTACAAAGACAAGATAAAGTAAAAAATTTTCCTTCTTATCAAAGATATATTCTAGTTTCACAAGAATTTATTACAACATTTATTATTTAGTTCTCAATTTCCATTGTAAATATATTATTTTGTCATCTACTTATTGGAAATCTTTTTAGCCACTTCCTACTATAGTAAATAAAGACATATTTGTACTCTAACAATTTTTGCTGATGTTGTATTAGTAGCTACATAAAGCCTAGTCAAATATATCAACCAAATGTTCCTTTCTTCAATTATCAATTTTTTCAGTACATCTTCTTTATAACTATAATATCTATAAATTTATTCTACCATCAAAAGCAATACTTAGTAAGCACCACTGCCAAATGGTGTGGAAAATATGATTTTGTTATTGAAAAAGGCATAATATAAACATGAATTTTTTAAAGGCCCAAATCTTAGTGAATGAAAAGAAAGTCTAAAGTCATACACTCTGCTACTTTGCTTCTGTGTGTGTGTATGTGTGTGTATGTGTATCTGTGTGTGTAGTATCAAAGCAAAATTTTAAAATTCATAAAATAGTTTCATAGAACCATATAGTATTGGACTCAGATGAACTGGGTGAAATAATAAAAGCATTTAAGCAAAAATACTTTTTTGAAAATGGTAGTAATGGTTTTTATACTAAACTGTGAACATATATGACAATTCTATTATTATTTTATGTTGGACCTGATTACAAATTCTCTAGTTGAAAATTTTTTACTATGCATGAAGAGAATGCCTTAATCCTTTTGTGTGTAAAGTAAATAGTAGCTTGCTTGGTTCATTCCCTCTAGCTGCAGGAAATGATTTACACACTTACTCTACATTAGTTTGAAATGAAAACTAGGATAATATGTGGATTTTCCACTCCACAGTTTCTGAGTCAGTGAGGTATTTTTAACAGTCTCTAAAGTGGTCATGTATGCATGTGAGAGTTGGACTATAAAGAAAGCTGACTGCTGAAGAATTGATGCTTTTGGGCTGTGGTGTTGGAGAAGACTCTTGAGAGTCCCTTGGACTGCAAGGAGATCCAACCAGTCCATTCTAAAGGAGATCAGCCCTGGGATTTCTTTAGAAGGAATGATGGTACAGCTGAAACTCCAGTACTTTGGCCACCTCATGTGAAGAGTTGACTCATTGGAAAAGACTCTGATGCTGGGAGAGATTGGGGAGAAGGAGACGACAGAGGATGAGATGGCTGGATGGCATCACTGACTTGATGGACATGAGTTTGAGTGAACTCCAGGAGATGGTGATGGACAGGGAGGCCTGGAGTGCTGTGATTCATGGGGTCGCAAAGAGTCGGACACGACTGAGCGACTGAACTGAACTGAACTGAAAGGTGATTCTAAGGCAAATAGACTGAGGACACTACCACCACCATCATCACCTTCATCATTATTATCATCATCATATCTAACTAATGTTGAATGTTTAATCCATGCTTATAACTATACAAATACTATGCCATTTTTAAATGACTCATCTTACAACATTTCTATGGTATGCATTCTATCTATGTTGCTATTTTATGAATGCAGAAAATGTGTACATGTAGGTGAACAACTTTGCTCAGCCATGTAATATTTGGTGGGGTTAGAGTTAAACTCAGGGCACTTGCTTCCTTCTGAGTGGGTACCTTTAACCAATGTGCTTGAAGGATTTTGGAATATGGATAATATTTTGGAAAAGAAATATGTGTGTAGATATGGGCCAGGATTTATTTTTAGAGCAGTGGTTTCCCAACTTTCATGTTTTACACTCTTACCAGGAAAAGACAAACGCTTCAAGTGGACTCCAACGTTTGCTGAGCATGTGTATACTAATCATTTACTTCAACATCTATGATACAGATACAGATATTTCACAAGACACACGGAAAAATGAAATGCAAAAGAAGGAGATAAAGCATCAACAAAAATAGAAATTCTTATATTTTCCCACAGCTCGGTTGTTGGTCCTGTGTATGCCCTGTGTTATTGAAGCACCTGTCTGGAGACCGTTCTTGGGATAGAGGTGCACTACGTGGTCGGGTGGATGTTCCAAGCAGACATTTCCCACCTTATCCTGCTTCCTTTCTCTTCAAGAGAACAATTTGCTTTAGTTCTCAGCTTGACTTTTACTGTATGGCTCTGATCATGTAGCACTAACCTTCTGGTTGCCAAATTATATCTAGAATGGATGGTTATTATGAACAATAATGACTGAGAATGTGTAATAGTAGATAAAGGTATGACATGAGGTAAAGAATTAAATCAAATCAATTGTGTAATTTTCAACTGGTTATTTTTCTTAATTATATTACTTATTTAAATTCTCATTTAGTAACATTAAATTAATGCTATTAAGAAGAATTTGAATAAAATGTAAAGACTTGTACATCTATAGATAATAGTTGCATGGTACTAACTGAGGTATGGCTTTCCCAACTGGCTCTGGTGGTAAAGAATCTGCCTGGCAATGCAGGTGATGTAAGAGATACTGGTTGGATCCCTGAATAGGGAAGATTCCCTGGAGAAGGGAATGGCGACCCACTCCAGTATTCTAACCTAGAGATTCCCATGGATGGAGGATCCAGGTGGGCTACAGTCCCTGGGGTTGCAAAGAGTCGGCCACGACTGAAGCAACTCAGCATGCATGCACTAAGGTACTTAAACACTCTCAGATTGAGTTTCTCCAACTGCAAAATGAGATAACATACCTGACTTTTGTATATGTTGTGATAAGCCAGGTAAAAAGAATTGGGACTGCACCTAGAACATGCCAAATGCTAAACAAAGGTAGTTAGGCTATAAAACAAGCCATTAAATGTTTATAATCCCAGATTTCTTCAGAACCCACTAATTAATCCATCCTTAGAGTGTATAAGAGAATCACTAGTAAATCCCCATTACCACAGGAACAAAAAATCAAAGGAGTTAACTGTCAATATGAATGCAGCTTAAATCGTAGAGAAAATAACTCCTTCCAAGACAGGGCAAGAATAATAGGAAATATTTGCTGCAGACTGCATACAAATGACAGAGGAGATTGGAAGGCTACAGTCCAAATGGTCACAAAGAGTCAGACACACTGAGTGACTAAGCACCCTAGCAGGTTTATACACCCAAGGCTAGTGTATACAGTTTCTATTATGTGAAATCAGGTTTTGGAGTAGAAACTTACTGTCCATAGGATTTGCCAGGCAAAAATACTGGAGTGAGTTGTCATGTCTTTCTCTAGGAGATTTTTCCGACCCAGGGATCGAACTGCATTTCTTACATTGGCAGGAGGATTTTTACCACGGAACCACCAGGGAAGCCTGTAATGATGTTTGGGGAGGTCCAACTCAATTACCTTAGTCATTGCCAGAAAAAAATACATCTAATGAAGTCCAATCTAATGACTAGTTTTTAAAAGGTGGGGGGAGGGATGGTTAAACGATAAATATGGGACAATCTCTTAGGTACTAGAATGATGAGGCATAGATATAGAAAACTGGATATAAAAGATCAGGAAATTAGAACACTAATTCAAAAGGCACAACATCCAAAGGTAAATATTAAAGCAAATGGAGGGGAAATATTACAGAATAAATGCCCATTCACTGTCTTCACATTCTCTCATTCAGTCTACAGAAAAATGCAATTTAGGTTCCCCCGCCCTAATACTGCAATGCAACCAATCTATCAAGATCAAAAGGGATTTTCCATTATATTTTAACAAAATCTAAAAAACACTTATTTATTATTGTAAAATTAGCTTCACAGTGGTATAACATGGTTTTGCCTTCACAATAACCACATTCCTTTTAAAAATGCTCCCTTTTTTGGTTTGCAAATCTCCATACACATTTGTGTTTCTCTTTTGCCTGTAGAATCTCCATTTCATTTTCTTGCCCTAAATTCTGGAGGTCCATCCTTAAAACTTTTTTTTGCTCATTTGGTACCTGTTTATCTCTTGGTTTTCCAGCTTCAGTTAATGTTTATATACTGAAACATCACAAAGCAATCTCATGAATAGTCTATACATGCCTATTTCCTGATCTACAAACCTATTTTCCAAGAGGCGCCTCAATAATCCTCTTTTATTCTTCATTCCATACCGCTGCACGCCTGCGTACTCAGTCACTTCAGTTGTGTCTGACTCTTTTGGCCTGTGGACAGTAGCCCACCAGCCTCCTCCGTCCATGAGATTTTTCTGGCAAGAATACAGGAGTGGGTCCTCCACATCATGATTATGTTGTTTCTTTCACCAAATAAAACCAGCCTCTACTTAGAAACTCTTCAGTTGAATAAAAATTCCCTGTTTCATGTTTTCCTCCTTTACCTCTCATGCATATTCAAGCTTCATCTATGGTCAATTCTACCTCGTAAATCTTTCAAAGATATGCACTATAAGTGCATAAGTATAAGAGATACTCCCATGACCTCTAAATTCCTAATCCATAGCTTCTTGTTATTAGCTGTTTTTCATACCAGCAAAATAACTTGGAATGATATTTTGAAATTGGAAAATATCTTTCAGGAATGTTAAGAACTTCAGACTGATTAAAAGCAGAGACATTACTTTGCCAACAAAGGTCCGTCTAGTCAAAGCTATGGTTTCTCCTGTGGTCATGTATGGATGTGAGAGTTGGACTATAAAGAAAGCTGAGCTCTGAAGAACTGATGCTTCTGAATTGTGGTGTTGGAGAAGACCCTTGAGAGTCCCTTGGACTGCAAGGAGATCCAACCAGTCCATTCTAAAGATCAGTCCTGGGTGTTCTTTGGAAGGCATGATGCTAAAGCTGAAACTCCAGTACTTTAGCCACCTCATGTGAAGAGTTGACTCATTGGAAAAGACTCTGATGCTGGGAGGGATTGGGGGCAGGAGGAGAAGGGGATGATAGAGGATGGGATGGCTGGATGACATCACCGACTCGATGGACATGAGTTTGAGTGAACTCTGGGAGTTGGTGATGGACAGGGAGGCCTGGTGTGCTGCAATTCATGGGGTTGCAAAGAGTTGGACACGACTGAGCAACTGAACTGAACTGAACTGAATCTACTTAACTCAGATCCAAAAGTCTGTCCTACAGAAATAAACTGACATTTAGAAATACAATGCATTATTGCAAGACATTGTTTACTGTGTAAAAAATTTGGAAATCTAATTGTTGAAGCTAGTTAAGTAATTTTTGACATATACAACCAGTCAATATTTAAAAAGGTTTTGGACAGAATTATGACAATAATAGTTACGTAGTTTCTTGGTAGAGAAACTATATGCTATCCAGAAAGTAGAGTTTGATAGTAAGTTATATTTAATAAGAAAAAATAGTATTACAAATGAACACGAAAAATAGATATCTTCTTTAACTTATCACCAGGAGAGTCCATAACATGTGCTAATGTGTACCTGAAGGGTCCTAAGTTGGCTTCTTTTCATTAATTAAAAACAAAAACCAAAGGCTGGTGCCTCGTGATGAATAGCTCAAGAATTTTATAAGTGTTTCTCAAGAATTAGAAGAGTGGACTGAAGACTGACTAAAGGTCGAGATGAGTTCCAATGGTAGATGTGTCTCTCGAAGTAGTTGCAAATGACAGGAAAACAGGTACATGTCTTTGCCCATTTGGAATTAATGAACATTTTTTAACATAGAAATTACAGTGTTTGAGAGCTCGTTTGTAGAGCAATTAAATGAGTGATACATAAAGATGCTGCAAAGAAAAAAATAAACAATATAAAAAATAAAATATAACACAGATGAACTTATCTATGAAACAAACAGACTCAGAGATATGAGAGAGGAAACTTGTGACTCACAGGGGAGGATGATGAGGGAAGGATGGATTGGGGGTTTGGGATTAGCGGATGCGAACTATCATGTAGAGAACAGGTGAAGAACCAAGTCCCGTATAGCACAGGAATTTGTATTCAATATCCTGTGATAAACCATAAAGGGAAATAACATGAAAAAGAGGGCTTCCCTGGTGGCTCAGACAATAAAGAATTCACGTGCAGAATGGGTCAGGAAGATCTTCTGGAGAAGGGAATAGGGAAGGGAATGTGTGTGAATCACTTTTTGTACATTATAAATTAACACAACATCGTAAATCAACTAACTTCAATACAAACAAAATAGAGGTAATGAGAATTTTCTAGGGGTCCAGTGGTTAGAACTCTGCGCTTTCACTGCTCAGAGCCTGGGTTCAGCAAACTTAACATTCCACGAGCCTCGTGGCCAAAACCAAAACCAAACAAAAAAACAAACAAATCTCTTTAAAAAGGGGGTCACTGATGCTCCACTAGAGATTTTTAAGAATGAAATAGATAGCAAACTCTTGAAAACAATTCAGCTCTAATTCAACTTAAAGGCAGAAAAACGGTGGCATTTTCCTTTCCTATGATTTATGTACAATTTCCTTATTTCCACAGGAATGACATTTCTAAATTTTGCACTTAGAGAAAATTACCTAGGTTATTTTTAGCCATAACTGATGTGCCAAAAGTACTCCCACTTTAATATACTATCCTGCTAATTTACGAAATTCATTTATCATGTAAGTTCTTAGAAGGAAGGAGCAGATAAAATGTAAATGTGCTGATCTCATATAAGTCACTGTTCTATGATAACATTTCAAACTTGATTTCAGATGCCAAAGCACAGTCTTTGAAAAATTATATGTTTTCCTTTAAATTTAAGACATTTTTTGATGGTCTTGAATGTCTTTTACTAAGTACCAGTTAATGAGACAAACTTCTGACAAAAATATTTCTACTTTACTAATTCTAGAGCCATTTTTAAAAAAAAAATCTGAAACAAGAATTGTCTGACTGGATCACTTCTGAATATTCATGCATTATTTCAAAAGGGCATGCATTGTCTCAAAAAGAAACTGATTTTCTAGAAGTTGTGAAGCGGTAGATTTTTAGAGCATTTAAGCTGAATTCTCTCAATTGACTGGTGGCAACAAAACTCTAACACTGTGAGTCTTTAAAAGAAAGGGCAAACATCTTTTTGGTCACTATGGCAAAAGTAACTCATTCATTTCTCAAAGTATGAGTCGTTACCTGCACTGGCAGAAAAAAAAGGATTCATATGGGTTATGAAGTTCTGTATTTGCGTTTTATCCTTAATCTGTTACACAAAGCAAAGATATAGGTATTAGATGATCATAGTTATTAAGGAAAGTCATCATAACAACAAAATACAAAAGTTCCAATTTCTCATGCTCATCAGCATAGTCCTCAAACATTATGGTCAGTATCAATAAATCCTAATCTAAAGAAACAGATATGAAAAATCAGTATGTTCTTTCAAACTGTGTCATGCATTTATTCTTATTGTATCACTACTCAATAACTTATTAGATGCTATACTATAACCCTTTGCCTATAAAATAATTTTAAGAGCATGACTGGCAAAAAGTTCACTATCAATTCATAATGAGTTATTGATTATTATTTACCAAATTATATGTCATATATTATGATAAATTTCTGAACAATAGGTTTCTAGTGAATGCATGGAGGAAATTTGTGCACATCAGTTTAAAGAATCTTCAATTTATGATAATTTAATTTAATAATTTTAAAAAATTTTCTGGAGATAAGTACCTTAGAAATATTTCAAAGGAGAAAACAAAATAAAACAAAATACATAAGTAGTTAATCTATGCTTTAAGATTTCTACAAATTGTGTGAAAGTGTGTGTGTGTTTAACCATAAAAGGAAACAAAAACATGCTAAAATTGAAACTGTAAAAATTTTATATAATTTACCTAATGATCTGATTCATTTCAGTCATTGGTAAAAAGTGTTTGTAAAGAAAACACATATAAAGAATAAGATAGCAAATGATTTCTGCTGCTGCTGCTGCTAAGTCGCTTCAGTCGTGTCCGACTCTGTGTGACCCCATAGACGGCAGCCCACAAGGCTCCCCTGTCCCTGAGATTCTCCAGGCAAGAACACTGGAGTGGGTTGCCATTTCCTTCTCTAATGCATGAAAGTGAAAGGTGAAAGTGAAGTCGCTCAGTCATGTCCGACTCAGAGACCCCATGGACTGCAGCCTACCAGGCTCCTCCGTCCATGGGATTTTCCAGGCTAGATTTCATAAACTCTTTATTTAACATTTTAAGCAATTCTAGACCTATAAATTTGTATCTTTATTCTTGCTGGAAACATTTTTAAATATTTTGTTAAAAATATTTGGCAAACATATTCAGATTGAAATAAAAATATTTTCAAATTTAAAATTCTAAATATATGTGCATATTAGTCATATTTAGACATTAAAAACACTTAGAATTTGAAATAATAATATAATATGAAAGTATACAATTTTATTACATCTAAAATATGAATGTCTCAATTATAATTATAAATTAGCAAATATTTTATACAAATACAAAGTCTTCTCTCCAGATATATTAATTAAAAAATAAACTGATAGAGCTGAACTATAAATTTACATAATCTGAGAAAACATTTGATATTCTACCTATACATTTTGTTAACTTCTTCTGCAGTTATTTCATATGCTACTTATGGATTTACTAAACGCTTGACAAATTTACTTTGAAATATTTTATTAAAATTAGTAACCCAATTAAAATTACTTGCAACAAATCATAATTGAGACAGTAATAAATCCCTGTCACATTTTGCATTTTCTTAGTTTATAGTTTTGTGTATTTCATATTTGATGAATTAGCCTTCATGTAATGGTTATAATAGATTGACAGCTGATATGTGTACATGTATGTACATGTACATATTTGTATTCTTAGTGTGCTCAATAGTTTGCTATTATTATTATTATTTTTGTAACATTCTTAATTACTTTAGCATTTCACTTTAAGAATTTTTGAAAGTCAATGAAAAATTTGATAACCAAAAATACCTGACAAAAAGAAAGAAAATAAAATAAGTATATATCAACTTTAATAAGAGATTTTCAAAAAAGCATATAGTTTTATTCAGAGATGTGGAAATCTCCATACTGAATATAATTTACTAAGAAATAATTTATTTTAAAAATATTTACTCTGTAATAAATATTTCCACATATCTTTAAAATTTATACCTTTATTGCTCATGGCATCTGATAGTAGAGTGGTAAATATTTTTAAAAATCAAGAAACAAAACCCTGGAGAAAGATGCAGTAATGCTACATTCCTCCCAAGAAACTTGTTTTAAATTTTCTGGATATAAAGAACTTTTATTTTCCTGAATCTGAATTGCAGGGGTGCTAAATTGATCTTTGTTTTAGAGAATATCCAATGTACATGTCAAGTTTAGAGATTTTTAGAAATTTTTGCTTATGAAGTGAAAATTAGAGAGTTTTTCAAGTACTTTTTGGCTCTATTTTCATTGAGTTAGCTTATATAATCAATACTCGCCTGTTTCTCACATTCTTACCTGTGTATCTTCAAGTTCAATGAGGTCTGAAGAGACTGAAATCCAAAGTTCACGTGAAACACAGGAAGAATAGTAGGAGAGTTTGCCCCGATTTTGCTTCACAGGCTTCTCATCGAACCTTACATGTGGCGCATTGCTCTGAGTTACAGACACTTGTGCTTGTAGTACCAAGACCCTCAGTATGTCACTGCTTGCTGAATGCTATTTTGGGTTCTCTGAGTAGAGCCATGAACACTGAGCCTTTGTGCAAAATATCATAAGGGCACTCTGATGTCCGCTCATAGTCTGCGATTAAAATGCAGACAGCTCCAGCAAATAGTTAGGAGCTGATTCCCACCCCCCCCTTTTCCAAATAACAAACAAAAAAGAAAATAAAGTGCTTACTGGCTTGAGATGATAAGGAGGGAATTCAACTTATGTAAGAGAATTCTGCAAGTGGAAAGGACATGCCCTCTACTTGAGGATTAGCTGATGAAACAAATGATCAATTTAAAGCAGGCACAAAAAGTTGCTAAAAAGAGAAAAGCTTTTAAACTCTGTCTCTATGACTTCTGGCTGTTCCTAAATTCAGTCTTTCTACTCAGGAATGAAGCAAAATACAGAGAGGGCAATGTCTAAATTATAATCCTCTTTTTCCCTTGGTTTATGAACTACCTAAATTTATTTATTTTATCGAATTTATAGTTGTTTTGTTATAAATAGTTACTGTTGTTTATAGTGAACTACATAATATTATACTCTATACTGTTTACACTGTATATTGTTACTCAAGCTATTTTTAATTAAAAATTATTTTTGAACCAAATCAGAGAAAGGTTAAAGAATATGAACAGTGTTTAACACCATGATCAATGTCTATAAATTTTAATACTTTTATGATTTACATATGCAAGCATTGCAGGAAACAGCCTCAAATTCAGAAATAGACTTAAATCCTGCACTATCTGGAGGATACATACGTTCATTCTTTTTACCATAACAATGGAAGAAGAAGGGGAAAGAGGTTACAACCAATGCTAATGAGAACGGTATAGATTATGTAATGCAGATTATCTGATTCATGCTTATTTCGTTTCTGAGTTAATATAAAGCAATTCTCTTGTTTATCATTTACTAAATAAATGTTCAAGGCCTGTGTAACATGCAGCAAAACCAAACAAAAATTTCCTTTTTTTTTTTTTTCCGTTAGCTTTTTTTTTTTTTTTTTTTTTAATTGTGGTAAGAACACTTAACATGGGAGCTACCCTCTTGACAACTTCTTTAAAGTGCATGGTACAGGACTGTAAACGAGTGGCATGATGTTATACAGCAGATCTCTAGAAATCGCCCCTCTTGTGTAACTGAAATGCTACACCCATTGAACAATAGCTCCCCATTTTCACCTGTCCCCTGGCCCTGTCAGCTGACATTCTACCCCCTGCTTCTGAGTTTGAGGACTTTAGAAACCTCATGTGTGTGGACTCAGACAGCACATCCTTCTGTGAATGCCTTATTTCACTTGCATAATGAACTCCCAATTCATCTATATTCCAGTTTTGGATTACGAATCTAATATTTTATGGGGTATAGTTTCCAGTCTTCAGCTCCACTCTGAACTGCAATTACACTTTTCCAACCAATAGCCCTATTCAACAAGATGTCCCGAGGGCTTATCTTCAGGCAAAAGAGAGCAAGTGTGGGTCAGCGTTTTATACACTGATTGTTATAAAACCACTAAAGGGGCAATCAGCACTGTAGAAAATCTACTGAGACAGGAACGAACTTTTTGAATAGTGTACAGTTTGAAACTATGTGTTTTATGTAGAATACCATTAATGGCAATTTTTTTATTTCGTTAACTAAAGATCTGTTATAAAACACCAATGTAAAGTGACCAACTAGATTTGTTTTTAATCTAGGCAAAAAGTGCTCTAAATGTCTAAGAGTTTATGATCCTTGGAAGAAGAAAGTTTCTTAATACCGCAGTGGGAAATCCAGCAAGTCTGTATATCACAACCAAGAATGTGGACTTGACTGGACTGATGGGACTTGGCATCAAAAAAGCTTATGGATCACTTCTACCACATTTTCCTCACATCAGGAGAAAAGCTGTTTCTAGGTGTGGGAGAGTAAAGAAATAGGGGGTGGAACATGACTTTAATACAGAAGGAAGAGCTCAGAATGAAGTACAGCACTATCCATTGGAGAGACAGAGCCCCTGGTACACTATGGGTTACTGGAGGTCTCCACATCATAGAACAAATGTAGGGAGGGTGGACCATTCCTGAGACACAGATACTGTTTCATAACTACACAGCAACATTTTAGTAAACAATCATCAGCTTTCACATGCAGTCTGGGAGAATTCCACAAATGTCATCTGACCCCAGGCTGTTGAAAAGAGCGTGTAGTTTCAGAAGAATTCAAACTAGGATTGAATTGAGTTAATCTAAGATTTAAATGAACATATTACAATTCATTAATGCTCTGAAGAGCCACCAATTTATTTTTAAAAAAATATCATTAAGAAATGTAAATCTAATGACTAGCTGCAGAATGGAGCAGCTAATGAAGTTCAGACATAAAGGCAGGCAGAGGACAAATTCAGATGTTATTCAGGCTCAGTCCCTGGAGATAAAACTTCAGTCAGAAAGTTTAGCTGTAGATATATCTCAGCATAGATGACCCAGATGACTTTAATGAGATATTAAGGCTCCAATCAGCTGTGGTCTGGTTGACAGAATTAAAGGGCTACCTCCTGATCACCACAGTCTTGGAGAACACTATCATGTATTATATATTATAATAACATATTTTATTATAATATAATAAAATAATATTCATGCATGATTGTAGAAAAACTCATATATATTGATAGAAATAATTTAAAATATATTAACTGTAAATCATTGTGTCAATTAGGATTCTTTTTGGCTGCCATAGAGACAACAATACAAAATAAAGTTAAGAGAATGGAATAAAACTTGGAGAAATGTGGAACATACATAAAAAGGTGAAGTTGGCTTAGGGTTAGTTGGAGCCAGTGGTTTCACCTTGCAATCAGTTATTCAAATTCATTTGCTCTCATCTTGTGCTTAAGAGTAATTTATCACTCCAAGAGTGTCCCCAAAACTTCATTTTTGTCGTATTGACTAATATAATCTTTTGTCCATATATGAAAAAGTTACGCCAAAGAGAAAAGATTAGAACCATTAAGCCATTCCTGCACCTGGAAGGAAGAACTACTTGGTAGAGAAATGGATTAATGTGAACAAATAAAATTTGGATTATTGAATCTGGTTTGACAATCAACAGTGTATACTATAGACAAACATGTAAAATAGCTTTTCAAAAAGCTGAAAATAAAAGTAATTTCTTTCCTAGAGTGACCTTTAGATGTTATTCTTTTCTAATAGTCCAGTTTGATGTATTTTATTATTTTTTTTAAATCATGATCATATATCAAAATAAATAAGAGAAGATAAACACTAAAACACTAGCTAATCCATTTATTTCAAATAACATCAATCCTTTTGTGTTAAACTCAGAAAACTTGGCTGCTAATAAAGAAACATTCTATTGAATATGGCAACATTTTGCATAGTCTTAGAAGATTTATCCTTTAAATTCTAGTTGCAGTAGCCATAGGTTTGGTACAATTACAATGTGTTCATTGTAAAGCAACTATACTCCAATAAAAATCAATTAAGTAAAAAAGCAAACCAACAAATAAATAAAATGTATCTGTTCATATATACCCACATTTTATTATTTTATTTCCTGTTTTGTTACTTTTTTCTATTTTTGTGGGAAGACCTTGCTTTGGAGCTTTGTATCTAAGGAATAATTCTCTCTGGTTAAACTGCAACATAAACTCCAAGACAGAGAAAAATGATTGAATAATGCATAAATAAAAAAGTTCTATTCCATAAAAAATAGACATTTTAGTAATTGATAATACATTAACAATTTAAAATAATATAATTCAGAAGTACAACCCCCAAATATAGCATTAGCACACTTGAACCCTGGCTCTTGAACTATCTGTCTATTTATCTATCTATCTGCTTATCAGTCATTCATATCTTTCCTTTTGCAAGATATCTCATTAGAGGTTACAGTTATACAAAGACAAAACTCTGATCAACCATCTCTTGAAAATAAAAACACACATCATTTTTAAGCTTCAAACAAGATGCCTAACCAAATGAAATGTAACAAAATGAAAGTCCAATAAAATCACTTTGTAAAAGAAGAATGATAACCTCCAGACTATGTGACCATATGTGAGATATATGTGTTTAATCAAGAGGTGATTAGGAGAGAATTTCAGAACAAAACAGCTTCTCTGCAGACTGATCCACACCGTAGGAGATGGCCTATTGTTTGTGCTCAGTCGCTCAGTCCTGGCCAACTCTTTGCGACTCCATGGACTGTAGCCCACCAGGCTCCTCTGTCCATAGGATTTTCTAGGCAAGAATACTGGAGTGAGTTGCCATTTCCTTTAAGTTTCCACAAGTATAATTTGAAGGGCATTTTATGAAAGATTTTTCATATATTTTTATAAGGAAAGGGGCTTCTTCCCAGGTAGCTCAGTGGGAAAAATCTGCCTACCAATGCAGAGGACATGGGTTCTATCCCTTGGTCAGAAAGATGCCCTGGAGGAGAAAATGGCAACTCACTCCAGTATTCTTGCCTGGAAAAACTCATGAACAGAAGAGCCTGGTGGGCTACAGTCCACGAGGTTGCAAAGAGTCGGACAAAAGTGAATGACTGAGTGAGTGACCAAGCACAGAGCATATAAAGAAAAACTCTGCTTAAATGACATGCATTTAAATTAATAGAAACTAGTCATTGGAAATTAGTAGTGCTTAAATATTAATTCAATGATATTTTATCCACATATGCAAAATGAGACTCTTAACATGCCAAATAATCCAGCTTTCTGTTTAAAAAAAAAAAAAAAACAGTTTCATTGGAACACAACCATACTAACTTGTTTACATATAGTCCAAATTACGGATGTTTTCAAGTTTTTAAGGAAAACTGAATAACTGCAAGAGACTCGACCTGCAAAATAGAAACTATTTCCTACTTAGTCATTTAAAGGAAAAGTTTACATTATCTGATTTATATTCATGTGGTGTGGTGTTTTTAATTAATATGTATAGGACATTTTACTTAAAAATTAAATTATGTATTTGATCAATAGATGAATAAAAATATACAAATATATAAAATATACAAATATATAAAACACACAAATATACAAAAGTCTACACAGCAGCAGTCGTCTTACATTACATTATCTTGCTTATCTGTGGGCCAATAAATTGCTATGGCTGACTAAATTGTTAGTTTTTTTTTTTTTATTAAAAGACAGCTTAATTTTTTTTAAATCACTTATTTATTTGGCTACACCAGTTCCTTGTTGCAGTGTGTGAATTCTTGGTTGTGGCATGTAGGATCTAGTTCCCTGACCAGGAGTCAAACTTGGACCGCCTGCATTGGGAGCTCAGTCTTAACCACTGGACAACGAGGAAGTCCCAAGACAATTTAAATATTTTATATTTACTTAAAACATATGATGCTGCTGCTGCTGCTAAGTCGTTTCAGTCGTGTCCAACTCTGTGCGACCCCATAGACAGCAGCCCACCAGGCTCCCCCATCCCTGGGATTCTCCAGGCAAGAACACTGGAGTGAGTTGCCATTGCCTTCTCTGAAAATATATGTTAGGTTGGCCTAAAAAGTTCATTTGGATTTTCTCCTAATATCTTATGAAAACATCTGAATGAACTTTGAGCTAACTCTAATCTCTTACTGAAAATCTGAAGGAATGTTTTGATCAACTTCCAATACATTCATGTTAATTTTATACATATATTTTCCCCTAGCGTATTAAGGATTTTCTTCATGATATTATCCTCAGAATGGGTCTCTGCATCTCTTTTTATAAAACATGTTCATCATGTAGCTATGTTTCCTAGTTTGCTTCTGAAGAGTAAAGAAGGAATTTAAACAAACTTGTGAAGACTTATAGTGTAATAGACATATAGTGTCTGGTATATAGTATATTGTGTAATAAACATATAGTGTAATTTTCAGGAAATGTTTTAGGTTTGCAGTGAAATTGAATAGAAAATGCACATAGTTCCCATCTTCTCCTCAGCCCCTCCACACACAGAGCCTCTTCTGCTGTAAATGTCCCCCATCAAAGTAGAACATTTGTTATAATTGATGAACCTACAGGGATATGTAATTATCATCCAAATTTCATAGTTTACTTTAAGATTTACCCTTGAGGGCCCTTGGACAAATGCTGGGATGTGTACCCATCGTTAGAGTATCATGTAGGGTAGTTTCATGCTCTAAAAATCCTCTGCACTCTGCCTGTCATCCCACCTTTCCCCTTAATTCCTGGCAACTACTGATCTTTTTATTCTCTCTCTAGTTCTACCTACAGATCTAGAAAATGGCATATAGTTGGTAGCCTTTTCACATTGGCTTCTTTTCCTTACAATATGGATTTAGGATTTCTCTATTTTTTTTATGACTTGATAGCTTATTTGTTTAATTCATGAATAATATTCCACACTTTATCTTTTCACCTACTGAAGGACATCTTGGTTGATTCCAAGTTTTAGCAACCATAAATAAAGTGCCGTAAACATCCATGTACAGGTTTTCATGTGGACAGAAATGTTTCCTATTTGCTTTCAATAATTTTTTCATATCTATTTAAAAAATGCTTTTATTCATACCCTTCAACAGCTTTTTTAACACCTGATCTTTTTAAACAGATTATCGTTTCTGGAATATGTATCTTAGATTTAATAGAAAAATCATGGTTTCTATTTTTTAGACATATTTCATTTGTTATAGTCTGTAAATCCTAGTTTTTAATAATTAGAACACTTGGCATAAAAAGTTTTGCAAATAAACAAAGCTGGCTTTTTGTAATAATATATTTGCATGGCTGAGAGGAACATGTGCTCATATACTAGAGAGTATTATGGCAGGTTCAGAGTGTTCTGTTTTGCAGAAGAAATGGAAAGCTGTAGTTATTTCATTTTATAGCACACACAGCATGGCTGTGCTATGATAGAAACTCTTTAATACCCACCACACTTCTGCCAGGTAGTCAACAGCTTCCTTTACATTTGAGTAAACATGAGACAAATAGCAAAGCAAGGTCTTGAATAGTCAGAGGATTTTTTATTCCAGAGTCTATATTGTACTCACTGCAACACACTCCCTCTTTACTGAAGAAAACTTACAATTTTTAAAAGAAACATTTAAAAAATATGATCAGCAATTTTAGTAGTGTTATAGTAAGCATCACTTGTAAAGCAATAAAACTAACCATATAAGGACTTAACCTAATGTCCTTTTTTCCTTGATTGATTTCTCTTTTTGTCCTTGAGACTTTTGAGTATATACTATTTCTTAGGCTCCTGTCTTAGTGCGGGAGGTACAATTAGGAATAATCCAGGAAAAGAAGCTTCTATCTGGATGAAGTTCATGTTCTAGTGATGGGTCATAGTGAATAGACAAGGTAAATTAGTAGAATATAGAGTATACTAGATAAACAAAAGGGCTAAGTAGAAATAAAAGCAGGTATGGGGGTTAGTTTGGCAATACATGAACCATGAACTTCCAGATGTTCAAGCTGGTTTTAGAAAAGGCAGAGGAACCAGGGATCAAATTGCCAACATCTGCTGGATCATCAAAAAAGCAAGAGAGTTCCAGAAAACATCTATTTTTGCTTTATTGACTATGCCAAAGACTTTGACTGTGTGGATCACAATAAACTGTGGAAAATTCTGAAAGAGATGGGAATACCAGACCACCTGACCTGCCCCTTGAGAAACCTATATGCAGGTCAGGAAGGAACAGTTAGAACTGGACATGGAACAGACTGGTTCCAAACAGGAAAAGGAGTACATCAAGACTGTATATTGTCACCCTGCTTATTTAACTTATTTGCAGAGTACATCATGAGAAACACTGGGCTGGAAGAAGCACAAGCTGGCATCAAGATTGCCGGGAGAAATATCAATAACCTCAGGTATGCAGATGACACCACCCTTATGGCAGAAAATGAAGAGGAGCTAAAAAGCCTCTTGATGAAAGTGAAAGAGGAGAGTGAAAAAATTGGCTTAAAGCTCAACATTCAGAAAACGAAGATCATGGCATCTGGTCCCATCACTTCATGGAAAATAGATGGGGAAACAGTGGAAACAGTGTCAGACTTCATTTTTTTGGACTCCAAAATCACTGCAGATGGTGATTGCAGCCATGAAATTAAAAGACACTTACTCCTTGGAAGGAAAGTTATGACCAACCTAGATAGCATATTGAAAAGCAGAGACATTACTTTGCCAGCCAAGGTCTGTCTAGTGAAGGCTATGGTTTTTCAAGAAGTTACGTATGGATGTGAGAGCTGGACTGTGAAGAAAGCTGAGTGCTGAAGAATAGATGCTTCTGAACTGTGGTGTTGGAGAAGACTCTTGAGAGTCCCTTGGTTTGCAGGGAGATCCAACCAGTCCATTCTGAAGGAGATCAACCCTGGGTGTTCTTTGGAAGGAATGATGCTAAAGCTGAAACTCCAGTACTTTGGCCACCTCATGCGAAGAGTTGACTCATTGGAAAAGACTCTGATGCTGGGAGGGATTGGGGGCAGGAGGAGAAGGGGACGACACAGGATGAGATGGCTGGATGGCATCTCTGACTCGATGGACATGAATCTGATTGAACTCCAGGAGTTGGTGATGGACAGGGAGGTCTGGCGTGCTGCAATTCATGGGTTCACAAAGCATCCGACATGACTGAGCGACTGAACTGAACTGAAAAGGGGAGTAGTTAGCATTCTCATGGGGCAGGAAGCACAAAATTTTATACAGAATGTTCAGAAAAAGTCCAACTTCTAAGGAGATAGTGTTGAAATATATCACTAAGATGAGGGAGTGAGCCTTGAAGTTATCAAACCAAAGAAAAGCTTAGGTCAAACAAAACTGTTAGCCGGAAATGCTCAAGGGACAACAAGGCATCCTTCATGGCTGCAGTGCAGAGAGGTGGAAAGCAGGAGAAAGAGGCGGAGGGGGAGGTAGGAAGGCAGAGGAGGGCAAGGGAAGAAGGAGAAGGAAGAGAAGGATACGGTGATTATGATGACAAAGATCGCGAGTGGGCCTGTGTGTTTACTTGTACATGTGGCAGCAACGTATAAAAGATCTTGCTGGCAATTTCAGATTATGTGGCTTTTACAAGGATGAAATGGGAAGTATTGGACAGCTTTAATGAGAAACAATGTGACTTCACTTACATTTTAAAGACTTGATCTAGTTTGTGTGTTGAGTTAGAATGCCAGGGGTGATGACTGGAAAATGGGAGACATATTAAGAACTATTGTAAAACTCAGTGTCCTCTGGATTATAGCAAATTTATGAAGCAGGTAGTGATTGGTCAAGCAATTTGGGTTGTAAGGAAAAGAAATTCATTGTAGTTATGTTAAACAGCCTTTCATGGAAATAAGGGAAGAGGAGCTGTGGCAGGGTTATAATAGATCTGGTGATGGCAGTGATGGGAGTTCCTAGGTCTCCAGGAATGACCTGGCTACTTTCTCTTTCTTTGTGCCTTTTCCAATTAATATTAGATTATGTCATTAACCTCCTCTCTCTGTGTATTGGTTTCTTTCACTCAGAATTTCTACTTATTTATAATTTATCTTGTTTATGGCTGATTTTTAACACCTATAAACTCTTAGTGATAGATTTTCAACTTCCACTGAGTAAAGGCCTATTCTTATTTTCCTGTTGAAACTTCTAAGGGGTCAAAGTATTCTATGTACATCAGCAATGATCCCATAGTCTCTTATTTTTTGGATTCACATCTCTTGCCTAATTTCTCTGGCAAAGGAATTAGATGGTGTTGTGTGCAAGAAATGGTAATTTACCAGGGCAGGCCTTCCAGTAGCAGTAAGGCAAGGGATGCTGTGACTCTACACAATTGTCGGGCATCATAATATATGCTGGTTGGTATTATCTTCATCCTCATATAAGCCATGAGGAAACTAAAGCTCTGAAAATGTCATGCAACTAGAACATTTTACAGCCAAATCTCAAGTTTCTATCTGATGCCAAAAATGACACAGATTCTTCCATTCAGTCACATTGCCTTATATTTAGGAATGCAACTGGATACACAGCTTTCATTCATTCAAATAATTTATTGAGTACTACTGTGTGTGATGCACTAGGCTAGAAATAGATGAAAACGACAACAAAAACAAAACCAAAAAAGAAAAAGAAAAAAAAAAAAAAAAAAACTACTGCCTTTCCCTGCAAGAATCATGGCATCTGTTAAAGAACCTTGCAGTTCTTATACTTTAATAAATGCTGTGATATTTTTATAACAGGGTACTACAAGACCCCAGGAGGATGTGGCTTATTCTGCTGACATTTTACAGATGAAAGTGTGGAGGTAATTGGGAAAACTTTTCCAAAAGGCATGGTGCTCATGTTGAGGTCGTTGAGAAATTAGGTCTACTTACATCAAGGACAGTATCCGAATGTGCAAGAGGAGGAGAAAGAATGTCATCTTAATGGAACGCATAGAAAATTGGCATACTTGGAGCTTAAGGTGGATGTTGAGAAATGTTAAGAGTTAGGCATAAAAATACAGGCAGAACAAGAATGTGGAGGTGTTGACTTAGTTCTGAATGCATGAAAGTCATTGAGGAAAGGATAATTTGACTAGATTCCTCTCTCTCATTATAAATAGAGGTTTATCAATTTTACTACTTAAAAGTAGCTTTATTTATATTGATTTACTTATTGCTTCTATTTTATTGGTTTTTCATCTTTCTTATTTACTATTCTTTGCTTACATTTATTTGGTTTGCCATTTTTTGGAGGGGGCCTTCTAAAGTAAGACACTTACATTATTAATTTTAGACCAACCTTTTTTCAGTGTAAACATTTAAAGTGTATACACACACAAATGTTTTATGTGCAAGTAATAAAAACATTGGAAATATACTTATAGTTTTACATTCTAATTTTAGAATTTATAATTGCTATTTGCAGGAGATTTTACCCAACCATATTACTTTGCCAGCAAAGGTCCATCTAGTCAAAGCTATGGCTTTTCCAGCAGTCATGTATGGATGTGAGAGTTGGACTATAAAGAAAGCTGAGTGCTACAGAATTGATGCTTTTGAACTGTGGTGCTAGAGAAGACTCTTGAGAGTTCCTTGGACTGCAAGGAGATCCAACCAGTCAATCCTAAAGGAAATCAGCCCTGAATATTCATTGGAAGGGCTGATGCTGAAGCTAAAGCTCCAATACTTTGCCACCTGTGGCAAAGAACTGACTCACTGGAAAAGACCATGATGCTGGGAAAGATTGAAGGCAGGAGGAGAAGAGGACAAAGGATGAGATGGTTGGATGGCATCACTGACTTGATGGACATGAGTTTGGGCAGGCTCCAGAAGTTGGTGATGAACAGGAAAGCCTGGCGTGCTGGAGTCCATGGGATTTCAGAGTTGGACACGACTGAGCAGCTGAACTGAGTGAATTTCTGGATTAAATTACTAGAAGCCTAGCACTTTAAATTTCCCTATATTTATGTACTACATGATAAGGAAGATACATTTATTCATTAATACCTCAGCTACTCTTATATATTCCTCCCATAATTATTTTAATTAATCATCGTAACAACCCCAATAGGTAGACAGTTTTCCCATGTGAGGGATGAGTAGACTATAGGTTACAGAGCTCAAGTAACTTCCTGAAAATTATACACAGACTAAATGATAGAATTATAATTCAAGCTTATGAAGTATAATACCAGTCCCTGTCATCTTCACTATTACCTTTGGGGACTGTTGAGAGGGTGATTAAAGAGTGTGAAATGAGCTTGAGTTGGCAAGAGTGAGTGGCAGACACAAGTGATTTGTTTTCGAAAAGTTTCTGTTTACTAAATTATCAGAGAGACAATAAATCTGTAAACAGATGTTAATAATATATGTGAATAATATATTGTGCAACAACCACAGAAGGATAATAAACAATAATTAACATGATGAGAAATAACATAATAATATAATAAATAGGCATACTTATGTACTTAGATCTGAAACCAGTCTTATTGCTTTACACACAGTTTCCCGCTATCATGTCTATGGTTAATGCTAAGCTACCACATACAGCTTCTTAGATTGTGTAATAAATACTTTGGGGGCACTTTTATATTAACATTCTGTGAATAGACCCCACCAGCTTTGTGTGGAATTTTGTCATCAAATTCCAATGCTAGCCCTTATCATGGAGAAGGCAATGGCAAACCACTCCAGTACTCTTGCCTGGAAAATCCCATGGACGGAGGAGCCTGGTGGGCTGCAGTCCATGGGGTCCCGAAGAGTCGGACACAACTGAACGACTTCACTTTCACTTTTCACTTTCATGCATTGGAGAAGGAAATGGCAACCCACTCCAGTGTTCTTGCCTGGAGAATCCCAGAGACAGTGGGCCCCCATCTATGGGGTCACACACAGTCATACACGATTGAAGCGACTTAGCAGCAGCAGCAGCCCTTATCATAAATATCAAAGCATGCAATTATTTTTTAAACACTTTCCTCTAAATATCACATCATTTATGATTATTTTAAAAGATTATATTATGTGTCAAATCAATATCAGAAAAAAAATAAAAGTAATTGAAGACAGTACAATTTTAGCAGGTAAAATAGTTTGAAAGACACTCAAAATGACAATCCTCTTTTTTAGGCCTAGAGATTAAAAGGTCTGGGCAGGTGTCTGAGAGGGGTACTATGAGAGAGGGTCACAGCAGGGATAGCCTTTCAACTCCACGAATTCTCATTTTCTTTCTTAAAAAAAGATGATTTTGTTAAAATGATGAAATAGTGGTGGTCAGTGTTTGCAACTATCTGTTTACTGCCCTCTACTCTGTCTCAACCAAACTTCAGTCAGACTTCTCTGCTACCTACAGGTCACTGACTATGGAGCACACCCCCTTACCAGCTTTTCCTTAAGTGGGGTGGAGCACACCCCCTTTACAGCTTTTTCTAAAGATACACTGACCACAGTAAGATGTGTTTCCCATCGGACTCCACAGGTCATTACCATGTGGTTGTCCAAATTTTCCCGAAGAATATCTGTCAATTTTTGCTTATCCCTTCTTGTTCAACTTTGTCTTTTAAAAGCCTTTATCCATTTGATTTGAGACCAGGACATATTTCTGAAGTTGGAGCATGCTTCCTGTGATAGACAACCTGAACTACAGGAAATCACTGGGAGGGGAAGATCCCCTGGAGAAGGAAATGGCAACCCACTCCAGTGTTCTTGCCTGAGGAATCCCATGGACAGCAGAGGCTGGTGGGCTACAGTTCATGGGGTCTCAAGAGTCAGACCTGACTGAGTGAGTAACCAACCAATCAACCTTAGGACAAAAGCCATACTTCTGGATGCAGTCTCCCCTAATCTAAGTCTGGATTTGTTTTTAACTGGACAATCTAAATCTGAGTTCTACCTTATCCAGCATAAGAATACAATCTTCGTGTCTACTCCAAGCCTTGACTTATTAGCAGATGCCATTGCTTTGCTTTCTAACTTCCTTTCTGAGCATTTCTTGGATTTTAATATATCTCTCTCATCCAGCTCATCAGTGTTTTGTATAGTATATTTTTCCTCAAAGAGAACAAAATACTCTTTTTCCTTAAAGGAGAAACTCATTCACTTTTTTAAAAAATTAATCCTCTCTGGAAGATTTGTATTTTTACAGTAGACTATAATAAGACACTAGAAATGGAAAGGAAACATTGAGTTAAGAATGTGTCCTCACTCCTTCCAAATATGGCAAAAGAAAACATACTGCTATAATTAATTGCAAATAGTGGTAAAAACAGTGAGCAAACAGTGTCCTAAAAGTTTAAAAAATAAAATAGTGGAGGAGGAACAAAAAGCAATGTGTTTTTTTGTTTGTTTGTTTCCTTAATTAACTTTCACCGTAAAATAATTTATACCCCATAAATACAAAAGAACTAAAAACTTTAAGTAAGGAAGAAATAGTCCTGTGTTTCATAATTTCTTCTAATTCACCCTAAGAAGGCAAACAAAGTTTTCTAAAATTGTCCCTATGATACTATTGTATAATGAGAGGCAAATATCGTTCATTATACATTTGTCCAAACTCAGAATGTACAACACTGAGACTGAGTGCTACTGGACGCCATAGGCTTTGGGTGATAAGGATGTGTCAGTGTTGGTTCATTGACTGTGATGCGTGTGCCCCTCTCAGGATGCTGATAATGGAGGAGGCTGCATATCTGGGGGAGTACCTAAAATTGCTTTAAAAGAGTCTGAAAGAATAAAACAAAGTAACAAAAGACTCAATATCAGTGACAGAAGCAAAATACTATGCTGCCCACTTGGTGAAATAAAGGTGCTCCCTCAGAGGCTGTTGGAGACTACACCCACCTGCATGAGTAGAATCTCTTCTGTATGTAAGCTTGTCACACTTGAAACTAAAGCACTAAAATGACTACTGTGTTATCTATTATGGCAAATTTATCAAGTCGTTTCTAGAAATCTTGCAAGATGTGGGAAATCATGTCAGTTATTGTTCCTAGGATCCAATTTTAATAGAATGCAAAGCTTGCTTTTACATTTTATTAGATGTTTATTTTTACATGTCATAAACTTGTGTTGGGGAAAAAAACAGGAGAATTATTCTGTCCTTCCCTTTCTATATTTTTTCCCTCTGAATTCTCCCACGATAATATCAAAGAATGAGAGTATATTAGTGACTGAGACAGAATGAAAGATGTCATGATGAGCAAACAAAAAGTATTGTAAATATATTTTGAATTAAAATATAAAAAGAAGGGACCATATGCTAATGTAAGACTTTTCAATATGGCTATAGCAAATATTAATATTTATAATGTTTTTGTCTGCCCAAAGCATGCTTCCTCTAAACTGATTTTGTTCATTTAAAAATTTATATGATCAATCTTATATTTGTTTTTATGATTGAATGAAGACATATGGATAAGATATATGTTTACTTTACCTCAAGCTATATTTGTAAAGTTATTGCATTATTAATACTTACTACAATTTGGCAAGACTAATACAGAAAATAATGAATTAAATGCTTTCTTATAAAGCCCCAAAAAAACTCTTAAAGATATGTGTGTTAACATCTCAATCCTTTGTTTTCTTAGTGATGGTGGATTTTGTCTGTTAGGGTGACTAGCCACACAGATTCATCCTTATTGGGATAATAATGGAAGCTTTTATCCAAAATACAAGAGGGTTATATTTAGGACCTTGTAGTGTTGTAGAATGCTTGTAAATGTTATAGAATTTCCATTTACTAGAACACAGTTTAGACACTCATGGGAAAACAGTAGTGAAATGGATTTCAGTAATCAATCAACTAAGTAATTCAATGTGAAACCCAAATACACTGAAGCTCCAGGTTCTATTTTATACCTGCAGAATATTTTTTTTCTTCTTTTTTCCTTCATACTCAAGCCATGGTTTTTATTCCCACTGTACAGATACTATATATACATGGATCAGAAATTTTTATTTTGCACCAGCAGTTTTCATATTTAGACATTGCCCTTTACACTGATGGTCGTATCTTCCATTCTCAGTGACTATAAAAACTTCTTACTGAAAACACTGTCCTCTCTCTGAGGATTGTGGGTAGTGTCTATCTAACATATTATCCCTAGCTGCAACTCCACCCAAACATATCATATTCTTTTTCCCATCCACTACAGACAGGGCTTCATGAGCAATGGCCCTTTCTTAGAAGGACTCTGCACTCGATGAAAGGGGTTTCCCTGGTGGTTCAGTCATAAAGAATTAACCTGCAACTCAAGAGATGCAGGTCTGATGCCTGGGTCAGGAGGGTCCCCTGGAGGAGAAAATGACAACCCACTCCAGTATTCTTGCCTGGAAAATTGCATGAACAGAGGAGCCTGGGTGGCTCTAGCCATCTTTAAATTGTTAACAATGTTTGAATAGAAGGCCCAATAGTTTCAGTTTTACTGGGTCTCACAAAATTTAAAAAAAAAAATCATTCTGAGGGTATTAGGCTATTTTGACTAATGAAAATTCTATCCTCACTATTTTTCTCAAAAATTCTCCATGCAAAAATTCATGTTTAGAAAATACTAAACAAAAATACTCTCCAGAATTCTATGCTGCATTTTCAACTTCTATGTGTATATCCTTGCACTTGCCTAATTGGGCTCCTAGAAACTTCAATACACGGCCTCATGTATTCCAACATAATGTTTTAATTCATATTGTTATCAGTCTACAATGCTTCTTAACCTATTTTTGTGTCCAAGTCTATCAAATGACACCTTCTTAACGTATCTATATCTGATTCCCATACTGAAGATCCATCTCCTTGATCCCAGTTTTCCAGCAACAGGAATCATTACATATCAATGTTATCGTTGCATTAGAATATCTATTAGTGATTGCATTTTACACTAGGATTTTCTAAATATGGGAGGCCTTATTTCTTGCTTTTACACAGCTTAGCTCACCTCGAAGCATAGATGAAGAATCCAGGTTGTTTCTGTCTTGCATCTCTGCTTTCTGGAAAACTTCAGTAACTTAAGTTTGTGGCAGAAAAGAGAGAAAATGAATGGCTGCAGAATATTTTTTTTTAAGTCAAGACTTGGAAGTGGCTTATATCACTTTCACTCAAAACTTACTGTTCAGTGTTGGGTCATTTGGTTCTCAATATGATTGATGAAGACTTCCTATATTCCTAGGAAGGGGAAATGATGTGATTAATTCATGCCACATTCACCTCTCCCAAACTTGATCTGGGAGAATATATATAATTCACTGTTCATTCTTCTGCAGTACCTAAGCCAAATCTTAGGATTGGAGGACTTGCTATTTGTTGACTGGATGATTCAGTGTATCTACAATGCTCAGTTCAGTTCAGTTCAGTTCAGTAGATCCAGTCATAACAGACTCTTTGTGACCCCATGGACTGCAGCATGCCAGGCTTCCCTGTCCATCACCAACTCCCAGAGCGAATCAAACTCATGTCCATTGAATTAGTGATGTAATACAATCATCCCCTTCTCCTACCACTTCAATCATTCCCAGCATCAGAGCCTTTTCAAATGAGTCAGCTCTTTGCATCAGGTGGCCAAAGTACTGGAGTTTCAGCTTCAGCATCAGTCCTTCCAATGAATATTTAGGACTGATTTCTTCTACGATGGACTGGTTGGATACCCTTGCAGTCCAAGGGACTCTCAAGAGTCTTCTCCAATACCACAATTCAAAAGCATCAATTCTTTGGCACTCAGCTGTCTTTATGATCCAACCCTCAGATCCATACACGACTGCTGGGAAAAAACTATGCTTTGACTAGGTGGACATTTGTTGAAAAGTAACGTTTCTGCTTTTTAATATGCTGTCTAGGTTGGCCATAGCTTTTCTTAGAAGGAATAAGCATCTTTTAATTTCATGTGGATGTTGACCATCTACAGTGATTTTGGAGCCAAAAATAAGTAAATAAATAAGGTCTGTCACTGTTTCCATTGTTTCCCAATCTAGGCTATGAAGTTATGGGACTGGATGCCATGATCTTAGTTTTCTGAAGGTTGAGTTTTAAGACAACTACTTCACTCTTTTCTTTCACTTTCATCAAGATACTCTTTAGTTCTTCCTCACTTTCTGCCGTAAGGGTGGTGTCAACTCCATAGCTGAGGTTATTGATATTTCTCCTGCAGTCTTGATTCCAGATTGTCCTTCATTCAGCCCAGCATTTTTCATGATGTACTCTTCATATAAGTTAAATAAGCAGGGTGACAATGTACAGCCTTGATGTACTCCTTTCCTAATCTGGAACCAGTCTGTTGTTCCATGTCCAGTTCTAACTGTTGCTTCTTGACCTGCATATAGATTTCTTAGGAGGCAGGTAAGGCAATCAGGTATTCCCATCTCTTGAAGAATTTTCTGCAGTTTGCTGTGATCCACACAGTCAGAGGCTTTGGCCTAGTCAGTAAAGCAGAAGTAATATTTTTCTGGAATTCTTTTGCTTTTTCTATGATCCAATGGATGTTGGCAATTTGATCTCTGGTTCCTCTGACTTTCTAAATATCTAGCTTGAAAATCTGGAATTTCACAGTTCACATAATGTTGAATTCTGGCTTGGAGAATTTTGACCATTAATTTGCTAGCGTGTGAAATGAGTGCATGAGATGAGTGCAATTGTGTGGTAGTTTGAGCATTCTTTGGCATTGCCTTTCTTTGGGATTGGAATGAAAACTGACCATTTCCAGTCCTGTGGCCACTGCTGAGTCTTCCAAATTTTCTGGCATATTGAGTGCAGCACTTTCACAGCACCATCTTTTAGGACTTGAAACTCAACTGGAAGTATATCATCTCCACTACCTTTATTTGTAGTGATGCTTTCTAAGGTCCACTTTACTCTGCTTTTCAGGATGTCTGGCTCTAGGTGAGTAATCACACCATCATGGTTATCTGGGTCATGAAGATCTTTTTTGTATAGTTCCTCTGTGTATTCTTTCCATTTCTTTTTAAATTTCTGCTTCTGTTAGGTCCATACAATTTCTGTCCTTTATAGAGCCCATCTTTGCATGAAATGTTACTTTGGTATCTCTAATTTTCTTAAAGAGATCTCTAGTTTTTCCCACTCTATTGTTTTCCTCTATTTCTTTACACTGATCACTGAGGAGGGCTTTCTTATCTCTCCCTGCTGTTCTTTGGAACTCTGCATTCAAATGGGTATATTTTTACTTTTCTCCTTTGTCTTTCATGTCTTTTCTTTTCTCAGCTATTTGTAAGGTCTCCTTGGATAACAATTTTGCCTTTTGCATTTCTTTTTCTTGGGGAGGGTCTTGATCCCTGTCTCCAGTACAATGTCAGGAATCTCTGTTCATAATTCTTCAGGCACTCTGTCTATCATATCTAATCCCTTGAATCTATTTCTCACTTCCACTGTATAATCGTAAGGGATTTGATTTAGGTCATACCTGAATGGTCTAGTGGCTTTCCCCACTTTCTTCAATTTAAGTCTGAATTTGGCAATATGGAATTCATGTTCTGAGCCATAGTAGCTCCCTGTCTTATTTTTGCTGACTATATAGAGCTTCTCCATCTTCGGGCACAAAGAATATAATCAATCTGGTTTTGGTATTGACCATCTGGTGATGTCCATGTGTAGAGTATTCTCTTAAGTGTTGGAAGAGGGTGTTTCCTATGACCAGTGCATTCTCTTGGCAAAACTCTGTTAGCCTTTGCCCTGCTTCATTTTGTACTCCAAGGCCAAATTTTCCTGTTAATCCAGGAAGGTCTTGACTTCTTACTTTTGCATTCCAATTCCTTATAAAGAAAAGGACATCTTTTTTGGATGTTGGTTCTAAAAGTTCTTGTAGGTCTTCAGAGAACCATTCAACTTTAGCTTCTTCATTACTGGTCAGGACATAGACTTGGATTACTGTGATATGGGATGGTTTGCCTTGGAAACAGAGATCATTCTGTCATTTTTGAGCTTGTATCCAAGTACTGCATTTTGGACTCTTTTGTTGACTATGATGGCTACTCCATTTCTTCTAAGGGGTTCTTAAACACAATAGGAGATATAATGGTTATCTGAATTAAATCACCCATTCCAGTCCATTTTAGTTTACTGATTCCTAAAATGTCAATGCTCACCCTTGTCATCTCCCGTTTGACCACTTAGTCCTGACAAGACGTGGCCCACTGTCAAAAGAATGGCAAACCACTTCAGTTTCTTGCCTTGACAGCTTCATGAAAAATATGAAAAGGCAAAAGGTAGGACACTGCAAGATGAATTCCCCACATTGGTAGGTGCCCAATATTGTTACTGAAGATCAGTGGAGAAATAACTCCAGAAAGAATGAAGAGAAGGAGCCAAAGCAAAAACAGTGCTAAGGGTCCTGCAATGTTCATCATTTATGTTTACTTTGCCAAACTTACTGCTTGAAATATATTAACAGAACTTCAAAGCAATCATTCCTAAATTTAAAAAAGAAGTTTAATAAAAGAAATAGAAAAAGTGTTGAAAGATAAAAGGAAGCATCATCCTTGGAATTATATTTTGTCTGTATCTGAGAAATTATGCAATTTGGATTTAAAATGCACTTACTGTTTTCTGTGGCAATATTTATTTCTTTAGAAGAGAAGAAAATTAGTAAAAAGGGTTCAGTTCAGTTCAGTTCAATCAGTCGTGTCCGACTCTTTGCAACCCCATGAATTGCAGCACGCCAGGCTTCCCTGTCCATCACCAACTCCCGGAGTATGCTCAGATTCATGTCCATCAAGTCAGTGATGCCATCCAGCCATCTCATCCTCTGTTGTCCCCTTCTCCTCCTGTCCCCAATCCCTCCCAGCATCAGAGTCTTTTCCAGTGAGTCAATTCTTCCCATGAGGTGGCCAAAGTACTGGAGTTTCAGCTTTAGCATTGTTCCTTCCAAAGAAATCCCAGGGCTGATCTCCTTCAGAATGGACTGGTTGGATCTCCTTGCAGTCCAAGGGAATCTCAAGAGTCTTCTCCAAAGCCACAGTTCAAACACATCAATTCTTTGGTGCTCAGCCTTCTTCACAGTCCAACTCTCACATCCATACACGACTACTGGAAAAACCATAGCCTTGACTAGACGGACCTTAGTCGGCAAAGTAATATCTCTGCTTTTGAATATGCTATCTAGGTTGGTCATAGCTTTCCTTCCAAGGAGTAAGCATCTTTTAATTTCATGGCTGCAATCACCATCTGCAGTGATTTTGGAGCCCCGAAAAATAAAGTCTGACACTGTTTCCACTGTTTCCCGATCTATTTCTCATGAAGTGATGGGACCGGATGCCATGATCTTCGTTTTCTGAATGTTGAACTTTAAGCCAACTTTTTCACTCCCCTCTTTCACTTTCATCAAGAGACTCTTTAGTTCCTCTTCACTTTCTGCCATAAGGGTGGTGTCATCTGCATATCTGAGGTTATTGATATTTCTCCCAGCAATCTTGATTCCAGCTTGTGTTTCTTCCAGCCCAGCGTTTCTCATGATATACTCTGCATGGGTAGATGGACCTAACTAAAGCAAGCAAGTATCTTATGAGTTACTGGAATAATTTATACAAGATGTAAGATAAGATGAAGTAGTAAATATTGAGACCTGGTCCACTAGATAAAGTAAGTAAAATATGAATTTGTGCTGAAAATAGTGTGAAAAGAAAAGACTAATAAAGTATATTGTATTGATTATACACTAAGTATACCTGAAACACCACAGCCTCAGTATTCATCATGTACTCACTACATTTGAGAAACATGAGATACTCCTAATACTTGATGTTTAAAATCATCCCCCTTGTGTCTATTTTTTTCCTGAAGTGTCTTTTATTCGAGATACACAAACAACATACATGCTAAATGGCCCATTACATTAAATGCAGGTGTGTGTGTCCCTGCCTGTCTCTGATAAATACAGTATATGTGTTAGTCCCAGGTACCTTCCATCATTTGAGCCTCCTTACTTGGTGCTCAAATTCAACCCTTATCACCACATTGCCAGGAGGAAAGCTGGCATATGAAACAGAAGGAGAGAAAAAGTAGATGACCTGTGGATATTGTGCAAAGCATGATTTATCTAGTGTGATCCTTCACTCTATTTTCAATCTGGAATGACCTTACCCATTTCTTTAGTTTTAGATGTATTTTCTTATATTAAGGAAGAAAAGAGACCCTGGGAATTTGGGGCTCTACAATAATGCCATTTAGAAATATTGCAAGAACTAGCAAAATATTGAGAAAAAGTGTCCAGTGAGTTTTAAGAAGTGAATAAAGAGTGGGGTCTTGAGTGTCAAATGAAAAACAGAACAATATATCAAATGCTGTTGATAGACTGCATAGGTCAAAAGCATTTCTGAGGAGGTCAACAGATATTTCCATGGCATGGTGATGCTAACAAACTGATTGAAGTGAAAAGAATGAGAGTAAATATAAATGTGTCTTTTGAGGAATTTTGCATATAGGGTGGAGGAATTGGGTGGTGCTTGAACGGAACAGGAAGCAGAAGGAAGGTGGTCATCAACTGATATTAGTAAAATAATAGAATAGCCTGGGCTAAGGATGAGAGCTCCTCATAATTTTTACATCAGTAAAATACTTAAAATGGAAATGTTTGAGATCAACTGGGCCTTCTTTATACGGATGGCTAACAAACACATGAAAAGATGCTCAACATCACTCATTATTAGAGAAATGCAAATCAAAACCACAATGAGGTACCACTTCACACCAGTCAGAATGGCTGCGATCCAAAAATCTGCAAGCAATAAATGCTGGAGAGGGTGTGGAGAAAAGGGAACCCTCCTACACTGTTGGTGGGAATGCAAACTAGTACAGCCACTATGGAGAACAGTGTGGAGATTCCTTAAAAAATTGCAAATAGAACTACCTTATTACCCAGCAATCCCACTGCTGGGCATACACACCGAGGAAACCAGAATTGAAAGAGACACATGTACCCCAATGTTCATCGCAGCACTGTTTATAATAGCCAGGACATGGAAACAACCTAGATGTCCATGAGCAGATGAATGGATAAGAAAGCCGTGGTACATAGACACAATGGAGTATTACTCAGCCGTTAAAAAGAATTCATTTGAATCAGTTCTGATGAGATGGATGAAACTGGAGCTGATTATACAAAGTGAAGTAAGCCAGAAAGAAAAACACCAATACAGTATACTAACATATATATATGGAATTTAGGAAGATGGCAATGACGACCCTGTATGCAAGACAGGAAAAAAGACACAGATGTGTACAACGGACTTTTGGATTCAGAGGGAGAGGGAGAGGGTGGGATGATTTGGGAGAATGGCATTCTAACATGTATACTATCATGTAAGAAAAAAAAAAAAAAGCTACTCTGTATATTTGATTATGGCTTCTGAGCTGAAGAGAAACATCAACTGAGGCTCATTTTTTTTCCCCATAACTGTCACTTAATGTAGTCCTGACTTAGCAGGTCTGAGTTTTATCAGCTACAGAATAGGCAGATTCAAGATCCTTAGCACTTTAAGTCTCTTTTCTAACAAGTTCACAGCTTCGATCATGAACTTCCCCTGCAGTGCAGTCACATGGCAGTTGCTTAATGATACATAATGCATTAGAGGGTGAGATCTCTCCCCACTAGACGAATGGTCATGGAGGATGCGTCAAGCTGTGTCTAGCATAAGCCAACTCTCTGGTCTTCTTTTTTTATAATTTCAAAATGTCATTATGTGTGAGAAACCATATAAAAAAAAAAAAAAAAAACTCCAGTACTTTGGCCATCTGATGTGAAGAGCTGACTCATTTGAAAAGACCCTGATGCTGGGAAAGATTGAGGGCAGGAGGAGAAGGGGAGGACAGAGGATGAGATGGTTGGATGGCATCACCGACTCGATGGACATGGGTTTAGGTGAACTCTGGGAGCTAGTGATGGACAGGGAAGCCTGGCATACTGCAGTTCATGGGGTCGCAAAGAGTCGGATACGACTGAGCGACTGAACTGGACTGTCAGATGTTCAGGTGTTACACACCTTCAATGCTCTCAAGACTCTGAGAGATAATATGTTGTTCTTGAACAAAAATTGCTCTTCCTTGTGGTTGTCTCTGATATCTGACAGACCAGTTTGAGTGCTGGGACCCACATTTCAAACTTCACATGAAATCAGTCAAGACATGTGTTCTGATATCTCATTGTGTTTGGTGCCTTGTCACTCAATCAGTTCAGTTCAGTTCAGTTGCTCAGTCGTGTCCGACTCTTTGCAATCTCACGGACAGAAGCACGCCAGTCTTCCCTGCCCATCATCAACTCCAGGAGCTTACTCAAACTTAAAGTCCATCCAGTTAGTGACGCCATCCAACCATCTCATCCTCTGTTGTCCCCTTCTCCTCCTGCCTTCAGTCTTTCCCAGAATCACGGTCTTTTCCAATGAGTCAGTTCTTCATATCAGGTGGAAAAAGTACTGGAGTTTTAGTTTCAACATCAGTCCTTCCAATAAATATTCAGGACTGATTCGATCTCTTTGCTGTCCATGGGATTCTCAATAGTCTTCTCCAACACCAGAGTTCAGAAGCATCAGTTCTTCGGTGCTCAGCTGTGTTTATGATCCAACTCTCACACTGCACATGACTACTGGAAAAACCACAGCTTTGACTAGGTAGACCTTTTTTGGCAAAGTAATGTCTCTGGTTTTTAACATATAGTATAGGTTGGTCATAGCTTGTCTTTCAAGGAGCAAGTGTCTTAATTTCATAGCTGCAGTCACCATCTGCAGTGATTTTGGAGCCCCCTCAAATAAAGTCTGTAACTGTTTCCATTGTTTCCCCATCTATTTGCATGAAGTGATGAGACAAAATGCCATAATCTTAGTTTTTTGAGAGTTTAGTTTTAAGCCAGCTTTTTCATTCTCCTCTTTCACTTTCATCAAGAGGCTCTTCAGTTTCTCTTCACTTTCTGCCATAAGGGTGGTATCATCTGCATATCTAAGGTTATTGATATTTCTCTCTGCAGTCTTGATTCCACCCTGTGTTTCATCCAGTCTGGCATTTTTCATGATGTAATCTGCATATAAGTTAAATAAGCATGGTGCCAATATACATCCTTAACATACTCCTTTCCCAATCTGGAACCAGTCAATTGATCCATGTCTGGTTCTAACACTTGCATCTTGACCTGCATACAGATTTCTCAGGAGACAGGTAAGGTGTTTTGGTATTCCCATGTCTTTAAGAATTTTCCACAGTTTGTTGTGATCCACACAGTCAAAGGCTTTGGCACAGTCAATAAAGCAGAAGTAGATGTTTTTTTGTGGAATTCTCTTGCTTTCTCTATGATCCAACGGATGTTGGCAATCTGATCTCTCATTTCTCTGCCTTTTCTAAATCCAGCTTGAACATCTGGAAGTTCATGGTTCATGTACTCTTGAAACCTGGCTTGGAGAATTTTGAGCATTATCTTGATAGTGTGTGAGATGAGGGCAAATCTTTGGCATTGCTTTTCTGTGGGATTGGAATGAAAACTGACCTTTTCTAATCCTTTGACCACTGCTGAGTTTTCCAAATTTGCTGGCATATTGTCTCCAGCACTTTAACAGCATCAGCTTTTAGAATTTGAAATAGCTCAACTGGAATTATATCATCTCCACTAGCTATGTTCATAGTGATGCTTCTGGACCCACTTGACTTGGCATTCCAGGATGTCTGGCTCTAGGTGAGTGATCACACTATCACGGTGATTTGGGTCGTGAAAAAGTTTTCTGTATAGTTCTTCTGTGTATTCTTGCCACCTCTTCTGAATATCTTCTGTTTCTGTTAGGTTCATACAATTTCTGTCCTTTATTGTGTCCATCTTTGCATGAAATGTTCCCTTAGTATCCCTAATTTTCTTGACGAGATCTCTAGTCTTTCTCATTCTGTTGTTTTCCTCTGTTTCTTTGCATTGATCACTTAGGAAGGCTTTCTTAACTCTGATTCATATTCTTTGGAACTTTGCGTTCAGATGGACATATCTTTCCTTTTCTCCTTTGCCTTTCACTTCTTTTTCTTTTTCTCAGCTATTTGTAAGGCCTCCTCTGACTCAGTACCCAATATAATGCTAAAATGAAATAAGTAAAAGAGAAAAACATGCATTCACCAGAGTGAGAACCACCCCTGTGTCATCCAAGTAAAATCACTCAAAACATTAAGCTTAGCACATGGCATCAGCTGCATTTATGCCACTTATAGACATATTATGACCATACTGCTACTAAATCATATAAGATAGACCTGTGAAAAAAATACATTTCTTAGTTCACTTTAAATGTACTCAAATTCCAATATTATTCAAACATAGTATTCACCTAATAAATGCTGTTGATCCTATATATTAATTTTATTCTAAATATTTATGACTATGTTTTTAGTGTAAATTATTTCCCATCCAGAAGGTAATTTGTCTTTTGGAGTCTTCCTTTATGGCCAAGTTGTAGTACCATGGTTAGTGGAGGTGGTGAGAAGCCAGCCAGTAGCAAAGTGGGTTTTTGAGGCACGATTATGCTTTAAAAGTAGTTCTTAATTTGAAAATCTCCCTGCACTTCTAAAACAACGTTAAGGGAAAAACATTATTTGACATGAAATAGGCTGTAGTTTCAAGAGAAAAATGTTGCTGAGGGCAACAAAGGTAACTTTAATTTAGATATTTAAGTTTAGCTTTAAAAGTTAAAATTCAGACCTTTCACATGATAATGATGTGTAATAATGTGTAAACCTTCAAAGGGATCCACCCAAGGTAACTTAATGAAGAATATTTTTGTCCTCTGGACACTGATTAGTGGATGACAGAGCAGTGGCTCCTGCAACAAATATTTCATGGAAATCATTTTTGGCAGTTCTGTGAAACTTGGTAACACATTAAAATATTACAAGGAATCTCATGACCTCATAATTTTCTTCTTTTAATAGTTTTCTCTAGGATTATCTTCTTTAAAAAAAATGACTTTATATTCTTGATTAAAGGGACCATAGATATTAAGAAATGCATTAAGAAGTAAAATAAGTATGCCAAGTTGAAAAAAGGAAGGATTTATCACTGCATATTTGTGAAGAAAGAGGGTCAGGAATAGTTTTCACATATAGCTTATCAAGTAGTTAAAAGACCTCCAGAATATTTTCATTTTTCATGCATTTTTTTGATGACTGATATCATGAAACCAATTTTCTGTCTATTTAAAGACTAAGACAATATGTAGAACCACAGCTGAAGAATTGACTGCTTGCTCCTTGGAAGAAAAGCTATGACAAACCTAGCCAATGTGTTAAAAAGCAAAGACATTACTTTGCCAACAAAGGTTTGTATAGTTAAAGCTATGGTTTTCCCAGTAGTTATGTATGGAAGTGAGAGTTTGAGAGTTGGACCATAAAGAAGGATGAGAGTTGAAGAATTGATGTTTTTGAACTGTGATTTTGGGGAAGACTCTTGAGAGTTCCTTGGACTGCAAGGAGATACAACAAGTCCATCCTAAAGGAAATCAGTCCTGAATATTCATTGGAAGGATTGACGCTGAAGCTGAAACTCCAATACTTTGGCCACCTGATGGGAAGAACTGACTCATTAGAAAAGACCCTGATGCTGGGAAAGATTGAAGGCGGGAGGAGAACGGGACGACAGAGGATGAGATGGTTGGATGGCATCACCGACTCAATGGAAATGAGTTTGAGCAAGCTCTGGGAGATGATTATGGGTCTGACGTGACTGAGCAACTGAACAACAAGGATAATCAGTCTCTGAAATGCAGTATGAGAGAGAGGAAAAGCTCTGAAGTAAGGTACGACTAGATTTCAACTGTGTCTCTTTCACACTCAGTTCAGTTCAGTTCAGTTCCGTCGCTTAATCGCGTCCGACTCTTTGCGACCCCATGAATCGCAGCACGCCAGGCCTCCTTGTCCATCACCAACTCCAGGAGTTCACTCAGACTCGTGTCCATCGAGTCCGTGATGCCATCCAGCCATCTCATCCTCTGTCATCCCCTTCTTCTCCTGCCCCCAATCACTCCCAGCATCAGGGTCTTTTCCAATGAGTCAACTCTTCCCATGAGGTGGCCAAAGTACTGGAGTTTCAGCTTCAGCATCATTCCTTCCAAAGAAATCCCAGGGTTGATCTCCTTCAGAATGGACTGGTTGGATCTCCTTGCAGTCCAAGGAACTCTCAAGAGTCTTCTCCAACACCACAGTTCAAAGCATCAATTGTTTGGCGCTCAGCCTTCTTCGCTGTCCAACTCTCACATCCATACATGACCACAGGAAAAACCATAGCCTTGACTAGACGGACCTTAGTTGGCAAAGTAATGTCTCTGCTTTTGAATATACTATCTTGGTTGGTCATAACTTTTCTTCCAAGGAGTAAGCGTCTTTTAATTTCACTGAAGAAGTGTAATTAAGAACTACTCATTGCTTTCATTATCTACAATACAGACATGGTTGCCACAAATATTCAACTATATAATATAAATAAAGTTTTTATAGGCACATTGTTCATGTTGGCAAACTGTCACTTTTTCCTTTACTAAAAGCAAATACTTTGCCTGCCAATACTATGAAAACTGGATATGCTGCAAATTGATTCAAACCAATTTGCTTTAAAACCCTGGTACATATACACAATGGAGTATTATGCAGCCATTAAAAAGAATACATTTGAATCAGTTCTGATGAGATGGATGAAACTGGAGCCGATTATACAGAGTGAAGTAAGCCAGAAAGAAAAACACCAATACAGTATACTAACACATATATATGGAATTTAGAAAGATGGCAATGATGACCCTGTATGCAAGACAACAAAAAAGACACAGATGTGTATAGCAGACTTTTGGACTCAGAGGGAGAGGGAGAGGGTGGGATGATTTGGGAGAATGGCATTGAAACATGTATACTATCATGTAAGAATCGAATCGCCAGTCTATGTCCGATGCAGGATACAGCATGCTTGGGGCTGGTGCACGGGGATGACCCAGAGGGATGTTGTGGGGAGGGAGGTGGGAGGGGGGTTCATGTTTGGGATCGCATGTACACCCGTGGTGGATTCATGTCAATGTATGGCAAAACCAATACAGTATTGTAAAGTAAAATAAAGTAAAAATAAAAATTAAAAAAAAAAAAAACCCTGAGAGGTTATTATTTATAAATATCCATCACTGAGGGGAAAAGTGGTGAGGCGGGCTCTGTGGCTAAAACCACGCCCACCTTCTACTCTGTGCCTCCAATCACAAGACAGAAGAGAAGCCCATCATGCTCTGCATGAAGGCCCCTCCCTTCATCCTCCACCACAACACTGCAGGGGAGAAGAGGGTAGCCCACATTTGTGTGGCCTGGAAGGACCTCTACCTCTCCGTTTCACTCCCACCTTGCTGACAGCCTCAGCACCACTATCTGCCTGGGGGCATCAGGTCTAATCCTGATTGCTAAACAACCTGTTTATGACCACTTGACACCAGCATGGTCGTGGATCCGGAGGTCAGTGGGATATTAGTGGGGGCTGTCATTCAACAGTGTTCCCCATAGCAGAGCCCATGTGTGATACCCATGGCTATTGCAATTACCATACTAAAATGGTTTGCAAAAAGCCCTTTTTATCCCTATTCAAAATGTACAAAGAATACATTTTAAATATCGAATATTAGTTTTGGTAGATATTTATAAGATGAAATCATTCACTTCATCACCACTTGGTTAATGGCAGCATGGACTAAACTAGGGTAATCAGAATGTATTCTGAGCATTGTCTATTTTATATATATCTTAATCTGCAAGCTCCTCCAGGAGAGTGAACTCCCCACCATTCTTGTCTTAACTCTGCTGCTACTGATCATCACTTTCCATCCAAAACGCTACTGTGTCAACTGAACTGACACTCTTTTTCTGCTGAAATATGAGCGAAACAGAAAGGAAAAGCCATTTCCTCATAAGTCTGCTTTAGCACTAAGATAAAAGATACATAGCTACTACTGCTGCTGCTGCTGCTGCTGCTGCTAAGTCTCTTTAGTCATGTCTGACTCTGTGCGACCCCATAGATGGCAGCCCACCAGGCTCCACCGTCCTTGGAATTCTCCAGGCAAGAACACTGGAGTGGGTTGCCATTTCCCTTTCCAATGTATGAAAGCGAAAAGGGAAAGTGAAGTCACTCATTCGTGTATGACTCTTCGCGACTCCATGGACTGCAGCCTTCCAGGCTCTTCCGCCCTTGGGATTTTCCAGGCAAGAGTACTGCTACAAGCATATCTCAAAATAAAATTTTACTAAAGAATTAAAATTTTGAATGATAAACAATCTAAAAATCTTGGAATTTTCCTTGAAAAATGAATAATTAGTCCTCCCCAAGTAAGCTATCTTATGTTTTTTTATGTCTGATCCAGCTCCAATCTTTTCAAGTTTTTGCCTGTGCTGTGATTCATTCATTGTTATTTTGTTTGGAGAATTGTCAAAAGCATCTCTCTACTGTCAATGGTACTTTTATCAACCTAACTTGCAGTTCATATTAAAATCATTACAGTGCATTTCAGAAACATGTACACACCAAAGTTTCCAGCTATAAGAATAAGTGTTGTAAATCATTAGTTTACATATTTGTGCCTGAACTATGCAAGTAAATAAGAAGCACTTGACTTAGTTGAAATGAAATTGCTCTCCTGGCATTTAGGATATTCGATAGGAAATGAAAAGTATGAAAGCCAATGAGACCTGATAAAGGCAGCTCTGCTTAACAACTTATGATGCCGCTCTTTATAAGGCTGGCAAAGGACACTGCGCACATTTTCACAGGGAAATATTACAGGGTAATCCAGCATAATGTACTCTCACGCTCTCTAAAATTTGGGGTTGATGTTCTTGTATTTCCATATTAACAAGAAAGGGAATGTGAATATTCAAAAATCAAATATAAAATTACTCTTTAAAAATTTATGGGCTACCCTAGTGACTCAGACAGTAACAAATCTGCCTGCAATGCAAGAGACCTGGGTTTGATCCCTGGATCTGGAAGATCTTCTGGAGAAGGGAATGGCAACCGACTCTGGTATCCTTGAGCTTCCCAGGTGACTCAGTGGTAAAGAATCCACCTGCCAAACAGAAGACACAAGAGACATGGGTTTGATCCCTGGAGAAAGAAATGGCACCCCACTTCAGTATTTTTGCCTGAGAAATCCATGGGCAGAAGGAGCCTGGAGGGCTACAGTCCATTGAGCCACAAAGATTTGAACACAACTTTGTGACTACACAGCAACAATAACACAAAAAATTAATTCAAGGGTATGGAGAAGGAAATAAATACTGTGGCACATTTTTTCATTCATGTTTGAATAAAACCCATAGTTAATTTATACAAACATTGAAATTTGATATATAATTACATATATATGATGAATTTATGCAATGTTACTCGATCTCAACCTTATTCACATAGAACTGTTTTTCAAATATACTAAATCAAAGGACATCTGAAGAGCTTTTAATGTTAACTATTTGGTCAGTTCAAACATCCTTTGGCATATGATCTTATTGGAGAAACATATAAAATCATTTTAATTAAAAAAACTCAGAGGGAGAGCGAGAGGGTGGGATGATTTGGGAGAATGGCATTGAAACATGTATACTATCATGCAAGAATCGAATCACCAGTCTATGTCCGATGCAGGATACAGCATGCTTGGTGCTGGTGCACGGGGAAGACCCAGAGGGATGTTGTGGGGAGGGAGGTGGGAGGGGGGTTCATGTTTGGGATCGCATGTACACCTGTGGTGGATTCATGTCAATGTATGGCAAAACCAATACAGTATTGTAAAGTAAAATAAAATAAAAATAAATTTTTTTTAACAAAACAAAACAGAACAAAACTGGCAGTCTCTTGATAAACTAAGCTTCACTGCTCAAAACAATTTTAATCTGTCTTAGTAAATTTTTACTTTCACTATACATCATAAATAATAAATTCAGTTCCTAAAAAACAACTTACTTTTAGAGATTGATTTATGTCCAAACACTGACTTTTTCCCATTTCAACACATTCTTTTTTTTTCTAGAAAAATCCCAAGGAGAGCATTTTCATGTTAAGGAAATCTGTAACAAAAGTATTTCTAACCTAAGCCAATGAAAAGCGGTTGTTTTCTTCACCAACAAAATTGATGGCTATGGTGCAAGCTATGTTTTCTCTTCTGTACTCTCTTGGTAGGTATTTTTGCAACAAGATAGCAGTTGCTTCACTGATTGCTTCTCACTGGGAAGCACACTTAAATGGGAAATGCATGATGTAGGTAGTTTCTGTGAGTAAAAGCAACATTGTCACTGGAGGAAAGAAGTGTGCAAGATGGGTTACTTTAACATGTTTTTTGAAGTACTGGCACACAGAGGATCAGGGATGCGTGCTTGTTCTCAGGTCCACAGTGTACTACACTTTATCTCTTTACATAACAAAAATTTTCCCTCACTATGACTATGTGATGAGATGGTAGGCCAGCATCACGGACTCAATGGACATGAATCTGAGCAAACTCCAGGAGATAATGAAGGACAGGGAAGCCTGGCATGTTCCATTCGTGGGGTTGCAAAGAGTTAGACATGACTTAGCAACTAAATGACAATAAGAACAACGACTATATTTTCCTTAACACAAACTACAAAAAATATGGGTCCTATGTTAACAGTTACAGGTAATGATAATTCAAGAAGTATATTCTGGATTTAAAAAAATCATTATCAGACTATGACTAAAGCCTATATCCCAGGAGGATCAGTGGTAAAGAATCAGCCTGCCAATGCAGGTGATTTAAGAGATGCAGGTTCAATCTGTGGGTCAGGTTCCCCTGGAGAAGAAAACGGCAACCCACTGCAGTATTCCCGCCTGGAGAATCCCATGGACAGAGGCGCCTGATGGGCTACAGTCTGTGGGTTTCAAAAGAGTAAGACATGACTAAGCAGCTAAACAACAATAAGGCCTAAATTAATTAACATGGAAATCATGTTGGATAAAAATATGCACTCTTTTCCTATGTTGAGTGAATACTTTTTTAGCAAATGGTTATATCTATCAGGATAGCCTAACTCAAGCTATGTTTTAAAACAATCATAAAATCATAGTGGCTTAAAATTAAATGATTCTTTCTCTGAAACCTACATTTTATAGGAGATAGTCGGGATGCTCTTTTGTGTATATTTGCTCCAGAACTCAAGTTACTGGGGCAGACACCGCATTGAATTGATGCCTGCTGTCAGGATCTGGTAACAGAAGATTGATGGGTCGTCCATTGGTTCTTTCAATATCCACCTGGACCTGACAAATGTCACTTCTGCTCGTGTTCTATGGGCCTTCAATGGAGCAGAGCAGTGAAATCATAATAGAAGGAGAAACAGCAATATTAGACTGACAACACTAATGATCACTGCAGGGCAAATACCCTTCCAAATATTGGGTTCCTCTCCTTGCCTCATGCAGACACACTCACTCAGTCCTCTAGGGAACCATGCAGAAATTCCATCCAGTTATTTATGTTCCAACCCAACTTCCAAAAATTCTGAGTGATATTTGAATGTTTATCATGTTCAAAGGTGATTCTTCTTGGTCTGGAGATGTACGTGTTAGAAAGACAAGTTTTCTCAAAACTCAAATAATGTGCAATTGATAGCATAGATGTCAACTACAAATTGGCACCTGCCATGGGCATTTTCCATCTGGCTCTACAAGGATTAAATCGTGCACTGCTGCAGCTGCTGACCTTCAACTACCCTTGAAAACAGTAGAGGGTGGAGAGCAGAAATGAGGCACTCTGTGCTCTGAAAAAAAGTCTGATAGGACAGATCTTCAGATAGTTAGATATTTTCAGGAACTGATTTTCTGAGCCCAATTCTTATAGATCCTCGCATATGGCAAAGCACTAAAATCCTTCATGGTGATGGCTGTTCCTCATGATTAGCAAAAGCTTCACAAGACTAGGAGACACCTTTTGGAAAAATATGTGCTTGATTGCACATATTCCCCCTTCACCAACATCACATATGTGTTGAACTTTCTTCCCTGCCTCTTTGAAGAAGTTTCTCAGAGCTATCTGAGGTGCAGTCTCCCAGGCTGCAGTCTTCATTTGTCCTCAAACAAAACTTAACTTACAACTCTCACATTGTGCTCTTTTTTAAGTTGACATTTTTGGAGTTGGAAAAAGACCAGGCATACAGAGCAGTGACTGGTGCGTGGCAGTTTTGAACTCTCCCACGGAGGCAGAGCAGGAGACCTCACCCAGCATGGGAAATGCTCCAGGCTTAGGTCTTCATTCTGCACCCTAGGAAGCAATAGCCATTTTTTCTCTGTGAATGTTGACATCACATTCTGGCAGTTTCTTTTTCAAAAATCTTTTCTGATTAAGAGCCACTGCTCCAGGCTGAAGGATGAGATGTAATAGCTCCCACATGACATAGTCTATGCATTATTTCTTAATTAGAAAAGAAATTGTATCATTATTCCATTGAATCCAACTTCTTAAATAAACAAAAAAGTTCACTCTAAAGGCTAATTTATCTTTCAAGTACTCTGTTTATGAAGTGATTTATATTGTAAATTTAAGTGGCTTTGAATTTACAAATTTTACAAAAGGAATTACATTCATGTATCATTCTTTCTGGTGGCTCAGATGGTAAAGAAGCTGCCTGCAATGCGGGAGACCCAGGGTCAATCCCTGGGTTAGGAAGATTCCCTTCTCCTAGGAATACAGAATAGCAATCCATTCCACTCCTCTTTCTTGGGAAATCTCATGGACAGGGGAGCCTAGAGGGCTACAGTCCATGGGGTCACAAAGAGTCAGACACAAGCGGGCAACTAACACTTTCACTTTCATCATGCTAGGGTAAAAATGGGAGGGATAAAATTCTAGGGATAAAATTAGGAGTTAAATATGGAACAATTAGCACTATTCTCTTTGTCCTTGGGTTGAACTTTAAACACGCATGCCTCTACAATATTTTAGTAGACCATTTTCAAGTATAAGATGGACTGTTTGTTGGAAGATAAATAATTGTGGGGTATAATTAAGAAATAAAATACAAGATACTAAGAATAATATAGGAAAGTTAACTCTAATTTTATGCAACTAAAACAAAGACGTGAGTTTCCCAAGTGGATTCATTCTTATGCAAATTTATACAGACATACGAGTGTGAATATGGAGTTAAAGATTCATATAAATGCATATAATATAAAATAGTGGACACTGTTTATTGATATTTCATGTTATAAAGAGTTAAAAGGTTTATAAATGTATAGTCTGGACTATCTCTTGTTGCTTTATTTACCAGTTTAATTTACATGCATGAATGATTTATATTTAAATTTTAAATGTATATGTTGTATGCAATACAAATAAAATACCATTATTTTTATCTTCTTAAAATAATATTGTTTAAAAATTAAAGATATTAGTCATGTATTTCAGAAAGAAAATAACAAATTAACCTAAAATGAACATGTAAGAATGAGAAAAATAAATATACATTGAAAGGGGACTTCCCTGATGGCTCAGTGGGCAAAGAATGTGCCTACAATGCAAGAGATACAGGAGACTAGGATTTGATCCCTGTGTTGGGTAGATCCCCTGCAGAAGGAAATGGCAACCCAGTCTAGCATTCTTGCCTGAAAAATCCCATGGACAGAGGAGCCTGGTAGGCCACAGTCCAACGGATCACAAAGAGCTGAACACAACTGAGTGACTAAGCACACACATACTTTGAAAGGCAAGTTTCAAGAATAAATTACTTTCTGAATAATGCTTTCTGTTTCTTATCGAAAGGAATGATGTGTCTGGCTCTTGGATAGATTTGCTGTGGTTTTGTGACCAGAGGGTCTCATATATCTTTAGTTAAGGACCAAGGAGAGAATATGTGAGTGGAAACTACCTGATGCCCCAGAAACAGCCAATCATATGGGCCAGGAATGTATTGTGTTCCCAGCAGTTATAGTGGAAAACTTGTAATTCGTGGGACACAAGTTTAGTACCCAGAATGGTATTATCTCACTATGACTATCTAGCCCTTAGTTAAAATCTTCTTTGGTCTCATCTAAAAAACATTAACATCAATCATGTCCGATTCTTTGCAGCCCCATGGACTGTAAACAGCTAGGTTCTTCTGTCGGCAGAATTCTCCGGGCAAGAATACTGGAGCGGGCTGCCACTCCTTTCTCCAGATGATGTTTCCAACCCAGGGATCAAACCCGGGTCTCCCGCTTTACAGGCAGATTATTTACTTTCTGAGCCACCAGGGAGGCCCTAAAAAACATAAAGCCAGCACCAATTTGCTTTAACCATGAGCTCCAGAGCTTGATCCTCCATCCTGACCAATGGCTCAAAACTAGGACCTAGGGTCTAGCCCTGGGACCTTCTGAGATATGCTGTATTTCTTTCCTGTGTCACTCTATTTTCTGCCAACAGCCAGAATCATTCAGTCGTTTCTTTTTCTCTGCCCAGTCCTTGTTGGTTTCGGTGCTTCAGCTGACACTTTTCTTCACTCACGCATCATCGTGGAGTTCTCCTTGGTGCTCAAAGAGGCATCAGGACAAAAGTCTCTCTCTGTAAATAGGGGTGAGTGCCAAAAGAAATGCTGAAGCTGAAACAGCTCAACCTGAGCAAAAAATTAAAACTGGACCATCACAAGCCCAAAGACTGTGAATGTCCACAGCACCCACAATCCAGCAGAAACCTTAGCTTCCTCAAAAGCAGTTATCCATATAAGCTCTATGGGCTAATGGCAGAGAAGTGCTGAACTGATTTAACTATCTGCTTTCTCTTATTACAGAACACGTAAGAATAGTAATAACAAGTGAAAACCTACAATATCAAAAGGAACATCAGGCACCACTATCAACACAATAGACTGTATCACACTATCAACACAATGACTGTATCACAGCAGAGTCACCGAGAGGTAAATCTATAAGCAATGTCATTCATACATGAAATGAATCTCCTGTTCCCATTCATTCATTGCCATTTTTGGGAAGTCCTTGAAGTCTGAACTTGAGTTAGGAAGGATTACCCTCAGGGCCAAGACTAGAATTTCTGATGGAGAAATAGTGTAATCTCAAGGTCACACATTTCAATCTTGACTGGGAAATCTAAGCAAGGATTTTGCTACTTAATAGCTGGAGGAACCAGGGGCTCACTAATGACCACTAGTGAGAACTACATTGACCCATGAGGTTGGGACATCTGAATGTAAACATCCCATTACAAACTCTCTTTATTGGGTTTAGAGGAGACCCATGTTTAAGCTAACAAAGACCTCCTAAATTTCTGAGTTGCAATATAGTAGGGATTCCTAATGCAAATGCTATTTAAAAGCTGACCAGCAGAGAAACTTAGCAGTCCTACAGAAACAGCAAGGAAACTTGCTATTGTCAGGACTGAAAGTTGATGAGACAAATGTTCAGTTTATCTTCTTCTTACCAAAATATAGAGATATTCTAACATAGAAAACTTTGTTAGCCAATGTTCCTTGTCCCCTGTTCTTTCTCCTACTTTTTTTAATTTTGAAAATTTAATAAAACTTCATTTTATGAAGTTCTCATGTAAGTGCAAATGAATTGTGATGAGTTACAGAAGACATAAATATTCTCATAATGACAGTACACTTGCAGTTTTGCTCTATATCCTTCTCTATTAGAGTAGCTTAGTGGCGATGGCTTATTTTCAATAGTGTAAAATGGATGAATTCAATGTGACCTTGCCTACACCATGTGTTCAGAAAATATGATACGCTCTGGGGAATTAATGACATATCATCACCATTACCCTAGCAAACACATCACTGATGTAATTTGTACAAACCATAAACTGGTGTGGGAAGGAAACTGAAATTAAATTGACATTGGATGGAAGTTAAAATTGCAGCCCCCCTCACATATGCATTATCTGCCTTCCTTCATTTTAATAAGGCATTACAAAGAAGTTTTCTGATTTATAGGTGTTTTGTATTTATGATCATCTAAGATGGACAAAAGGTGCAGAAAGTGAATGAAAATGGTCTGACAAACTTTTCATAACTTATATGGGTGCGCGTGTAGAAATTTTTGTGTTGGTGAACACAACTGACAGTAGGTAGGTCAACTCACTGCACACCATTTCATTATAAACTTTGTTGGGGATGATATAAACAAGGCTTCATATACGTTCTTTGTTTTATTCAAAACTGATTGTGTGTTTACATGCAAATGTTAGTTATGTCTCAGATTATATTTAGTTACTATTGTTGACTTTTTAATTTCCACTTAATTATGATTCAAAATGCAATTAAAGGATAGGAATTTTACTAATACCTCTCATTTAAAAGGGCTTCCCTGATGGCTCAGAGGTTAAAGCGTCTGCTTCCAGATTCGATCCCTGGGTCGGTAAGATCCCCTGGAGAAGGAAATGGTAAACCATTTCCATATTCTTGCCTGGAGAATCCCATGGACAGAGAAGCCTAGGAGGCTACAGTCCACGGGGTCACAGAGAGTCGGACACGACTGAGCGACTTCACCTTCACCTTCATCTCATTAAAAACACAGGCAGTGATTACTTTTTTAATGTAGCATGGATTGTGATGGGAGTAGCTCTTCTGATAGTCTCTGTAGAACTTTGATAAAAACATTATGGGAATTCAGGTACACCCGTGGCGATTCATGTCAATGTATGGAAAAACCAATACAGTATTGTAAAGTAAAATAAAGTAAAAACAAACAAACAAACAACACACATTAAATAAAAACAAACATGATGGAAGCCATCTAGGACTTAGGGATCAAGATTCTGGAGGAAAGGCAAGCTGACTGAAGTGAACCCACAGTATTTCTTATACCTCTTCCACCCAGGGCATTTCTTACTTTTTGGCATAAATGGAAAGAATCCAAAAAGCCAGCCAGGTGGTGATTTCCAGGGGAAGAGAAACTAGCAGAGCTTTCAGCAATCCCACGATCTGTAGTGTGTAACACTAGAGTTGATGGACTCTGAGACAGTAGGGCTTGAAAGGGCAAGAACATGGAGAGGCGAGAGATATCATTGACATCTTTGAGGCATTTGAGATGCTTAAGTTGTATGAGGAGGGAAGATAAGAAGTCAAGCAGAAAAGTTGCTGAAAATCATCAGGGCATTGTTAACTTGGTTAGGGTTGAAAAAAAAGAAAATTTGAATCCATAACCTTATATGGAAGGTAGACACTGATAATTATCCCATATTCTCACTTGATACTCTGTAAATGTCCTCACTTGAGAGTGATACGACTCATAGGTATGGTTATAAATACAAAGACTGCCTAGAAAGTTGGAATAAATTAAATCCTTGAGTAAATTGACAAGATTTGTTCTCTATTAGGTTTCTGGAGCCAATTTCAATGTTTTGGGGGGTTCTCCTCACTCCTCAAGTAATTCTTTGGACTCCAGCTGGGTATTCTACAATTCAACTCAATACTGACACTTTCTATGTGGAAATAGCATCTGAATCCACAGGTTAAAGGTTCAGTCCCCGAGAATAATAGCAAAGTCCAATGGCCTGAGAACCGAGGGAGTCATTGGTACAGTTTATAGTCCAAAAGCAAGAGAGCACCAACGTCCTAGCTCTAAAGGCAGGGAGAAAGAAAAAGAGGTGAATTATTCCTTTCTCTGTCTTTCATTTCGTTTTGGCCCTCAGTGAGTTGAATGATGTCCACCATTATGGGGGAAGACCTCCTATTGAGTCCACAGATTCAAATATTAATCTCATTCAGAAACACCCCGCTAAATAGACCTAGAAATAATATTTAAATATTTAATAATAATTAAATAATTGTTTAATTTAAATATTTGAGTATTCTATGGCACAGTCAATTGGACACACAGAATTAACCTATCAATAGTGTTTTGCCTTTTTGTGTGAAGTTAAAACAACTTTTTAAACAAGTCCTACTATATAGCACAGAGAACAATATTCAATATTCTATGATAAACCATAATAGAAAATAATATTAAAAAGGAATCTATTTGTATGTATAAATGTATCACCTTTTTGTACAGTAGGAATTAACATTGCAAATCAACTATATGTCAGTAAAAAATAAAACAATTTCTTAATTGTGAGGTTACTAAACTTCCTATATATATTCAACTCAAATATTTTCAAGTCATTTTTTTCCTTTTTAGTATGCTATCCAATTATTTATGACATTAATAATTATATATGATAGCAAATAATACATTTACATGCTCAGGGCACAAGAAAAAATATTCCCTTGAAGGGGTTCACAACAAGCCTCCCCAAAATGTGCCACTTAGGCATGTGGGTTATTTCAAGCTTGAAGAAAATCAAGGCTCAAAAGAATCAGAAAACAAATTCTTATTTCCCCTTAACTATCTGAAATAATTTAGAAAGGAGCTTGGCTCAGAGGGAAACTATTACTAAGGATAACTTCTTATCTGAATGGCCTGTCTGTATGACCCAGCAAAGGTCTGCTACTGCTGCTGCTAAGTTGCTTCAGTCGTGTCCGACTCTGTGTGACCCCATAGACGGCAGCCCACCAGGCTCCCCCATCCCTAGGATTCTCCAAGCAAGAACACTGGAGCGGGTTGCCATTTCCTTCTCCAATGCATGAAAGTGAAAAGTGAAAGTGAAGTTGCTCAGTCGTGTCCGACTCTTCGCGACCCCATGGACTGCAGCCTACCAGGCTCCTCCATCCATGGGATTTTCCGGGCGAGAGTATTGGAGTGGGGTGCCATTGCCTTCTCCCAGCAAAGGTCTAATTATGAAACATTTGCTCTTCCACTGTCTTGTAAACTCTCCTCCTCCCAACTGAAGTGCCAGGCCCCTATCTCAATCCTTATCTCAGAATACAAAATTCACCTGCAAAACTTGAATTTTGGATATCAAATCTTTGGGACTCCTGTGCATTCATAATTATATTTATTTTTTTCCTATTGGTGTCATATCAATTTAATTATTGAATCAGTCAAAGAACTGGGAAGTATGGAGAGGAAATTTTTCTTCCTCTGCACCCTCTATTCTTCTAGCTTCTGGACTGAGACAACACCCCTGTAACAAGAAGATTGATTAACAGGAGAAAAACAGAAGTATTATAACATATATACATTCTATAGTGCTGCACTCAATATGCCAGCAAATTTGGAAAATTCAGCAGTGACCACAGGGCTGGAAAAGGTCAGTTTTCATTCTAATCCCAAAGAAAGGCAATGCCAAAGAATGCTCAAACTACCACACAATTGCATTCATCTCACATGCTAGTAAAGTAATGCTCAAAATTCTCCAAGCCAGGCTTCAGCAATACGTGAACCGTGAACTTCCAGATGTTCAAGCTGGTTTTAGAAAAGGCAGAGGAACCAGAGATCATATTGCCAACTGTAAGAAACGCTGCGGGAAGAAAGAGCCACCCCTATGGACCGTTGATCAGGGCCTTTATTGGGCGGTTGCTCTCGGGCAGAACTCCCGGGGCAGGTGAGCAAGGAAGCGAAGGGAGTCTGCGAGGTATGAGGGGTGGGGAAGGGTTTTATAGCCAGGGCCGGGCTCCCATATAAGGAAGAAATCGCGGGCTCAGTGGTGATTGGTGTCCAAGGGCTCCGTGTTGGCACCTGATTGGACGGCTTGGTTGTCGGCCCGCCTCCGGGACTTGTCTACGGCACTTTTCCGGGGCATGCCTCAACATGTCCGGGCATGTCTCAACATGCCCGACCTTGCCCGACCTTTCACCAACATCCGCTGGATCATGGAAAAAGCAAGAGTGTTCCAGAAAAACATCTATTTCTGCTTTATTGACTATGCCAAAGCCTTTGACTGTGTGGATCACAATAAACTGGAAAATTCTGAGAGAGATGGGAATACCAGACCACCTAACCTGCCTCTTGAGAAATCTGTATGCAGGTCAGGAAGCAACAGTTAGAACTGGACATGGAACAACAGACTGGTTTCAAATAGGAAAAGGAGTATGTCAAGGCTGTATATTGTCACCCTGCTTTTTTAACTTCTATGCAGAGTAACACATGAGAAACGCTGGACTGGAAGAAACACAAGCTGGAATCAAGATTGCCGGGAGAAATATCAATAACCTCAGATATGCAGATGACACCACCCTTATGGCAGAAAGTGAAGAGAAACTAAAAAGCCTCTTGATGAAAGTGAAAGAGGAGAGTGAAAAAGTTGGCTTAAAGCTCAACATTCAGAAAACGAAGATCATGGCATCTGGTCCCATCACTTCATTGGAAATAGATGGGGAAACAGTGGAAACAGTGACAGACTTTATTTTTTTTGGACTCCAAAATCACTGCAGATGGTGATTGCAGCCATGAAATTAAAAGACACTTGGAAGGAAAGTTATGACCAACCTAGATAGCATATTCAAAAGCAGAGACATTACTTTGCCAACAAAGGTCATCTAGTCAAGGATATGGTTATTCCAGTGGTCATGTATGGATGTGAGAGTTGGACTGTGAAGAAAGCTAAGCACTGAAGAATTGATGCTTTTAAACTTTGTGGTATTGGAGAAGACTCTTGAGAGTCCCTTGGACTGCAAGGAGATCCAACCAGTCCATTCTAAAGGAGATCTGTTCTTTGGAAACACTGATGCTAAAGCTGAAACTCCAATACTTTGGCCACTTCATGTGAAGAGTTGACTCATTGGAAAAGACTCTGATGCTGGGAGGGATTGGATGAGGAGGAGAAGGGATCGACAGAGGATGAGATGGCTGGATGGCATCACCGACTCGATGGACGTGAGTTTGAGTGAACTCTGGGAGTTGGTGATGGACAGGGAGGTCTGGCATGCAGTGATTCATGGGGTCAGAAAGAGTCTGACATGACTGAGTGACTGAACTGATCTGAACTGAACTAAATATACATGAAAGATAGAGAGGGAAACTGAGTAACTCTGAGATGACCCAGGTTGAGACAGAATGAGGCGAGAAACAAACATTAAAAGAATGACACTGTCTAAGGATATGATGTAAACTGATTAGAACCAAACAGATCTAAGATTGGGGATAAGCCAACTTCTACTAAACCTTGAACCTCAGTATTACACATCAACAAGCTAAATAACCCACCCACAGGCACCAAAACACAATTCCAAGGCCAACCATAATGGTCAAAAAGTGGATAATAATCCAATCCTGGAAATCCCCACCTTCCCCCAAATAGTTGGAATAGTCCACCCACTTACTAGCCTGTGAAATTACCCACCCCTATAAAACCCTACACCCTGGTGCCTCAAGATGGCCCTCACTCACTCTTTGGAATGTGTCTTCCTGAATAAACCTTCTTTAATTTTATTACGTATTGTTCTTGAATTCTTTCCCACCAAGAGCCTACACTCAGTAGCCGTCCCAGGGACTCTCCTGAGAACTGGGATGTGACTATTCTCTTGCACTCCACTTTCGTGCAACTAGGCCACCACCTTAAATATCATCATCCTCTGAAGACAAAAGAAAGGTGTTCAGGTCAGGGAGCCACTTATGGGAGGTTAACAGGAAAGCACAGTAAACAGGATATGGTTGTTACAAAGATTTAAATCATTATCATCACCATTGATGACTTTCTAGAAATTTTGTCATCCCTCTCTGGTATGGTTAAGGGAGATACCTGTACAAAAGGAGATTCCCCGTGTCCGGGTAACTATCTCTTATAAAAGGGTTACTTCTACTTAGTGTTCAGAGCTTCTCCTGTGTCTGCTGCTTTTATTTTTTTTAATAATTGACTCAAAATAATCATTATGACAAGGAGGCATATTATGGAGTGACACATTCTACTCCTCTTCATCTGTGAGATGCATTGAAATTCCATTTGTATCAGAAATTCATTATAAGATAATACTTAGCAAAATACTTATGCATGAAAGTGAAAGCCACCCAGTCATATCTGACTCTTTGCAACTCCATGGACTATACAGTCCATGTAATTCTCCAGGCCAGAATACTGGAGAGGGTATCCTTTCCCTTCTTCAAGGGATCTTCCCAACCCAGGGATTGAACCCAGATCTCTCACATTGCAGGCAGATTCCTCACCAGCTGAGCCACCAGGGAAGCCCAAGAATACTGGAGTGGGTAGCCTACCCCTTCTCCAGTGGATCTTCCTGACCCAGGAATCAAACCACGGTCTCCTGCATTGCAGGTGGATTCTTTACCAAGCATATACGGAAAATATTTGTTAGGTTTCAGTAACCATGACAATGGTGTATATACATTTGTTAAAAAGGAAGAGAGTTGTTTTCTGTTTCCAATTATGTTTTCTTTTTTCAATAATGCTTTCCTGATATCTAAACTTAGCAAGAAACATTTACCTTGATGTAATTACATTTCGAATATTGTATAAATTAAAAAAATACTGTTTACCCAAACTTAAGCCTATTTAAAGAAATGAAATTAAAAATCTTATACTGGAGATTTATGTTCCTACTAATTTAGTAAAAAAAAAATGCATGATAAAATTTGTAGAAACATTAAACGTTAAAATAACACTAGACAGGTGTAGGGGAACAAAATGTGTCACCAAAAAATATGTCTCCTTGGCATGGATTATTGTGGATTATAATACACATTATTAAAAATATGTGCATGATTTTTAAAAAGGAGAAGACACAGGAAGTCTATCTTTTTGCCTTCCCTTTCGTTTACATAAAACAACTTAGATAAAGGGCCGGTTCAGGAAGGACATTATTATTAGAGATATCTGCAAAGAATATGGGCTGGTGTTTTTGGTGGGAAGCTCAGCAGGGCCTGGAGACCAGAGTCTGCTCAGCATGGCACAGCAAACATTTGTGCACCCATTTCTTTCCCAGCCTCATGTGATTGCCTCCTTTCCCTTTGAATTCCCAAACCAGTATGCTTTCTAACTTTACCAGATTTAATATATTCTTGTTTCACTTAGAACTAAAAGCAAAGCTAGCATCTCCTCCTCATCCCTAACCTTTCTGACCACACCCACTTCATTAGAGGTTAGTCTCCAATACATCCATCAGGTTTCCATAAGTTTCCTTAGTAAGAATTAAGAATTCCTTAATTCTTTTCATTTCACAACAATATTATGTTTAACTACTTTAACCTAGAATGTTTGTTTCTTATATCTGCACCTTTCTCACCTTTTGTTGTTGCTGTTTAGTTGCCAAATTTGTCTGATTTACAGATCTGAGAGTATCTGGAGTGTTGAATATACTTTTTTAATTTGTGTGGTAAACTAATTAATTTTGATTTTATTGTTGTTATCAGAAATTATTTTTAAAAATGGTATGAGTTCTGTCAAGTGGGTCAAATAGTCTCTTTCAAACATTAAACAAAAATATCTGTAATAGCTTGCATCACTTTATGTTACCACCATACAAATTAAACCAAGTGCATTATTACACACATGCTTAAAAAAGAAAAAAATAATCTGAATATATATATATCTAATTTATCAAGAGTCTTCACGTTTTCTGGGTGAATGATAGGTTACCTGGAGTTGACAAAAGTTTTTTTATCAAGTTGTACTAGTTTTTAATAATAAATAAAGAAATCTTTCGATGCTCCAGGTGGTGCTAGCGGTAAAGAACTCGCCTGCCAATGCAGGAGACAGAAGAGATGAGGGTTCGATCTCTGGGTCCGGGAGATCCCCTGGAGGAGAAACAGCAACCCACTCCAGTCAGTGTTCTTGCCTGGAGAATCCCATGGACAGAGAAGCCTGGTGGATTACAGTTCATAGGGTCACAGAGAGTCAGACATGACTGAAGCGACTTAGCATGCATGCATGCAAAGATATCTTTGACACATGAAGAAATAATATGAACTTGAAAGATATGCAACTTCATATTTGGAAGCAAAATTCTGAAAAGACTCTTGATAACTTCAGAAAAAAATACTGCGTGATGCTAGACCCTTAGATCCATGATGAGAATTCAAAGTCGACCCTCAGGTCTCCACAGGGCTCCTACTACCTGCAGGGTAAACTCCAAAGTCCTTTTCAAGCCCTGCCAAGACCTTGGAGATCTGGTGCCTGCCTCTTTTACAACCTCTGCTCCCACCAAGCTGCCTCCCAAGTCACCAATCAGTCTAGTTCCACTCCTTGCCCCCTTGCTGTTACTCAGCCTCAGAGCAGGTAGTCTCAGAATACACCAGGCATGTTAACCTCAGAGTCTTTGACTTGGCATTTTTACCCTGTTGGAATGTTCCTTGTCTCCAGAATCATGTGGCTCAGTCTCTCTACTGTCCCAAGTCTTTTCTCCCAGTCAGTTTCCAATCGATTGTCATTGTTGCTACAAAGACAGGAAACATTAAAAAAAAAGGCACTATAAAAGCTGTCCTCTAAGTATAAATTGTTTGTTTAATACTGAAGGTATAAATTGGTACCATTTTGTGGAAATGGTTTGACAATATTTGTCACATTCACGGAGCAATTCTTGCTGCAAGTAAATATGCGCTCACGATTTTCCTTGCAGCATTGTTTTGTGTTAGCAAAATTTCCTGGAAACAAATAATGCTATGGATGGAATATGGAGTAACAGAATACATGGCTAGGCCTGTGGATATTCCATGTCTGCAATACACAAAATGAAGAATTTTTGCTGCCCTGCACAAAGTGTATATGTCCCCTACGACATATATGATGATAATTTTTAAAATTCTGAAGCTTACTCACTTTTGCAAATTGAGATTTCACATGATTTTAACCACACACTATATATATATATTTTTTTCAGAAATATAAATCCTATGTAAACTGAAAGAATATGATACTTTATTCTATTTAGAATATTTTCAAAAAAATTTAAACATTTAGTAGAATGTGTCGCAATGGCAACACTGCAGGTTTTATTATTGCAAAAACAGCATTTTTAGTTTTGTCTGTATTTGTACTGATATTCACTGAGATTAAGGACTGGTGCGAAACGATTATATGTCTTCTAGTTTGGTTATGTTTGAATACTTTCATATTGAAATCCATATTCATTTATTATAATTGCTTTTCAGTTTATTTCTCCCTTTTGTAATTATTCTTAGGACATATTATCGAGCCCTTTAAATTTATGTGCATATTTTGATAGATTATCTTATCAATGAATTTTGTTTCAGGATACAAAATAGTGTTTCAAATTTTGTTTAAACAGTTGAGCATCACAGAGAGGAGAAATACGTCTCTTATCCTTTGCTCTTCGAACATCAACATTTGGTTGTTGGACCAATAGCATTGAATCACTTGGAATCTTGTTAGAAATGTGTAGTCCCAGGACCCTCCCCCCAGGCCCGTCCAATCAGAATCTGTATTTTAACATCTGTAGGGCATTCATATTCACATTGGTATTTGAGAAGCACAGCTTAAATCCAACTATTCCTTCCCCCATCCTTTACCTCTGCTAATAGTTTAGTCCTTTATATTTTACTAAGGGTTCTGCAAGAGTTTTAAGTGCTTTCTACTTATGTTTCCCTCTACCCACTCTTCCAAAAGCAGAAATTATCTTTTGTCAAAAGAAAAGCTCTAGTTTGTCTAATTCTTTCAATGGCATCCAGGTATTCTTAAGAAAACAATCGCAATCTGACCATACATGACCCTTCCTCTTACCAAGAGGCCAAGTGGGACCTAGTCTCAGCACACCTCAGCCAATTCATTGTTGGCAGATTTAGATTGCTGTGAATACAACTCCGAGATTTCTGTTTATCCATGTTCTGTACTATTTCTTATTTCACAGTCTTTGCCAGAACTATTCACTTCATTTCAAAAACCCTTTTGGGGGCTCCTCTGGTGGCTCATCGGTAAAGAATCTGCCTGCCAGTGCAGAAGACATGGGTTTGATCCCTGGGCTGGGAAGATTCCACATGCCACGGAGCAACTAAGCCCGTGGACCACAACTATTGAGCCTGTGCTCTAGAGAGCTGCGACTACTGAAGCCCGTGTGCCCTAGAGACTGTGCTCAGATACAAGAGAAGCCACTTCAATGAGAAGCCTGCACATTACAACTAGAGAGCAGCCGCTGCTTGCAGCAACTAAAGCAAAGCCTGTACAGCATGAACACTCAGCACAGCCAAAAATAAATAGACGAATGAGCTTATACAAAAGCTCTTTTCCATGCCCTGACCCAGTCCCCTTCATTTTGCTAGTTCTTATTTTTTCTTCAAATATGAACTCAAATACATTCTCCTTAGAAGTTTTCTTTAAATATGAGTATTTAATGTTTCATATTTTATTTTAAAAGTTGATATGTTCTAAATTATATCTTTTTTTTTTAACTGAGAGATTGAATATACTTATGGACATTGGCCAGACCATACATATGATAAAACTTCAATCCATAATCTGCAGAAATCAGTCAGGAAGCCAAACATCCTTGTCATTTATATACACCCACGATTAGGACTTGGTCAGTGACAGGGAGCTTGCCTAATGTTCATCCCTGCTTCCAACTTAAGATAAATGAATGAGCGTATGACTGAAAGTCGCTCAGTTGTGTCGGACTCTTTGAGATCCCATGGACTGTATGGTCCAGGCCAAAATACTGAAGTGGGTCCCTACTCCAGGGGATCTTCCCAACCCAGGGATCAAACCCAAGTCTCCTGCATTGCAGGCAGGTTCTTTAGTAGCGGAACCACAAAGAAAGTTCAAGACCAAAGAGAGAAAGCCAAATATGTTTGCTCAGCCAATGGCAGAGTATGCCCTACAGTTCCCCACATCTTCCAATCAGAGTATACCTGGAGGCTTCCTTTGATTTTACTGCAAACTGTATTCAATTCCCAGCCTGCCCTTGAGTCTCTGCTAAAGGCATGTGCACCCAACTCCAGTACTCTTGCCTGGAAAATCCCATGGACGGAGGAGCTGTGGTCCATGGGGTCTCGAAGAGTTGGACGCGACTGAGCGAGTTCACTTTCACTTTTCACTTACATGCATTGGAGAAGGAAATGGCAACCCACTCCAGTGTTCTTGCCTGGAGAATCCCAGGTCCGGGGAGCCTGGTGGGCTGCCATCTATGGGGTCGCAAGAGTTGGACACAACTAAAGTGACTTAGCAGCAAAGGCAAGTGATGTTGGCTGACCTTGCTACAGCAAGCTCACAATGAATCGCTTTTGTGCTTTTTTGTTTGTTTGTTGTTCTCATTTGGATCAGTTCTGTTCACTTCCACATTACTAACTTAGTGATCTGAATTTTTTTTTCCTTTATCCTAGGTGAAATTCCTTTAGTGTGGTAGAAATAACAACAAAAGGAGTACAAGGAGATTCTATTATTCTCTGTGTTTTTCTCTCAAAACTGAGAACTCTCAGTCCAGAATTCGATTATCTCTCTTTAAGTGCCAAATAAATCTTTGGGTTATTTAGCCAGAGCACAGATACATTAACATAGTACTTTAAGAGCATTTAAAAATTAACAAAATTACCTTTTGTTCTTACCCTTCCAACATTTTTAAAAAATCTGTTTAAACAAATATTTGAACAATTTTTTTGCTTGGCTGTATATAGCTGGTTTGCTGAATACCAACAAATGAGAGACTATTTCTAACCTGGGGGGCAATTTCTAGGAAATTAACTTCAAAATAGTGTGCTACTGCATTGTATTTGTGTGAGAGCTCTTTTCCTAGAAAACTGTGTTCCCATACATTTGACGGAGTTAAGTAATGCAATTATGGAATGCAATAACAGAGGTAGAAAGAAAAAAAATATGGTTTTCAATGGGATTTGAAATGACAGCCCTGATCATGCAGAAAGATAGAGAAAGCCTGTTCCAGATGTTAGTCGCTGCTGCAGAGGGCACTGGGAGGGATAACTGCATGAAGTGACACAGGAGAGGTAAATGGGTTCCATGTATTTTGGACAGATCAATTTTGATTATCTGTTTGATTATGCAGTTCAAGCTATGAATCTAAAATGGGGGGGAATCAACTTGATTTATCTGAAAATATAGCTTGATTTGGAATTAGATTCAATAGATATTTATTGAGAATCTGTTAAGTGCTAGATGAACATTCTGGAGTTTTAGATATATTGTTATTGTGAGATATTGGGACATTCTTACTCAAAAGTTCATGGAAAAAGTAGTTACGGATAAACGTAAACTCAAGATGCCCAGGAGCACAGCATTAATTCTAGTTGTATTTATCAAAAATACTTTTATTTCTTGATATGAGAAAAGAATATATATTTGATTATAAGCATATATTTCAAAAATAAAAAAAAATTGAAATGGTGACAGATTTTATTTTCTTGGGCTTCAAAATCACTGCAGAAAGTGACTGTAGCCATGAACTTTTTTTGAAAATAGACTTGCTCCTTGGAAGAAAAGCTATGACAAACCTAGACAGCATCTTAAAAAGCAGAGACATCACTTTGCTGACAAAGATCCGTATAGTCAAAGCTATGGCTTTTCCAGTAGTGATGTAGTATTGTGAGTTGGACCATAAAGAAGTTTAAGTGCTGAAGAATTGATGCTTTTGAATTGTGCTAGAGAAGGCTCTTGAGAGTTCCTTGGACTGCAAGGAGAACAAACCAGTCAATCCCAAAGGAAATAAACCCTGAATATTCACTGGAAGGACTGATGCTGAAGCTGAAGCTCCAGTACTTTGGTCACCTGATGTGGAGAGCCAACTGACTGGAAAAGACCCTGATGCTCGGAAAGACTGAGGGCAGAAGGAGAAGAGGGTGAGAGTGAATGAGATGGTTGGATGGCATCACCAACTCAATGGACATGAGGTTGGCTATATTCTGGGAAACGGTGAAGGACAGGAAGTTTGGTGTGTTTCAGTCAATGGTTTGCAAAGAACCAGACACATATTAGTGACTGAACAACAACAATACAATATATTTACTGTAAACATTTACCTTATACAGGAAAGTATGAAAAATGCAGAACTAATAATCCCAAAACCCAGCACTCATAAATGACTACTTTTGTAAGGACTTTGGGATTCTGTCTATGCTTTTACACACCCACTACATGTATATATATATCATGTGGATAAGTACATATGTGCATATTCCCAAATGGGAAGTTAATATGAGAAATTTTCATATTTTCAAATATTTCAAGTACACCTCTTTAAGATAACACAAAATTCAGACTCTTCCATTGAAATGAGGCATATGAGTTGAAATGATTTGTTGGCACTCAACAATTCAGTGGAGTGACCAGGAGTAACCGGAAGAGTCAATCTCACTCCAGAGTCCCAGGCACACAGCTGGAGCCCCCACAAGCCCGGTTCCTCCTCTGTCCCTCTGTCCTGATTAGCCTAGTCCAGTCAGTGTGTATTATCTTCCGCCTGCTCTCTGGTTTGCACCGTGGTGTTCCCACATGCCCTTCCTTAGAGCAAGGTCCAGGGGCAGCCAACATAGTCCAAGTGCCTTGATGGTCAATACCCTTCAAGTAGATAATCCTCTTTTCCCTTTCTGTCAGGATTAAATTGAATACCCACAACTTCATGGCTTTGCTGAGAGCCTCAGGACTCCGCAGAGGTTAATATTTTCTAAGGAGGTGTCCTGAGACCTCACAGTTATATAAGATTATTTGTTTTCTTCTTCCATCGCCATGGCTTCCCTGTACCTAATCCACCTCTACTCTTATTAGAATACATTCCTTAGTGCCAAGACTTCAATAATAACATAACTATCTCCTTTTAACCCAATCTTAATATTGCTATCATGTCAGCTTAAGTCAAATTCCATGTCTTTCATGGAGGCTCCTGACTGCCTTGGGATTTTCTCCATGAAATTCTTTACCACGCAAAAACATCCCCTTTACCTCCTGCACCAGCACAGGTACAGAAATATCTTTGTAAAACATTGCTCTAATTAGCACATAACACCTAGAAGTGAGGCTTTATAATTTATATTTATCTAGGTATCCAGCATTATGCTTAGGGCTTCTCTGGTGGCTCAGAGGATAAAGCGTCTGCCTGCAATGCAGGAGATCTGGGTTTGATCCCTGGGTCAGGAAGATTCCCTGGAGAAGGGAATGGCAACCCACTCCAGTACTCTTGCCTAGAAAATCCCATGAACAGAGAATAGAATTGTACCATCCAGGATTTCCTTTGTTAATGACTGAAAGCCAACTAGAAAAAGATTAAGCAATTTAATTTTTCATAAGGGGAAGAAAGAAGTGAAGTTAGTCTTATTTTGGGAATCAAATTCATAATTCTCACTTTTTATCTGTTTCCATGGACATTGGCCCATTTGCTTTTGTGCAGGTAGCTTTATGCGTGCAAGCTTAGTTGCTCAGTCGAGTCCGACTCTTTGTGATCCCATGGACTGTAATCTGCCAGGCTCTTTTCTCCACGGGATTTTCCAGGAAAGAATACTGGAGTGGGTTGCCATTTCCTTCTCCAGGAGATCTTCTTGCTCCAGGGATCAAACCCAAGTCTCTCACACTCTAGGCAGAGTCTTTACCACTGGGCCATCTGGGAAATTACAGGATTATGTGTATTCATGTGTAAATGGATATATGAGAGGGTTATCGAACACAGCCACAAACAATTGTTAACCTTACAAGGTAACTGCAAGAGAATTAAATGAGTTTATATTTACAGGAAACTCAAACTAGAAAATTCTAGAAAAGGAATGCAACTCTTTCACGCTCATTCTTGGATTTATTTCAGTGGTGATGCGTAGGGGGATGTGCTATTATTAGCCTGTCCCGTGTCATGTACCTACCAATAAACATAAAGACAGGCCTGCGATTCACGTTTTCCATGGATTTGTTTAGAGTAAAAATGGTTGCCAACATGCAGTACTGAAGTATGTTCCGATTGAATTTTAATGCCCTATTCATGTTGAATTTTAATGCCTTATTCGTGTGGATTATAAAACTATCATCAGTAAATGTTAATAGATGATTCTAACTTTTCAAAACAATAAAAGTACATTTCAACAAAGCCTTCTTAGATGGGAAGAAAGCCTTTACCCATTGGTGGTAACTTACTCCATCATTGTTGTGCAGTGGGAAAAATGTCCCTGTGTGTTTGTTTAGAGAAAATCCTCAAGTTCTAAGAATTCTTTTGCCTTCAGAGAGGAAAGTAAAAGATAGCAATAAAATATGCAAGGGCAATGAGAAACAAGGGCTTTTTTTTTTTTAATTGTGTAAAATGAAACATGGCAATTGTTAAGGGCAAATTGGCTGGGGAATATTTTTTCTATTAAAAATAGAGAAAAACATTTTCGTTTTTTACTGGTTATCTGACAGTTTTCCCCATCAAATTTTAATTGTAAATTAGTTGACAATTAGATGCATTATCTTAATCTTATCCACAAACAGAATATTCTCCTATATTTCATTTTATATGAGGAAACTTTGACAAAGGACTTCAAGTAATGTGTTCAAGAGTATATGGTTAGCGGTTTTTTATAGTTACACCTAGAATCCAAAGCTCACTGTTCATCCCACTATACAGGATTTAGTGGATGAGCAGTTAATTTCCACAACATTATTTATCTGAACCTATGATCCTCTGGGGGAGAAAATGGCTGCCCACTCCCATATCCCTGCCTGGAGAATCCCATGGACAGAGGAGCCTGGTGGACTGCAGTCCATGGGGTCTCGCAGAGTCAGACACAGCTGAGCGACTGATCACTATGCCTTCTGATATGTACATTACTTAAAGAGAAAATTCCTGAATTAGTTCTCAGACACATAGCGCAGTATGTTTTCAACTTTAATGAGTGACTATATTTTTTGAAGTATCCTCATCTTTTTTTTTCTAGAACTCAGGAATCAAAGTTAATGGTTGATCTTTCTGTGCTTAACCATAAGAGGCTGAAGCAGAAGAAACCCCTGTGTGTTTGTCAGAGTTATGGAGATAGAATTCCATGTATCAGCTATTTCAGCTATTTTTATAGTTCATGTTCTGTATTTGCTCTCTGCTTTTCAGTTAACTGAGAGGTATAAGGACTTAAAAGGACTATAAACATGTAAGTCCTTATAAGGACTATAAGAAGAGAAGAAAGAGGAATAATGGTTAATATTTTCCAGTCAAAATTTTCATCTTAGGGTTTCATTTGAGCTAAATAGTACCTGGAGAGTCAGGCAGGCAATCAATAAATATACTCCTTCTAAATGAAAAACCTACCATCTCCCAAGTGCTTCCTTACTATAATGACCTTATGTCATTTTAAAGATTACCCAAGATACTATCAAGTAAAATTACTATCCTGACTGTTTGTAGAAATGAGTAAACAAACCTGTGGGATCTCTTCAAACATAATTATCAAGCTCTAAAAAATGTATTATATTGAGTCAGTTCTTCTCTGTTTCTCTTGTTTCCATCAGAACCGATTACTAATGAGAAAGAAAAAGGAGGGCAATAGTAAAGTCTTATCTAATATATGGATATTCTCTTTATAAAGCAAACGTTAGGGCTGCTGGAAGTGCGTCTGTTTGTTGCAGTTAGAGAAAGCTGGAACAGCAGGACCTCTGACTAGAGTCATCATTACCTCAGAGTACAGTCACTAGAGAAATCTCACATACCGGGTGAGGATCACCAGCTACTCAGTCAATACCTAGTGCTGCCAAAACCTGAAGAGCAGGCGATGAGAAAAGTCAGTCCCTGAGTGCTGAGGTGTTTGTGTAGATGAGTCAGGAAGAATGGAAGCGTCCAGACCAGAGCTGATAAGAAACAGCACAGGGTTACTTTAGTCCAGCTGATTTTCTCTCATTGTTAGATTGATTAACTTAGTTAAAACTAGAAAGCTCTGTCTGCTGTTAAATTGCAAGGACTCTCATAGATGTATTAATGTGACTGCACTCCAAAGAGGCCATGTGGGTCTGGGTATGGACATTTAGGTGTGGTTCAGTAAACATGCCTTGAGAGACATCAAAGAATGATGCAACACTGTAATTTTTCATAAGTAATTATATATGCAACCTTTAGAAAATGTATAAAATTAATGGTACAAATCTAGCTAATAGTCTGAGATTCCTACGCTAGTGCATTGAAATACAGTATAGTTTACAATGAAACTTTAAGAGCATCTGATGTGTTCCAGGTGTTTTCTCCAATATTATCATATTGAATATTTACAAAATAAGAGATATTAATCCTGTTCTGAAGATGAGAAAATGGGTATCAAAGAGGTCAAACGAGCTCCACTGGCAAAGGGAAGAAACCTTGTCACTGAGAACTGTTTTTGCTTTTGCCTGTGTACTGAGAGAGTCCTGTGACCCCGTCATGCTCAGATTTTTACAGGAATGGTCTGGACAAACTTAAGGTGTTTCTGGGGCATATACTGAGTGAGTCAGTTACCATTTATAACTACCTTATCAATGATCAGGGATGCCAACAAATGTATCTGGGTTTTCCACAGGCTTTCAGTGTATTTAGTTAGACCTTAACTCTTAAATATTTGTTATTCTCAAAGAAATTTTAGATAAAGCAAATTACTGTAGAAAAAAATAAAATTGCATTATAAAATTATTGAAAATCTCAAGAAAAACTAAGATATACTTGAATCTTCTGTCATTTGGGGGAAAAGAAAGAGGAGAAAAACAGAAATTCAGACTAGCTTAATTGTAAGGAGGAGTCCAGGACAGTAGTGTCATTTCACTGGGACAGTGAACCTTGAATAAGCTTAACATTTCCTGCCAAGTCACTTCAGTCGTGTCCGACTCAATGTGACCCCATAGATGGCAGCCCACCAGGCTCCCTCGTCCCTGGGATTCTCAAGGCAAGAACACGAGTGGGTTGCCATTTTCCCTCTCCGATGTATGAAAGTGAAAAGTGAAAGTGAAGTCGCTCAGTCGTGTCTGACCCTTAGCGACCCCATGGACTGCAGACCACCAGGCTCCTCTGTCCATGTGATTTTTCCAGGCAAGAGTACTGGTGTGGGGTGCCATTGCCTTCTCCGTAACATTTCCTACTGATTTAAAATTTTAGCATTTCCAGCTATGATAGGCAAATACTGAATAATGACAACTTTTAAAATAACTTTATTTATCTGAATTTTCAAATTTCATGTGCTGCTTGGATGACAAAGCTGTTTAATAGAAGAAATAGTTGAACTGCTTTTTTTCAATCACTCCTTACTTTTTCTGAGAGAACAAAATGCTTGATTTTCCCTCAGGATGGTATTTCTATTCTCTAACTATACCTTTACAAAAGAAAACAAAGACACCTCCTGTAGGATCACTCCTCGCGAACAAAAATCTGCCATTTACACCAAGAAAAACTCTGTTTGAAAATTTGGGGGATAGAAACTTCATTACAAATAGGAAACGAGTTGCGTGCAGTCCTGTGAATCTGTAGAAAATCAGTTAACACGAATGTGATTTAAATGCTCAGGCATGTAAATCCTGGACTAGTTGATCGACTTTATCGCCAGTTGGTACTCTTATCAACAGCAGCAGACATCTGACTGTATTCACTTTGATTTACTCTGCTGAGATTTTTCCAGATTTAAACGTATTTTACCCAGACAAATGGAGTGACAAAGGCAATAAATTAGATATACAGTATATCAGCAAAGACATTTTATCCTGGAGTTACTGAAAAATAAAAGGCAGAGGGAAACAAAACCTCAAACCCTATGCATCGTCTTTACTAAAAGGAGATGTCAAGGACCCCATCGGGGAGAGTGCAATTTTGAAGAAGGAGCAGTCACGATACAGGAGATGCTTCTGTGGACGCGGATGACATAGGTTCATTTTTTTCTCTCCTTTTTCTCTTTGCTCCCCCCACCCCTCACCCCACAAGACAGCCCGGAGAACTGAGGCAGGTGTCGCCCTTCCCAGGTACTGCCAAGCTGCCATCTCTCTTCTGTGACTGCTTCCCCAGGAGGGAGGCCGCCTGGCCCAACTTGGTTCAGTATGTTTGTGAATATTTGATTTTCGCAGAAGACAAAAGAGGGTAAGAGCTCTGGAATTCAATAGGAGGTCAGAAGAGCCATCTTTTGCCTGCTGCGGCTTCCTTTTAGACCCTGACATCTGGCACCCATTACCGGGACAAATTAGAGCAATTCCAAGCAGCCGCAGAGGGGGAAGACTTCCTGTTTTCAGGCCGCGCAGTTATCAATGCGAACACAGGAACTGAGGATTAGAACAATGGAGCCTTAGAAACAGATTTGCGGCACTGGCTTTGCCGGCTAAAAGCATAGCTCCTGGTAAGTGTAATTAAGGAGAAGATGCTTTCTATCGCAGAGTCGCAATTATATTGATGAGTTTCCGTGAAATTTTCATGTTGCTGTAATATATGAAATCCAACTATGTGGAATCCCACTCTTAAAATCTAAACATTATTATATAACCAAGTTTCTATTTTTATTAAGAGAGAAGACGATCATCAGAATATTATAAAACGCAAGAATGTAACTGTGATCTGAGAATGCGCCTGTGTATATGTAGGTCATTCATAAAATTTATCATTTAATACGACTTTCTTCTACTTCATTATACCCATTTTTCTTTATTGCACATATTGGCTGTCTTTCCCCAAATACCCCTTGGATTTTCATGCCTAAAACTTCAACGGGAGTAGCTAAACTCCTTTAATATTTTTTTTTTTCCCTCTTTGAACTAATATTCATCATTCTTTTAAAAATTATTGTTTATTGGAAAAACAAACAAACTCACTCTTCCAGGGAATTTCTGCAGAGGAAAACAGCAAGCAGTACTGTTCAAATAGAATATAGAAGTTACATTTCTGGGTGACTCAGTGACCATGCTGGGTTTTCATCTATTTTGTGATACAAATGTGAGTATTGCAGGGCTAAGTCACTAAATGGTGGTTTAGGTTGGACTATTGTCTCATAAAATAATTTATGATTCAAAATGTTTAAAATAAAAACTGAGGGTATATTTGAATTATATTTTAAATCACAGGAATAGGTTTTGCTCTAATCAGTGAACAGAATGAAATATATTCTCAGAACTCTAATTTTTCACTATTGATTGTATATATTAAGATATATGTATGTACATCATCATCTACACATGTAAGTACATAAACTCATGTGTCCATATTCCTCATTTATTATCCCAATTTCTACTTCTTTTCTATACAACTTTCTTCTTCTCTCTCTGCCTCAAATAGATTTATTTACCTTATCATTTATATAAACTTCTAACTGTAGACATTTTTTTCATATGTGTGTGTGTGTGTTCTATATAATAGGATGGGAATTCATTAAATACTAAATAATGTATTATCTTTCTCTTCTACTCAAACATAATATTTAATTTACACGTAGGAGTCCTCAACACTGACACTTTACCTGTACTTAGGCAAAAGTCTGATGTCAAGAAGCAGAAAAAAAAACCCAAAACTGGGTAAGAGTTGAATGCCTTAACAAAATTTTTTCACTTTGGTTTTTATTTATTAATTTTTTTAATGCAGCATCCCTAATTTGCTGCCTTAATGGAGAGGGATATCTGCATGATAGAGGAAATGTGTATAGCCCCAAAACTGCATTTGATGTGAGTCCTGTGGGCAGATACTCTGGACAGAAGGGACGTGTGTGCACAGTGATTGAGTGGTCGAAGTTTTGACTGCTCTACATTGTCTTCCTAGAGTCTATTTGTTTCTGGTAATTAAAGAACAATTTGTCTCTTTGTTGTTATTTATAGCTGTCTAGTGCCTGGAGAATCCCAGGGACGGAGGAGCCTGGTGGGCTGCCGTCTATGGGGTCGCACAGAGTCGGACACGACTGAAGCGACTTAGCAGCAGCAACAGCAGTAAGTGCTTGACTAGTTAGGACTGTGATAGCAGGAAGATAGAAAATTCCTCCTGTATCCTTTTATAGTTTCTCTACATAATTCACAAATAAAGTAAAAACTTACTCTCCCCAAATAAGAAATACACGCAGTTGTTTGAGAAAGGAAATTCATATTTTAAAGTGGAAAATGATCAGATGTTTCTATCAATTTTTCAAACATTCCATATAATAATGTTTTCTCATTACATGAAATTTATATTGTTCAGCTAAAACAATTTAGATTTTATCTAAATATATTATAGAATTTACTGATTTGTAGTAGGCCAATGTTAAAATTAATACACTTAAACCAGTCTTTAAGTGTGAAATACAATGTTTAATTTTTATTGTTTGATTTTACCATGTAACTCTGTGTATAACATTATTTACATATATCCTTATGTCAGCGATTCACACATTTTACAAATGAAATGTGTCTATAGATTATAAATTCAATTTCAAGAGCTTTAAAGAAAGCTTGATGTAATTTCAATTCTTTAAGTTGCCAAGAAATTAAAGCTTACAATTAACAATAAGGGTCTGATCGATATTCAATTTTACAGGAACAAATTTTTAAAATGCTAAATCATGAGACATTACTAAATCACGTTATTGAGCTAAACAATTATTTTGCTTTGAGTGTGTGGGAAATGCAGTTGAAATGCTCTTGAGTGAGCAAAAGCTAACTTGTGAGAATTCCCATGTTACACTTTTAAAATCTCAAATAGTTTCCTATTATCAGTGCAATGATAATAAATATAAGCTAACAGGAAAAAGCTAACTTGTGAGAATTCCCATGTTTCACTTTTAAAATCTCAAATAGTTTCCTATTATCAGTACAATGATAATAAATATAAGATCAGAGAAAGTGACAAATGTTTTTCTGTACCTTTAACGGACTTTTGCTGATAGTTATTCAATATTTCTTGTTTAGTTCTATTTTTCAAATATGGAAAAACACCTGATTTTATAACATTGATTCTGAATAAATTATTTTATATAAAAGTATATGGAATGGCAAATAGCTGAGTTACACCCACAATCTTACTATGCTTTGCAGGGAGAATGGAGTGACTATATGCCCCCTTCACTGTAGCTGGAACATAAGTACAGCTTTCTCAAGCTCCTGATGCATCCCCAGGAACTACCCTAAAATATAAGAGGAAGGATCACTGCGATCTTAATAGCCATGTTCTATTTCATAAAGCCAAACTTTTTCATCAAACTCCTGTCCTTCAGGAGGCAGTGATTTTTCCAGTAACATCTAGGGCTGTACGGCAGTCTATAGATTTCTACTTGGCAGAGTCATCTATAATTTCCAAAGTCTGATGAATCAGGTCAAAGCCCAGAAAATTAAAGAGAACGGTCAAAGGATTTCAGAACTTGAGATGGTTCAACCCGATGAGTGCCGTTCAGGGCACTTGGTCAAACCCATCAACGAAGCCTTCATTTATCCTCTGGACACAGTATCGACAACTGCAACTGCTCCTTCATTTGTACTTCACTTCTCTTTTCAGGGCAGTCTCTGACTTGCAACCCCTTCTATTTCCTGATGCAACGCGACATCATCAATTCCTTTTCACGATGGCAGCCATCCACAGTGCCTGTCTGTGGAAGGGCACGGCAGCACCGTCAATGTCAGCCCAGTTAGTAGCGGTCATTCTCTCAGGGCGCTCCGATTCATTCCAGCCTCTCCCCAACCTCCTCAAAGCGCTCGTCTCTACTGTCTCCGCCGTTCTCTCTCTTTTGGAATGCCATCTAGTCAGACTCATATAGTATACAGTCTTTTCTTTTCTTTATTTTATTTTATTTTTTTATTTTTTAAATTTTAAAATCTTTAATTCTTACATGCATTCCCAAACATGAACCCCCCTCCCACCTCCCTCCCCATAACATCTCTCATAACGTCATCCCCGTGCACCAGCCCCAAGCATGCTGCATCCTGCGTCAGACATAGACTGGCGATTCAATTCTTACATGATAGTATACATGTTACAATGCCATTCTCCCAAACCATCCCACCCTCTCCCTCTCCCTCTGAGTCCAAAAGTCCGTTATACACATCTGTGTCTTTTTTCCTGTCTTGCATACAGGGTCGTCATTGTGATCTTCCTAAATTCCATATATATGTGTTAGTATACTGTATTGGTGTTTTTCTTTCTGGCTTACTTCACTCTGTAGAATCGGCTCCAGTTTCATCCATCTCATCAGAACTGATTCAAATGAATTCTTTTTAATGGCTGAGTAATACTCCATTGTGTATATGTACCACAGCTTTCTTATCCATTCCTCTGCTGATGGACATCTAGGTTGTTTCCATGTCCTGGCTATTATAAACAGTGCTGCGATGAACATTGGGGTACATGTGTCATATAGTATACAGTCTTTTCAAATTGGTTGCTTTCACTTAGTAATATGCATTTAAGATTTTTCCATGTCCTTTCACTGTTTGATAGCTCATTTATTTGTATTAATAGCACTGAATAATATTCCATTGTCTGTATGTACAGACACGTGCTTTTAAGTTCTGTGGGTAAATATCTAGAGAGTGTAGGTATATGTTTAACATTTTAAGAAAGTAGAAAACTGTTTTCCAAAGTGGTTTTACCATTTTACATTCCTAATAGCATTGCATTAGCTTTCCATTTGACCCACATCTTCATAAACAAATGCTATGATCAATTATTTTAATTGTAGATATTCAAGTAGCTGTGTAAGCATCTCTGAACTATTTTCAGTCTCTTAATATGATAAATTACATTGAATTAAATTTAAAACTGTTATTCTTGTAATTTGGAAATAAATTATATTTGGTCAGGATGTATTATACTTTTTGTATATTTCTGGATTTGATTTGAAAAAATGTGTTAAGAATGTCAAAATTGACTCCATTAAATAGGCATTTAGAAATATTTTCAGGACTCACACTTTCGTTTCTTTCTTTCCTAGGTAATCTTTTAATTACAATATACCTATATATGTTAACGTCATTGCCATTACCATTATGCAATAGGTATTCATAATGTTCATTTAAATAGCTTCCTACCTATATTATGACTACTTCTTCCTTACTGAAGTTAAGAATACAATAATAACATTAAGAATAATTTCCCTCTTTGAACAATTTTCAAGCTATTCACTACTTAATAAAATGATTATTTTTATAACTTCATGAATGTTCCTATATTTATATTCTAAAACATTCTATAATTTTATAAAATTATAAAAGAGACAATAGTAATTTCTGGACTATACTTAATTGCTTAGTTATTAGAACAAATAAATGGAGCTTCATCTTGATTATATTTCCATTTCTTGAGATATTTTTGAATCAAAATTATTTTAAACACATTTCTATTTTTTCCTTTGTAAACTAAGTAATTTTGTTATTTCCTATCTATTCACTAGTCTTTTTATTCCTTGTTGGTTGTAAGCACGTTGAAAAATGAATATATTTTAGATAAAATTTTTATTTTGTGTTTTTACTGTTATGGAAATATTAGAGGAAGAAAGAACTTTTATGGACCCATATTTATTTGTTCTATTTTTAAAATTTTCTTATATTCATCTCAATTTTATAAAATGGTATTTTTTTTCAGTAATTATAATAAGCTTTGTGTTTGGCAATTTTGCCACTTTGTGGTAATGAATAATATTTTTATGTTAATTAATTCATCTGTTCTTTGTTTTGTAATGTGCTGAAGGATATGTACTAAATCTATTATTTTCATAATTGTAACCAAACATCTCAAATGTGTGCATTGAATAACTCTTCTTTATCTTAATAATTTCATTTTATCTCTCCTTGTCACAGTGAATTTTTCTGTGTGCTTTTTGGGGCTACTTTGTCCCAACCTTCCATCTGTTTTTTTCTCTGCTAGTAACAGATGGTTTTAATTACTGTTTCATTACAATTTCACTTTGAAATGCTGATAAATAACTATCACTAGGAACAAAGGAAAAAAAATAACTAGATAAGGAAAGAAAAAATTTTCAGAAAACACACAAAAAGTAGAGTTTGCTGTTGCATAGCCATCCATGCAACTTGAGGATTTGTCTAACTTGATTTATTATAATGCATTTTTCAATCAACTTAAATAAAATTGCTTTGCTTTTTTTTTTTTAGAAATACAAGCTGATCCTAAAATTCATAAGGAAATGCTAAGAACCAGAACAGCTGAAATATTTGTGGAAATGAGAAAGTAGTTGAGAATTCACATCTATTTCCAATTTTGCTGTGAAGATACAGTAAGATTGTATAATACCTGTATAAATAGATCAATAAGTGGAATAAAATTGAGAGTTCAGAAATAAAGCCTTGTGACTTTTGGTGAGCTTGCTGAACAGTTAAGCATGGGATGGGGGTTGGGGGGATAGGAATAGTCTGCTAAAGAAATAATGCTGAGACAACTGGATATCCACATGTAAAAGTATAAAGTGAGACCCTATCTAAAACCCTATATAAAAATTCTTTCCAAATAGATAAAAGGTCTAAATGTAAGAGTTAAAATGATAACTAATAGAAGCAAATGTAAGAATAAATCTATGTGATTTTTAGGTTAAGCAATTATTTCTTAGACACAATATCAAAAGCACAAATAACTAAAGGATAAGTAGATTAACTGGACTAAATCAAAACTCAAAACTTCTATGTTTCAAATGACACTGTCAAGAAAGTGCAAAGGCAATCCATAGAATGGTAAAAATATTTGCAAATAAAGTATCAGAAAAGGGAATTATTTCCAGAAGATATTTTTAAAATGTTAATAGTTTAATAGTAAAGACAAATATCCATTTAAAACAATGAGCAAAACATTTAAATAAACATTCTGCTTTATTGACTATGCCAAAGCCTTTGACTGTGTGGATTACAATAAACTGTGGAAAATTCTGAGAGAGATGGAATACCAGATCACGTGACCTGCCTCTTGAGAAATCTGTATGCAGTTCAGGAAGCAACAGTTAGAACTGGACATAGAACAACAGACTGGTTCCAAATAGGAAAAGAAGTGCGTCAAGCTGTATATTGTCACCCTGCTTATTTAACTTCTATGCAGAATACATCATGAGAAATACTGGACTGGAAGAAACACAAGCTGGAATCAAGATTTCTGGGAGAAATATCAAGAACCTCAGATATGCAGATGACACCACCCTTATGGCAGAGAGTGAAGAGGAACTAAAAGGCCTCTTGATGAAAGTGAAAGAGGAGAGTTAAAAAGTTGGCTTAAAGCTCAACATTCAGGAAACGAAGATCATGGCATCCGGTCCCATCACTTCATGGGAAATAGATGGGAAAACTGTGGAAAGCGTGTCAGACTTTATTTTTTTGGGCTCCAAAATCACTGCAGATTGTGACTGCGGCCATGAAATTAAAAGATGCTTACTCCTTGGAAGAAAAGTTATGACCAACCTTGATAGTATATTCAAAAGCAGAGACATTACTTTGCTGACTAAGGTCCGTCTAGTCAAGGCTATGGTTTTTCCAGTGGTCATGTATGGATGTGAGAGATGGACTGTGAAGAAGGCTGAGCACTGAAGAATTGATGCTTTTGAACTGTGGTGTTGGAGAAGACTCTTGAAAGTCCCTTGGACTGAAAGGAGATCCAACCAGTCCATTCTGAAGGAGATCATCCCTGGGATTTCTTTGGAAGGAATGATGCTAAAGCTGAAACTCCAGTACTTTGGCCACCTCATGCGAAGTGTTGACTCATTGGAAAAGACTCTGATGCTGGGAGGGACTGGGGGCAGGAGGAGAAGGGGACGACAGAGGATGAGATGGCTGGATGGCATCACTGACTCGATGGACGTGAGTCTGAGTGAACTCCGGGAGTTGGTGATGGACAGGGAGGCCTGATGTGCTGCGATTCATGGGGTCGCAAAGAGTCGGACAAGACTGAGTGACTGAACTGAACTGATCTTCTCCAAATAAGACCTCCAAAGATCCTGATGCTGGGAACAATCGAAAGCAAAAGGAGAAGACGGCGGCAGAGGATGAGATGTTAGATATCAACATTTACTCAATAGATGTGAACTTGAGCAAACTCCAGGAGATAGTGGAAGACCAGGGAAACCTGGCATGCTGCAAGCCATGGGATCTCAAAGAATCAGACATGACCTAGAGAGTGAACAACACACCAAATAAAAGAAGCAAACAGCCAGCAAATGCACTAAAAGATGCTCAACATTATTGGTCATTCCATACGTGCATGCTAAGTCACTTTAGTCATGTCTGACTCTTAGCACCCTATGTGCCATAGTCCGCCTGGCTTCTTTGTCCATGGGATTCTCCAGACAAGAATACTGGAGTGTGTTGCCAGGCCTTCCTCCAGGGGATCTTCCCAACACATGGATGAAACTGTCTCTTATATATTCTGCATTGGCAGGAAGGTTCTTTACCACTAATGCCACCTGGGAATCCCTGGTAGTCTCTCTCTCTCTCTCTCTCTCTCTCTCTCTCTCTCTGTAGTCGTTCAGTCGTGTCTGACTCTTGCAACCCTGTGGACTGTAGCCTGCAAGACTCCTCTGTCCATGGGATTCTCCAGGCAAGAACACTGGAGTGGGTTGCCATTTTTTTCACCAGGGGATCTGCTCAACCCAGAAATCGAACTCGGGTCTCTTGCATTGCAGGCAGATTCTTTACAAACTGAGCTATGAGGGAAGCTCTTGTTAGTCACTGCTGCTGCTGCTGCCAAGTCACTTCAGTTGTGTCTGACTCTGTGCAACCCTATAGACGGCAGCCCACCAGGCTCCCCCGTCCCTGGGATTCTCCAGACAAGAACACTGGAGTGGGTTGCCATTTCCTTCTCCAATGCATGAAAGTGAAAAGTGAAAGTGAAGTCACTTAGTTGTTTCCGACTCTTAGCGACCCCATGGACTGCAGCCTACCAGGCTCCTCCGCCCATGGGCTTTTCCAGGCAAGAGTGCTGGAGGGGGGTGCCACTTCACTAGAGACATACAAATAAAAAACACAGTGAGATACTACTTCACACCCTCCAGGACTGTGACATTAGGAAAGAGAGAGGATAGCAAATGTATGTGGAGAAACTGGGACCCTTTTACACACCTAGTGGAAATTTAAAATGGGGCAACTGCTTTGGGAAATAGTCTGTTTCTATTTCTAACTCTCTTTTTCATTTTATCAATTACTATGTCCCTGAAGTCTATTAGACGTGCTTCAATAAAAGCACAATGTACTAGTGGACAAATTCCAGCTACTTTAAAGATGCATGTTTTCATGCAATTTTTTTATATCTCAATACAAGATTGAAATATAAAATATATTTAAAAAGACAAATATATAGATCAGCTTCCTCGGTGAACAGCATTCAGAGACTTAGATGAAAATGTCTCTCTTGTAGCTAACTCCTTGAGATTGTCTTAAAATAAAACGACTTTCATATTATACTAAATTTGATGATTTACTATGCCAAATGAATCATAACAAAGGAAATGTATTTCTTTTGCAAGTATATTAATATATTTTTTGTTTGTGTCAAATTATAAAATAATTATATTGATATGTCCTATTAACTTTCCTGAAAAACTTTATGAATATTATATACAAAAGTGAATTTGCTGTTGCCCAACTAAAAGAGTTTAATATTTGAAATTCTTTCCTTCCCAATATACTTCTCTTCTCCGTTTAGCAGAATGTCTTGAACTATCACTGGCAAATAAAACTGTAACATTCTCACAATTCTGGTGGGATCCCTGTTTCTCTGATCAGCTACATATCAAAGCAATCTGTGATTATATTAATTATAAGAAATGCTCTATTTACTTTGTCTTATCCCTTTGAAAGAAGCAGTGAACTGTTGGTCAAGCTCTGATATCTCCTTTGATATTGCAATGAAACTGAAGAAAGGATAAAAGAAAGAATAATGACAAATACTATTTGTCAAGTGCATGTGGTAGGTTGAAAGAAATAGATGGCTTATTTATTAACTTTTTATGTCATAGAATTCTAAATTACTCAACTAAGTGAAACTGATTTTAATGCCTATGATTCACATTATGTTTGTAATAGTATGTCAATATTTATGGTCAATGATATATGTTTTGTTTCTTTTATTATTCACTTAATCTTCCCAATACCTAACACAGAAAATGCTGAGTGAATAAATGAGTTAATAGATGGCTTTGTGCTCCATGTATCTGAGATCCCCGAATTGCTACTGAACATGTTACAGACTGCCTGCTTTGGTGGGTGGAGTATTGTGACATTTTGGAATAGAAGAATATGAGTTCAGTGAGTGCACAGGGGAACTGGAAATAGAGCAAAATATTTTTCAAGTGAATATGAATTGCTGTTGGTAATGTTATCGGTGCCATTGAGAGGTATTAAACTACTGTCTTTTGTTTTCCCTGGCATCCCATAATTGTCTCTTGCATTGCAAATGGATCCTTTACCAACTGAGCCATCAGAGAAGTCAATATACAGTTATAGTTATATTTTGATTTCACGTTAAGGATAGTAGCATTTCTGTTAAATAAAGTCCTGAGAAATTGTCTCCTACTCAAAAACTGAGCTGTTTCCATGCAGCTGGTCCCATACTCTCGTTCACAGTGAGCACTCTCATGCCTTCCTTCTGTAGGACATTTCCATCTGTACCATTTCCATGTCCTTATGGAGCTCTTTCAGGCACTGCAGTTCTTGTTAGAGTGTTTCTCTTACATTACCCAAGACTCTATGCACAAGATTATTTTATGTCTTTCAGCCTGAGGAACAATTTCAACTAATGATCAATTCAATGGTTCAATAACTGTTTCTCAAATGGCATGGATCATACTTCTGTGCTTTAGAGCACCGATCACTTTGCTTTTTCATTGCCTCCACTTATGGGGGAAAGCTGAATGTCTTGAGCAAGATGCCAAATCAATATTATGGTCACAGTTCTCAAAAGAAAAGCAACAATGAAGTATAAATTTAACTCTAGTGAAATCAAGAGCAGGTTTTTGAAAAGAAAAAGGGGAACTTATTCTATGATTTCCTGAAATATTAATATTCTTTTAATGGCACACTTTATCTTTCTTTCTATTTTAGCCAACATGTTTTATAAACAAATTATTTTCTAAAGAAATATTTAAAATATAAGTTTTCAATTGGCATTCCTATTTGTTTATATTTTCTGTTCTCCACATCATAAAAGATCAAATATTAAGTAAATTAACATTGCTAACATATTTAACAAAAAGCATTAATAACCTGTACACATATTTATTTTTCTAAACTCGGTTTATCCTGCATCTCTCTGATTTTGATGGATGGTGTTCAAGCTTGTAGATTTCCGGTAACAAGCAGGTTTTAATTTTCATACATTATACCTCTCCACTGCCAGTTTTTGATGGATGATATGATAAAGATTTGTGCATTACATTTTAAATCCTGAACAGTAAAGCAATTAATGGCATAAGATGCAGTTGCTTGCACCTTCAATGGCACTATTGTTCCTAATATTTTCTGGTTCCTCATAGTGCTAACTTCTCTGGCTTGCCACTGTATTCCCAGCACATCTTAAAGACTAAGAAAGATCCAATACTCTATGAACCAAGCTTATCTGGGATCTGTTTTCCAAGTTAATAAGCAAGCAAATGGTGAACTTCTCCTCTCATTTTATAGGATGGCTGTGGCATTGCTAAATTTGTCAGAATATTTTCAGAAACTTGAGGGCTTATTAAAGTGATGGCTCAAAGTTAATTCTAAATGTAACCACCCTTAATATTTCCATAGAATATCATTTTCCATAACTGCTGAAACAAATTTTATATGTGCTCTTTTCCAAATTTATTAGACTTATTTTCCTTACATTTCAAATAATGGGATTGTTAGATTGAATTAAAATTTTTTTGAGTAGATATTCATCAGATGTTTCTTGGGTATATAACTTATGGTGAGTACTGAAGTAGGTATAAGTTTTAATTAAAAACAAATGAAATGTCATCTGAGATGGCATCTGAGTGAGAGTTTTACTTCTCTTCCAAACTGAATTTCTTAATTTCTTTTTCTTCTCTGATCCCCATGCGTAGGACTTCAAAAACTATGTCATACAATAGTGGCCAGAGTGGGCACCCTTGTTTTGTTCCTGATCCTAGAGGAAATGCTTTCACTTTTTCACCATTGAGTGCTGTGGGTTTGTCGGATATTGCCTTTATTATGCTGGGGTAATGCAGCAGCAGTTTCCTTCTATGCCTACTTTCTGGAGAGTTTTTATCATCAAAGGGTGTTGAATTCTGCAAAAGCTTTCTCTGCATCTGTTGAGATGATCATATGGTTTTTATCTTTCAGTTTGTTGATATGGTATATTCCATTGATTGAAGTGCATATACTGAAGAATGCTTGCATCCCTGGGATAAACCCCCTTAGATCATGATGTATGATGTAAACTTTTAAAAAGTTCCTATGGTTTGGAAGCAGAGAGGAAGTAATGGATAAACAAATATAAAGTATTATAAAGCCTAACTATCTGAAGACAAAAGAAGACACAACTGCTTTTAGAAAGCAGGGACATATCTTCTTTGATCAATCTGAAAAGAAAATGACAAATGTGCTTATGAATAATTTCTTTATTTTTTGAGAGTTTGTAATTTTTTTTAAGATATTCTCTTTGGTCATTCAGTTTGGCAACCATACTTTTCTAATGAAGAAAAATTCTATGAAAAGGAAAATTAACAACATCATAGAACTAGTTTCCATGTTTCTCCAACCTCTTAGACTGGTTAATGCTCTTTATATTCAACATTCAGTTCAGTTCAGTCGCTCAGTCGTGTCCGACTCTGCGACCCCATGAATCGCAGCACACCAGGCCTCCCTGTCCATCACCAACTCCTGGAGTTCACTCAGACTCACGTCCATCAAGTCAGTGATGCCATCCAGTCATCTCATCCTCTGTCGTCCCCTTCTCCTCTGCCCCCAATCCCTCCCAGCATCAAAGTCTTTTCCAATGAGTCAACTCTTCACATGAGGTGGAGTTTCAGCTTTAGCTGAAATCATTCCTTCCAAAGAAATCCCAGGATTGATCTCCTTCAGAATGGACTGGTTGGATCTCCTTGCAGTCCAAGGGACTCTCAAGAGTCTTCTCCAACACCACAGTTCAAAAGCATCAATTCTTTGGCACTCAGCTTTCTTCACAGTCCAACTCTCACATCCATACATGACTACTGGAAAAACCATAGCCTTGACTAGATGGACCTAGTAGGCAAAGTAATGTCTCTGCTTCACATCTCTATGTTTTATAGAGATTTTTTATTTTTCATTTTATATGTATCTATATTTGTATCTATATTCTATATCTAATCCTAAATTTATATCAATCACTTTCTTTATAGCTATGTCTACAATTTATACTCTTATGCATACTATAAAGCATCACTGTCTCAATGGACATGAATTTGTGCAAACTCTGGGAGGTAATGAAGGACAGAGGGGCATGGTATGCTGCAGTCCATGGGGGTGCAAAGAGTTGGGTACAACTTAAAGACTGAAAAACACAATGGCATACTATACAAGACTTATATACACTTATATAAGTAATAAGACTTATATACTGTTTATTGCTTCCCTAGTTAAAATGTTACTTAATGTGTCTGGCTTCATACAGCCAGTGCCTAAAACTTTGTCCCTATAATCCGTTAATCAGTGAACGAAACACAGGCATGGAGAGATATTTAATGACACTTCACTTATTTCAGCAGTGCGTGTTTGTCAGTCACAAAGTAGTAATCATGACCCTGCTCTTCTCTGAAATCAGAATATCAAAATGGATTTCTCTCATAAGAGATAATTAGTGGAGATTTATTTTGATGGTTTGCACTCATGCTATATGAAGTACGACAATAAAAGTTGCTAGCACCAGCTAACTACAACATCAAACGGTAAAATACAAATACCAATAATTTTGCACATTTTCAGAAAATGTCCTCACAGCTGATACCCTATCTAGCACATAAATGAGAGGGAAAATAAACATTGGTTATAAATAGGTACATGTCTTTTTTCTAGTTGTGAAGTATTACTGACTTAAATAACTGTAAATTTAAGGTGTACAGCAGGGGTCCCCAACCTCTGAGATCTAATGCCTGATGATCTGAGGTGGAGCTGATGTAATAATAATAATAGAAATAAAGTGCACAATAAATATAATGCCCTTGAAACATCCCCAAACTATTTCCCTGCCAATCCATGTAAAAAAAAAATTGTCTTCCCCAGAACTGGTCCCTCGTGCTAAAAAGTTTGGGAACCACCAGTATACAGCATGATGGATTGACATATATATTGTAAAATGGTTACCAACACAAGTGCAGTTATATCCATCGTCTCATGTACAATAAAAATAAATATATGAGCAGTAGAAAAAATGCAATAAAAGGAAAAGGAAAAATAATTTTTCTGTGATGAGAACACTCAGAATTTACTCTCTTAACTTTCATATATTCCGCGTGTGTGTGTGTGTGTGTGTGTGTGTGTGTGTGCTCAGTTACTCAGTCATGTTAACAGCCATGTTAACTGTAATCATCATGTTGTATTTACATCCTTAAGTGTTTATTTATCCTACAAGTGAAAATTGGTACTTTTTTGGCCACCCTACTCTAATTCTCCGCCATCTTTGACATTTGTCATTTTCAAGGAGAGTTTTGTTTGTTCGTTATTATTTTTGGTTTTCTTTTAAGCTCTGCCACTGTAGCTTAGTTCAAAAGTGTTTTTGAAAGATGCAACCAGTTGTTAAAATACATTGCAGAACCTTGGGTATGAAAATGCATTGGTTGTATATGAGAAAAGAAAAGGTGTGCTGTTTTTATCTTACATATGTCTTATATTAAATATGAGCCACATAGGACTGTGTATGGTCCACTTTTGTCTCCATTGTGCCTCATTTAGTACAATTAGTTGAAGAAAATTCAGTTAAAGGGAACTAATTCTAAGGTCTGGAAAATGTTATTAGAAAAGAAAAAAAAAAAACCTGTTTTTATCAGAAGAGAACAGCATCTAGCTGAGGTATTCAGAACTGTGAAAAATGATGTCTTAAAGAAACAGGACTATTCTATGCAGTCTTGAAAGAGCTTCTGGCATTTCTACGAATTTCAAAGAGGCCTGGCATTTAGCAGGTGGAAGATAGCTTTATTTGAAGTGAATGCTAAGAAACACTTCGCTGCTTTCACCAATTTTGCAATATTAAGGCCTATGACATACCCTATGAGTCAGATAGGCTCTAAATTTATGACTCTGTTTCAAGTAGAAGAGACAACCAAGTGCTATTTTAAGGTTTTATACGATCAGGTGTGTATATAAATCCCTCTTAGCTCCATACAGGATTAATGTAATGCTTTCTTACTCAATTTGGTTCTTGAGCTTCCCCAGTAATTTGCTTCTAGCTGGAAAGAAAGAAGTTAAGTTGGTTCAACGTCTACTGTAGAATGAACTCCAGAATATTAATTCTTCTCATCAGAAAATCTGCCTAAGTAAACATTTTTATTGTCCTTGCCAACTAAGGATTATACAGTTAAACTAGTTGCTAATAAATGTGCTTGGAATTGTCATCATTATTCTTGTCCTATCCAGTTGTCTTGTAGTATTTTTAAAAGCAATAACTTTCACAATTCAAAATGTCGTGGCTTCAATAATTAATTAAATTTACCATACTTTAAGTCCATCTAGCAACAATTAATAAATGTGAATTTGGCAATAATAAGTCCACAGAGGGAGCTGTGCTGTGCTCAGTCATGTAGTCTGACTCTGTATGACCCTAGGGACTGCTCCTCTGTCCATGGGATTCTCCAGGCAGGAAGACTGGAGTGGGTTGCCATGCCCTCCTCCAGGAGATCCTCTCGACTCAGGGACTGAACCTGGCTCTCCTGCACCGCAGGCAGTTTTTTTACTGACTGAGTCACTAGGGAAGCCTAGTGTAGTGACTTCATGTAATTTCTATCAATAAAATCTAAAGTTTGGAAGTGTTTAATTGTATTTGTTACAGTTTACAAAGGAAGTACTGAGAAATAGAGGATGGACATTTTTCAGAGAAGGGAATCCATAAATGTATAGTTAGGGCATACATGTTTCTAATTAGAAACAGATATAAAGCACGTTGATAAACTGAAATAATGTTAATGTTTTTTAAAATAAATTTCCTTTTATCAAGTAAGCAATTGCTGGGAGCCAGTGTGAGGAATCCCGCCTGTGACAAGGTCATGAGGAAGGAAGCTGACATATGCACGGCGTGCTCAGACTTCAGGGGCCCCTCTGGAAATTCCTAAGCATGTACCCCAACAAAAATCTGCCGGCTTTTGTGCTCTGCTTTTCCACTCTTCTGACATTTTCTGGAAAAAGTCAATTCAGGGCTTTAGTCTTCTGCATTTGAAAGAGTGTTTCAATCCAAAAACCCCTCCGATGGCTTTCTAGCCTGCCTGCAGGACTCTGCGAGTGTGATTGTTTGAGGCCTCCTGACCGCAGGAGGCACAGGAAGCTTAAAACATCCTAGGAATGTAGGGGCTTCCGAAGAGTCAAAATCTTTAGAATAGGACTGATTAAACGTTTCATTTGTTGAGTCAATGCTTGCTGCCAAATTTTCATATCCTTTATTTTTAGATATAGTTGGTATATAGAAAAACAAGTAGTAGACCTGGTATTAGCAACATTAGATCTTTGAGTTAAGTACCTTCTTTGTTATATCCCACTGCACCTTTGTTCTATAGAGATGTAACTTTAATGCACATTAAAGAAAAACACTTCAGGGGAAACAAAATTAACATTCATTAAGGAAGAGAGCCAAAAAGTGTTAACAAGCCTCTTGGCCAGAAGATAATGTAAATCACCTGAGACCTTTTGTATACAAAATGATGTACAGAAAGAGTCTGGGCTGCGAACGCTACATAATTTTGTGTTACCCATTGATCTCCATGTTTTATCAAAAGTATAAAAGGCCTTCTGAACAATAAAGCGGGGCCAGGGGCCAGGGGCCGGGGGCCAGTTTCTCGAACTAGTCTCTCGGCCTGGTTTCTTGGCACTCTGGCTCCCCCCGTGTCTTTTTCTCTCTTTCTTCTTCTCTTCCTTTCCTTCTCTCTGCTCCTTACTTTAAATTCAGGCTGAATCTCCACCTGGGGCGGGGAGGCTCGCCAGGTCTACTTACTTGCCCTGGCTGTTAAGACCCGCACGAAAGGGAGCTTAAGGCGAGGCACCCTTAGATATTCAAGCGGGCGCCGGTGGCCCAACGTAGATGGTGCAAATTCCTTGTCTGGAATTTTATTGGCCTTCCGCGTAAACCAAGCTATTCAGCCCTCTTCCTCCACTTAATCTTCCTACTACACTATAGTTTCCTAATCTAATCTTATATTAATAAATAAACAAGTCTTTCCACGCCAACGCCGTCCACCCTTCGAATTCCCTGGATCCACCGGGGCTGGACCCCGGCAAGCAATTATAGCTAAAAATTTCATTTATGAGATCTACTCTTTAATGTAAGGGACTTTCTTACTTTTTACATATTTGTAAGGAATATTTTTGTTTGTTTTTGCATATTATATTAACTAATACATGGGCTTGTTAAAAGTTGACTACTATACACATATTTGTATATTATATAAAGTTGGATGTGTAGACATCAAACTTTAATGATGTTCTGCAAGCTTAAGCATAAATATCACCTCATAAAATTAACTTCTAGATTATAAGACTATGACCATACATTTTATTTAATATATTTAGTATATGAAATATAATAAAATGCTATTCGTGAGTTTAAATCCAATGTGCTTTCACTCACATATAAACATATATAAAATTTTTATAATAGCTAAACTTGAAAGAACAAAAAGTGAAGAATGTATTTCTCTATTTTAAAGGCAAGATTGCAAAGTTCGCAAGGAAAATAACAAGAGCTGAATTGTTGCTGCTGCTCAGTCTCTAAGTAGTGTCTGGCTCTTTGTTGCTACATGGACTGCAGCACATCAGGCTTCCCTGTCCTTCACTAGCTCCCAGAGTTTGCTCAAACTCATGTCCATTGTGTGAGTGATGCCATCCTGTCAGATCATTCTTTGGTGCCCCCTTCTCCTCCTGTCCTCAATCTTGCCCAGCATCAGAGTCTTTTCCAATGAGTTGGTTCTTCACATCAGGTGATCAAATTACTGAAGCTTCAGCTTCATCATCAATCCTTCCAATGAATTTTCAGGGTTGATTCCCTTGGGACTGACTGGTTTGATTTCCTTGCAGTCCAAGAGACTCTCAAGAGTCTTCTCCATACCACAGTTCAAAAGCATCAATTCTTCAGCACTGAGTCTTCTTTATGGTCCAACTTTCACATCCGTACATGACTAGTGGAAAAACCATAGCTTTGACTATGATACCTTGTTGGCAAAGTGATATCTTTGCCTTTTAATATGCTGTCTAATTTTGTCATAGCTTTCCTTCCAAGAAGCAAGTGTCTTTAACTTCATGGTTGCAGTCACCATCTGCAGTGATATTGGAGACCAAGAAAAGAAAATCTGTCACTGTTTCCACTTTTTCCTCATCTATTTGCCATAAAGTGATGGGACTAGATGCTATGATCTTCGTTTTTTGAATGTTGAGTTTTAAGCCAGCTTTGTCACTCTCTCTTTCACTTTCATCAAGAGACTCTTTAGTTCCTCTTCTTTTCCTGCCATTTAATGATATCACCTGTATATCTGAGGCTGTTGATATTTCACTCAGAAATCTTGATTCCACTTGGGATTCATCCAGCCCAGGATTTCACATGATGTACTCTGCATATAAGTTAAATAAGCAGGGTGACAATATACAGCCTTGATGAACTCTTTTCTCAATTTTGAATCCTTCTCTTCTCTGATGACCCAAACCCTTCAACTCATCAACTCTGCAACATTAGTTAGAATTATGATCTTTATCAGCAAGTGTCCTAGAACACTACTTTCAGATGGACTGTTAAAGTCACTGTTGTATATTTCCATCATTTCTCACACCTTGTAGTTGCTGAAAGTGATATGTGACTGTCAATGGAAGCCAACTAGAGGATGGTCCAGATATTGCAATGAATACATAAAACTATAGAGCAACTTTTAAAAATGTATAAACAGTTTTTGCACTGAGATGACCCAGAGGGATGGTATGGGGAGGGAGGAGGGTGGGGGGTTCAGAATGGGGAACACATGTATACATGTGGTGGATACATGTTGATCTATGGCAAAACCAACACAATATTGTAAAGTAATTAACCTCTGATTAAAATAAATAAATTTATATTTAAAAATAAAATTAAAATTAAAAAAATAAAACGTTAAAATTTTGGAACAGATGATGAATCTCAGCAGAGTAATAGAAAAACCCCAACAAATGAACATTTTAGAAATAAAATTTACAACATCTCAACTGCAAAATTCAGTGAAAGGACTTACGATCAGGCTAAGTATGGCAAAAGGTAGGATCAATGAACATGAAAATAGAAAAATGTACATCACTTACTTTGAGAAAAGAGAGAAAAAGAAAAGACTGAGTAGAGAGCATTAGTGGAGATTCACACAATATAAATGGAGGTCCAGAAAACAGAAAATGGGGCAAAATAGTTTTTCAAGAATTAGTGGTAGAAAATTTTCTCAAATTTGATGAAAACCATAAACTTTCTAACTCAACTTCAAGAAAGAGGAATAGAAAGAAAACTGCTCTCAGATGTGTAATAGTTAAACTACTAAAAATCAAAAATGAAGAAAAAAAAATCCTGAAATCAACAAATGAAGAAAATGATGGATCACATATAGGAACATCATGATATAAACTACCCCTCTCCTCCCTCCAGAAATAAAGACCAGAGGAGTGGAACAACATTTGTAAAGTTCTGGGGGAAAAAAAAAGACTATCCAGAAGAAATGTTCCTCAAAAGTAAGGCAATGATGACCCTGTATGCAAGACAGGAAAAAAGACACAGATGTGTATACCAGACTTGTGGACTCAGAGGGAGAGGGAGAGGGTGGGATGATTTGGGAGAATGGGAATTCTAACATGTATACTGTCATGTAAGAATTGAATCGCCAGTCCATGTCTGACGTAGGATGCAGCTTGCTTGGGGCTGGTGCATGGGGATGACCCAGAGAGATGTTGTGGGGAGGGAGGTGGGAGGGGGGTTCATGTTTGGGAACGCATGTAAGAATTAAAGATTTTAAAATTAAAAAAAATAAAAAATTAAAAAAAAAATAAAGATGAAAATTGAGAAATGTTTTTAGCAACATATCTGTACTTCCAGAAACAGTAAAAATAACAAAAACAAAAAACAAAAAACAAAAACAAACAAACAAAAAAAAAACAAAAAACCTCCTTCAGTATGAGCAGTGTTGACTTCAGACAAAAACTCAGATTTGTAGCAAGGACTAAAGAACACAAGAAAGGGAAAATGTGGGAAGATATTTTTAACACACATTTTGTCTCCATTTATTTAACTTATGTATAATTGCTTAAAGCAAATATTATACTGCATATCACAGTAGTTAGTGTACACATTCAAATACACACAAATGGTGGGAAAGCAGTAAATACTTTATTTCCGTTTTCTTTATTTTATACAAAATAGTATAATAGAAACTTTAAGTGGACTCTGGTAAGTTAATAATGTGTGATACAATTCTTACAGCAATCACTGAGAAAATGAAATAAAAATCAAGTTAATGCAGTCATAGTTAAAAGTCAACAAAAATTAAATTGGAATGCCAAATTCCAATAATGCATTCCTAAATATTCCTTTCCTCTACAAGGACCTCTGATCCATTGAGATCCTGCCCATCTAGATCCTCTCTCATATCTTCATATTCCGCCTTTTTGATCTAGGATTCCAAAGCTTCTAAAATCAATCATTCCTTTACACACAACTTTATTTCCTCTATCTCTCTCTTTCTCTGTTACATTTATGTTGAAAGCTGCCTCTAACTCAGTGTCTATATTTGAGCATTTGAAGCTGAAACGTTGACCTTTCTAACTTATCTAAGTGAAATCTATCACCACAATGTCTCATTATGGGTGAATGGATCTTCTAGCTTTCTCTAGTAAAATACCCCCTCCCCCGCTTTCTAAAAGGATTTGCTTCTTTACTTGTCCGTCATATCCTCTTCCTTTCACACTCAAAGATGATGTCCTTGACTTATTTTGCTAGTGAAGGAGAAGCAACCAAAAGGAATGGTTCATCTCTCCATTGTTAGTTCTTTTCCTCTGTCTGGATCCATAACTACCCAACCTCTTGTCAAAATGGAATGCCTGTCCTATATATACAAGACTAAGCATTCTACTTTTGCAACAGATCTAAAATAATTCTCACTTATATGAGTAAAACATTCCAGATTTGGGCTATACTTTTTTTTTATCATTTAGTAGAACACTTATATCACAGTACTTTTGAATAATACAAACCAATTCAATAAACAAGTAGCTGGTATTATAAACAACAAAAGATCAAGCTCAAGTTGAAATTATATTATTTTATTTGGGATCACAAAATTCTTACTGAAAAAAGGAATTGTACTTCTTTATAGCAGGACTGTTATCCCTATTAATCTCCAACTCTGAATGACTAAATCATTTCAAATTTTCTTATCGATTATAAGAAAAAGTATCAATCTTATCATTGATAAGATTTTAGAAATAAATCAGTGCAATATGAGATCCTTCAAACCAAATTAGGTAAAGATAGGTTGTGTATGAGTTTTTCTAGGCACAATAAATGGCTATGTAAATTTATGTGTGCTTTTTAGTCACAGAAAAATAGGTGGTTTATTTAATTGTAGGAGTAGATTCAAAATTACTCATAATTCACAAATACTTCTGTATCTTTGAAGTATCATTAAATAAAAAAAATCAAACTTCAAGATTCACATTTCACAATCAACATCAGGGAATTGCAGTTACCATCTATAAATGTTAAAACCTTTTGAAATTTTCACTAGGCATCATACCAAATTATTGATAAAAGGTCTTTGATTTCTGTTCAGTATTTTTTAAATGCTGCAACATCTTTGTTTTAGTAGAACTTTAACATCATTACTGAGAGTAAATTTTCATAGTGTGAAAGAAGTGCTCAAAAATGACTTCTATTTAATATCTAAGAAGATCAAGCCTTTTCCTGCTTTAGAATTTAAGCAATGGCTTCTCATTGCTTGTCTGTTAAACCTGAGCTGTTTTTGTTTTTCCAAGACACTCCGTGATTTAGTTCCACTCGACTATGACTCGCTTGTCCTGTCTGTTGCTTCAATCAGACAAGTCATCTCTCAGCCTCCTCACAGGCCACTGGAAGTAAGTTATGTGTAAAGAGTCTCAGAGAAAGTGAGTGACTCTTTAGTTGAAGGAACAAAGGCCAGAACACCAAAGGCAGCTGAGAGCAGGAATGGAATTCAGTGAAGGGAAAGAAAATGGAAAAGAAAGGACTGAGTGGAAGACAGTAGAATAAGGAAGGATTTGTTAAATGTAGAAAGAAAATTGCTTGTTCTTTAAATAATGTCTTTAAATGCCTGGCACAATTAAAATGCTTTGAAATGATCTAGTTAATCTTTTAATTTAACACATATTAGGCATATTTCAAAAAAGAATTGCAAGCTTATTATTAAATTTTAAAATATCTTTCTTAGAGCTGACAGTCGGTAGACATGAGAACACTTGGACGTTCACCGTGCTTCTCCCTGCCTCCACCCTGGTGTGGTCTGAAGCAGCAGCTTATAGAGGGCGCCAGAGATCAGCGTTATTCCAATCAAGTTCTCTTCAACTGACCAACCAAAACCCAGAGACACCTTACACAGGGAGATACATCTTACCTGTTTATCTTGGATTGGGCTGTAAATTCAAAGAGCTTGCTGATATTTCATCTGAGGCAGGGTGTAAATGTTTCCTCCTCTAAGTGAGTAAGTTCAGTTCAGTTCAGTGGCTCAGTCGTGTCCGACTTTTTGTGAGCCCATGAATCGTAGCACGCCAGGCCTCCCTGTCCATCACCAACTCCTGGGGTTCACTCAGACTTGCGTCCATCGAGTCAGTGATGCCATCCAGCCATCTCATCCTCTGTTGTCCTCTTCTTCTCCTACCCACAATCCCTCCCAGCATCAAAGTCTTTTCCAATGAGTCAACTCTTAGCATGAGGTGGCCAGAGTACTGGAGTTTCAGCTTTAGCATCATTCCTTCCAAAGGAATCCCAGGGTTGATCTCCTTCAGAATGGACTGGTGGGATCTCCTTGAAGTCCAAGGGAATCTCAAGAGTCTTCTCCAACACCACAGTTCAAAATCATCAATTCTTCAGTGCTCAGCCTTCTTCACAGTCCAACTGTCACATCCATAGATGACTACTGGAAAAACTATAGCCTTGACTAGACAGACCTTAGTCGGCAAAGTAATGTCTCTGCTTTTGAATATGCTATCTAGGTTGCTCATAACTTTTCTTCCAAGGAGCAAGCGTCTTTTAATTTCATGGCTGCAATCACCTGGTCATAACTTTTCTTCCAAGGAGTAAACTTCTTTTAATTTCATGGCTGCAGTCACCATCTGCAGTGATTTTGGAGCCCAGAAAAATAAAGTCTGACACTGTTTCCACTGTTTCCCCATCTATTTCCCATGAAGTGATGGGACCGGATGCCATGATCTTCGTTTTCTGAATGTTGAGCTTTAAGCCAACTTTTTCACTCTCTTCTTTGGGAGACAAATGAATTTGCAATTGTACAACCTTACACAAGCCATACCTACTTATTATTACAGTGTTTTATTTATTATAATATTATAATGTTATTAGCTACATTAGTTTTCCTTGGTGAGTGATGTTCCTTCAATCTGCTCAGTGTATGAAATGTTAGCATTTGAAAAGAACCTTTACTGAATTTACACCTGAGAAAGAGTGCTGCCTTCAACAACTCTGTCACGATTTTAAGTATGTTAATGGTGACTGAAGTTGATGCTTTAAATGGCATGGAGGTTGTATTTGCCTTAGTCCTTTAAGATAAAAGCATTTACAGTTTGAAGAGTTAAAGTACATTGGAGAAAATGGAAAGTTATAGGAGTCTAAGGAAGTATGCACCATTCAGCAAGGGTGAGACTCTAGCATGATTACGAAAATCTTTTACACCATCTCTATCTCTAAACTGCTAAATGAAATGGAAATATAACTGCACTGTATCTCACCACAAAGAAACATGACTAATTAGAAAAAGTTAACTAATATTTGCTGCATTAAAGAATAACTCAGGTTGTTTTGGACTTTCTAGGTCATGCTAGTGGTAAAGAACTGGCCTACAAATTCAGGAGAAGTGGGTTTGATCCCTGCGTTGAGAAGAACCCTGGAGGAGGGCACAGCAACCCACTCCAGTATTCTTGCCTGGAGAATCCTATGGACACAGGAGCCTGACAGGCTATGGCCCAAAGGGTAGCAAATTGTTGCTGTTTAAAGTTTTTTTTTTTTCCTCTGCCTCAGGTTATACTGTCAATAGATGGTCAGACTTTTTGTGAGGGAGATGGTTTTTCCCATGTCATTTTATTCAAAACTCTTAAATTGCTATATAGCAATTATCCTCATTGAAAATGCCCCTTTCTCCCTCAAGAAACATTATCATATGAGATGAACAGTGTCTTTCAGATAAAAATTATAATCTCTACAATTGCTCTTTTTCCCAGAATGAGTGAGTTTAACAAATATTAAAAAAGAAGTGAGAAATAAATACAGTTTCAGACGGCGGAGAATTGCATGTGTGGTTGCGCTGTGTGTGAACGAAGCTGTGTTTGTGTCACTGAAGGTCAGTTTCAGCACGTGCTGTCCTGAAGTTTACAAGCTGGACAGAAAATTGCAAGGAAAGATAAGCGATGTGGCATAGTTATTAACTACTGGGAGTCCCTAAGAGGAGATAATTTATGCTGGCACGTCTCAATCAGAAGTGGAGCAGAAGCATCGAAGGTAGGTGTGCCAGTGGTAGGTGGCTTTGCAAGCAAAGCTCCAGGACAGCTTGTTCACTGGGCTCAGAGATCTGCTTTTTGAGCAACTGTTTACTGTAAAACATGGGGGGTTTTACTGTAGAATTTTTCTCACTAAAGCATAGAGTTGTCACTGATTTTGGAAATTCCGTGTAGAAATTTCAGCCAAATGTTGATATTGAGAGAACCCTCTGAAGTATCAGTAGGATAGATAACTTTGTCTAAATTTATTCCAAATATAGCGAGTTCAAGTTTTGAAGGGTACTTGGTATGTTGCAGGCATTGGGCTTGGTGTTACAATAAAATTACAAAGATGAATGAAATCAGTTTATTGTTCTCAAACAACCTCCTTTGCAAAGGAAACAAATTCAAGTCTTTTAACTGGGCGATTGAACAATAGCATTTCTATATGTTTTGGTAAATGACACACTTGGCTTACACACAGGGTCTTGTGAGAGGAATACAGAGAAGAATACCTACTGTGTCAAACCACGAGGAGAGTTTTCAGGGTCACTCCCATGTAATATTTTGCTACACAAATAGGTTTAAAAAAGTTTCCTATATTTTAAGGGATAATAATGAAATTGGTTACTCTATGACAAGAACCAGGGGGTCACTGGTAAAGAATACATCTGCTCAATGCAGAAGATGATAGGGACGATACCTGGATTGGAAAGATCCTCTGAAGAAGGAATTGACAACCCACTCCAGTATTCTTGCCTGGGAAATCACATGGACAGAGGAGCCTGGTGGGCTGAAGTCCATGGGGTTGCAAACTGTCAGACACAACTCAGCAACTACACAACAATGACAAAAATATTCAAAAGAGTAAGTGGGGAAGCTTGGAAGTCTCACTGGAGTGGAAATGGTATAACCTGATATGTATGATAGTGCCTGGTGCCCATGAATCTGAGCCCCTTATAGGTAGATCAAGGCTTGATAAACACTCCCAGATGGTTTACCAAGCCAACTGGTAGCTTCACTCATTTAGTCTCGTTTAAAATTGTGCTTACATATTTATTTTAGGATGGTAATATATAGATGAAACATAATAACTTTGATGCCCTTGGCACTCAAATGATAATTCAAAGTGGATGGTTGGATATATTGCCTGGAGCAAACCAGGAACACCTGAGAGCTTCTGCTCTGGTTTCTATATGCCTGAGTAGGATACATCAGGAGATTTATGAGCAATAAAGCAGAAGACTCAAAAGCATCTGAAGTAGATATTCAAGGGAAAGATGTGATGGACGGGAGGATGGCATTGGGACTCCTTTTCTCCCTAGGACATGTATGATTCTACTGCATTTTTGTTGTTGTTTAATTCTATTCCCTAACCAACCTACGTGTTTTGCCTTTTCTTTCCTACTAAATCCGAGTTCTCAGAAGTCAAGGTCTCTTATGGCCTGTCTGTCCTTTCCCAGCACAATGCTGTGAAATGTTATGCTATGGAAAATGAAGGGCAAAACCTTCTGTATCTGAATGGAGTTAAACCATGGTCACAGTTTCACTATCTTTTTGACATTGCAGATAAGTGGAACACACATCTGTGCAATACATGGGATATAACCACCTACAAAGAGAACAGGCTGTCTGCTGCTGATCAAATTCGTACGTGCAACACATTGAACAAACCGTATGTTCTGAAGGACACATTCACAATGATTGAGGAAAAGTGACAAGACAAAATATTGAAAAGTTAAATTGGATCCAAATTACAGGCTTCTGATTCTCTCAGCTGAAATAAATACCTCTACACAGAATGAAACAAAATGATAGATTTATACTTGCAAATCAGGGAAAGGTACTGACTTGAAGTCTAACCATGTTCAACATCACGCTTCGCCTTTGCTGGCATCTGACCTCCAGCCGCTCACTGAACCAAAGCCTCATTTGCTTCACATGAAACTGGAGATGACCATATTGCTTAATGTATGGTCACACAAGCTGGGATTCAATGAACTTTGACCATTATTATTTTTCAGCAAGTTGTACAGATAGGTGTTTCTCTATATGTTTGTGAGGATATATATGCAAATTAAGTTTCAGAGATTAGAAGCAGTTTTGGAAGAGTAAGATTCACATGGAGAAATTTAATTTGGGAGGCAACAAAAATGCGTATGTAGGTCTTTGGTTTGCGTTTATTACCCTAAGTGGAGAAGGAAATGGCAACCCACTCCGGTATTCTTGCCTGGAGAATTCCTTGGACAGAGGAGCCCGGTGGGCAACCGTCCATGGGGTCGCAAAGTTTTGGACACGACTAAAGTGACTTAGCAGCAGCATTACTCTAAGTATATTACAGGTAAAGGTAGTATTTGACTCATATAGCCATAAGATACACAGCATTGGAGAAAATAAATATGCAATCCATGTAAATAGATATGCAACCTATGCAAAATATGCAATGCTTAGCAAATTTTACCAGTTTCATAGATACTGTGGTGTGTAAGAGATCAAGAATCGTCTGATTTTTCAGTTCAGATTGGAGTAAGTTAAAAAATAATACCAAAGCTTACTCAAAATGAAAGAATCTGAGTAGCAGAAGGGGCCTAAACTTTCCCTAGCATAGAGGTCAAGACCATATTGAAGGATGTTTTCATTGGAATAGCTGAGAGTCCACTTATATGAAGGTATCCTAAGTACGATGGTGATCCTACTTCAGAGCAGGAAACTGATACAGAAAAGAGTGCAGTTTGGCAGCATGTAGGCTGGACAGCGGGATAGTATAACAGTGGATCTTGCTTTTGACAACCTTCAGCTACACCACTCACCGAGTCTATGATGACACACCTTCTGTGTTTTTATTATATTCAAGTTTATCATCTTGTAACAAATATTGTCTCGCACCAATTTGTTTGAAGATATTTTTTACTGCTTCATGGAGGAAAACTAATGACCATGTGGTTGGTGTTGACATCTTTATAAATGCTTCAGTATTTCAAGATAGAACATTTTTAGCATATGTATATATATATGATGATCAAAATATGTCCAGGCTGGATATGCCCTAAATATTTGTCACACTCAAAAAATCAGGGTTTCACTCATAGCTTAGTCAGTAAAGAATCTGCCTGCAATGCAGGAGACTTGGGTTCCATTCCTGGTTCAGGAAGATCTTGTGGAGAAAGAAACAGCAGCCCACTGCAGGATTATATCTAATGCATACAAAAAATAGAATTTTTCTTCACTTTCCGAAAAATTTTATCAACATCCATTTTTATTTGTCTAGTTTTATAATAGAATAATTTGTGAGGTTCTTCATTCATTCAAAAATTTATATAACTGGAGAACAAAATCTTATATTAGGGAAATGTATGGCATCAAGGTTACTTTTTTCTAGAATCATTCATTGCTCTTTTACATGATCTTAGGCCACCTCTCTAGTCTCTATATGTCTTAAATAATGTCTGATTAATATTTACTGTCTTGAAGGTATAATTTAGATTTCTCCTCTGTTTTCCTCTCAGTTACTTTTAAATAAGGGAAACAAGAGATAGATCCCTGTTTTTCACATAATTATTTTAGGGATTCCTTACTAGTTTTGACTAGAACTCATACTGTTTTCCATAATAGAGATAATATTTCATATCAGTCAGTGCATAGTGTTACTTGTAAACTTTAGAAAACATTTCACTAGATAGAAGTTCAGAGACCATTAAATTTCTCTCCCTCCATAACAGACCAAAAAAAAAAGTTTGATGATGTTATACAATTTGCCCAATAGTTGGCATGAGAACTAGAAATGAAACCATTATATTCTGAGTTCATCTATCAACCAGTCAGCAGGTAAATATGGATAACCTACCAAAATTATTCTAATTTTTTATTTTGTTCTCTATGAGTTATTCATTTTTCCACTTTGACTGCAATTTCATGTTGTCCCTTTTTAATCCCATATTTAAAAATGTAAGTTTGGCACTGATTTAGAGAACATCCAGGATAATTAATAAGGAGAGAAAAAAGTAGAGGGGGCAATTCAGAAATAGTAATCACACAGTTCTGGGAATTCATGGGGAAACTGTCCCACCAGGACCCTACCCCACTTGTGATTTCTTTTCTTCTTGCTTTTGCTACCTCATTTCTCTTCATCAGGGATGTTACATCATCTCTTTAAAGTAATGTAGAGCTATTAACATTGGGGGCCACATTTCTCAATCTGTGTGCTTATATTTTACACTGATAGAAAAGGGTAACCACGAAACATGTTATAAGCAACATGCTGGTGTTTTTTTTCATGCACATCTTCCTGCCACTCCACTCATTTTAGATTCTGTTTTCCATCTTGTGATGAACATTTCCCTTATTTTGTAACACTGCTTGGAAAATGATTCATATCCTAAGGCTGTGCCCAGACAGTATAAAGGCAAATTTGTTTCCAAATGCCATTTTTGTGATCTAAACCCCTAATGTTTCCAAATCAGCAACTTGGGAACATTGAGACTATTCAGATTTGGTTCACAATGGCCAGTCTTCTCAAAGGCTGCATTGTGCTCTGCCTTTTATGAATTACTTGCCCAGTAATATTACCTTCTCCAAACTTATAGCCAGATTCATTCGGTCCAAACTTCAGTATCATCCTACTCAATTCCCCTAACCAACATTTTCTTGCCTGTTTAGATGATAATTATGAACTTTAAGTTAAATAACAATCAATATTCCTTACAGAGTGAACTACTGCAAAAGCCAACTTGAGCATATTTCTTAAATCTATAACATGTGAAATCTGGACCACTAGCTGAATAGGATCCTGATTTCTCAAGAAGTTTGTTTATATGTTCATTATTCAGCCATGGCAGGCATCAACTTCATTTTTGTGAAATATAAGATAAAACAGGATGATTACAAATCATGTTTCTAAGACAGATCATTCTCTCTAGCTATATGTGAGAACAAATAACTCAGTGCCTGATTTCATAACACTCTTCAGCCAGTAAGATAAAAGCATACTCTTTGAATTAAAGGCTCAGATTTAATAGAAAGATCATGTTTTCTAAGCTGGAGTGAAGAAACCAAGAAGGCTCAGTTAATTTAAACAAAAAAAAAAAATCTACTCTACTGATAAATATATTTTCAGCTAACAAGGAGTGATAGACAGGGAAGAGACATGTACATTTGAGAGAAAAAACACAGAAATGGATTTCGTATGGAGTATGACATTTGTATGGATTATAAACTCTTTAATCCCAATATGGGACTGAGAGCAGCATTTCACTTTGGCTAAACTATTTAGTCAAGCAAAGTCAGTAGAAGCCAGCATTTGTTTTTTTCCTGTTTCATTTTGTTTTGCACACATTTGTTGTCTTTCTCCTGGGGAGTCTGATTCCTATGTAACTGGGGATAGGCAATTGGGGTGTTGGTTAGACAAGTGGTGTTTGCCCAGAGAGCTAGTCAGATTCTCCGAAATAAACAGGGGGCCTGGTGGAATGTCATGTGCCATGCCATGCTGCTACTGAAGCAACCTGTCCAGTGAAAATAAAGGACGAAATATTAAAGTTAATATAAGATGCACTGCCTTTGCTGTCTGATAGACCTAAATTTGAATCTAAATTCACCTTCCCACCAGCTGTGTAGCTGGCATTTAAGGAACATGTTTATTATAATATTTTATTATTAAAATAAGAATATTAGATTTTACATCAAATGATTGTTGCAAGGATAGAAAATAATATAAGTACTATTAACTAGAACAGTAACAAATACACCAAATTCCCTCATTTTATGCAAATCGCTCTATAAAGTATGCCTACTAACTGCTGCACTGATTTGAGACTTTAATTATTATAAATTTATTTATGTTTAACCTATTTATTATAGATTTAAGATTCTGTTTATTTTATGCATCTACATGAGCGTTATTGTTTTCAAAATTACCTAGTTCACATCTAGAGAATTTTATAGCTGCTGAGAAAGTCAATTCTTTGTATCTTTTACAAATTAACTCCTCCAGGGACCCTCTTACTTAGTTTTAAAGAAAAATCATAATTCTTAGAATGAACTAAGAAATACAATACAAAAGTTGGTAAATCAACACTTAGATAAGGCTGTGTTTGGATGACACTTAAAACTAGACACTGCTACTGAACATATGTTGAAAATTATTACAAATTAAAGCTTTTATGTGGTCTTCTTCCACTAGTACATTTGTTGCTTGTATGTTTTTTAAAAAGCCAAAATTTTCTTGTTTGTACATAATCTGGGATGGAATATATGTTTTGGAAATTTAAGCATACTAAATCCATTTAGCTTTTGCAACATCTAAATGTCTGTGTTTTCCAGTTTTATATTGATTCAGAAAGCTATATTAATGTTTCTGAAATCTGAGAAACCAGAACAATAAAACTGTTTTATTCTTTGTAAATGTCATTACTTATAAAGTATTAAGATAAACTTGCTCTGAGTGTTATGCAATTTAACATGTCACATATCATAAAACAATATCACAAGTCTTACTTGGAGATATCTAAGCACACCCCTCTTATACGTGGAATTTTCAGACAGAGCAAAGGCACAGCTATTTACTTTTTTGGTAAGAGAGTATGTTATGAAAAATAACAGAGCATCTTTAACAAAACAATACATTCAATTCAAATATCACATCTTTTTGTTTCCAGTTCCTCTGCTTAATTCAGACACTGTAAAATTATATTCACTGTTAGGCATCATATATTCATTGTGACTTAAATATGTTTGACCAATGCTTGTTATGAAGAGATCAAAAAGCTTGCAGCAGATACAGTGTTTTTAAATGGAAAGTTTATGAAGTATATTTTAAAATAAAGGTGAAAAATATTTCATTTCTAATTGATCTGAAAATGAATATACCTAAATATAAATATACTTGAATAAAAATACATCTGAAATGAACTAAGACTGATACATCATTCTTTGTTTTTTTAATACGCCAAACGGTGTTCTCTCAAAATTCATATGCAGTATCCCTAATCGTTGATGCCACAGAATTTAGAGACAGGGCCCTTACAGAGTTAGTGAAGGCTGAATGAGGTCACAAGGGCGGAACCCTAACTAATTAATAAGGAAGGGGATGGTTGGCCTTATCACAAAAGGAAGAAACACAAGGAAGGCATGAGAGAGAGGAAAGGCCATGTGAAGACACAGCAAGGTGGCCATTTGCAGCAAAGACAGAAGTCCTGGGGAAATGAAATCTGCCAACACCTTGATGCAGACTTCCGACCTCAAGAACCATGAGAAAGTTAATTTATGTTGTTTAAACTAACCAGTCTGTGGTATTTTGTTTTGACAATCCCAACAAACTAATGCAGCATTTAACTTTTCTCAGTATAGACAGCCTTGACTTAACGATGGCTTGACTTTTGATTTTTTTTTTTTGACTTGACAATGGTGCAAAAGCAATACATATTCAGTAGAAACCCTATTTTGAATTTTGAGTTTTAAACTTGATCTTTCCCAGGCTAGTGACATGCGGTATGAGCCTCTCAAGTGATGGTGAGCAGTGGCAGTGACCTACAGATTTCATTCAGGAGCCACAGGATCATGAGGGTAAATAACTAATACTCTTCAACAAATCTGTTTTTCAACTTTGGCACAGTATTCAATAAATTACATGAGATATTCAACACTTCACTATAAACTAGGCTTTGTGTTAATTTTGACCAACTGGAAGCTAATGAAAATGTTCTGAGCACATATAAGGAAGGTGAGTCTAAGCTACCATGTTAGTTAGGGCAGGTGTATTAAATGCATTTTAAACTTACTATATTTTCAATTTTGTTGCTGTTGTTTAGTCACTAAGTCGTGTTCAACTCTTCACAAGTCATGGATTGTAGCCCACCAGGACTACATGGATTTCCCTTTCCCACGCAATAATACTGGAGTCAGTAGACATTCCCTTCTCTAGGGGATCTTCCTGACCCAGAAATCAAACCCTTATCTCTTGTTTGGCAGGCAGATTCTTTACTGCTGAGCCACCAAGGAAATCCATTTTTTTAATTTGCAGTGGGGTTATAGGAACATATACTCATTTTAAGTAGAAGATCTGTATTTAAGTATTTTTGCTTGGATTAACCACTTTATTTTTAAAATCTTTATTTACTTGGATTATAACTATTGATTTATAGCTAAAACAAAATACAAAAATTTTTTTAAAGTAATTTCATGTTGGCTTACATAGTGCCATTGGGTTAGCAACATTCACTGAATGTGAAATATTTTTTAGGCATTGTAGCAGATTCTAAAAATGCTAAGATTAATTAAGCATAGTCCCTGTCCTCAAGGCACATACAGTCCAATGTAAGACATTGACAAGAGTTCCATTATCTGTGTCCAGTGCTGAAGCCTGGGATCAGGTTGAGAAACAGCTGGAATCTAATTTGTATTCATAGATGATGCTGAGAAATGTCTGATGAATTGGTGGGCAGGGTTTACTGGCACCACTGTTTAGTGATCTGAATAGAAAAAGGAAACGTACATTCCCGAAACAGTCTTTTTTCAGCAGCATCAGGGTCCCTTAAAAGGTCCATCTCGTTAGCTTACTACATATGTGCCACAAGTCAGACATCTGCTGGAGAAGCATGTTGCCTCCTGCTCTGTCCTGCTGAGTGAAGCTTCACGACTATGGAACGAATCCCGCCTCTCAGACTTGAGAGATGTTTTGGAGTAAGCCATGGAAATCATATGCATTTCCACTCCACCACTAACGATTTATTCCTTGCTAATATTATTCCAAGGTACTTCCCATGCCCTACACAACAAACTAGCCAATATTGAAATCACAGCTCGAAATCGCCAGTGATGTCTGCCACCTGAAGTCAAGTGAGTGGTTGACTTTACTACTCACTTGTCTTCTGGCAACTGTGTGCAGGGAGAGTGGGGAAAGGACTTTGTTCATGTTTTCAGTATAAGTGCTTTGGGCAAATTTTCACATAGCAGTTTTCAGGCTTTATAAACTCTACAATTGCCTTTAGCAAAGACATTAATTGGAGTTACCAAAGTCAAAGACTTTAGCTTCAAGTATTACCTTGCCTTTGGAATGGTGGCACCATACTTCCTCTTCCTGCAGCATGGTGGGTGCTAGACATGAGACCCACACAGAGAGCACAGCCAGAAACAAGGATGTGCATATATTCAGGCAACAAATGGTGCCTGAGGAAGCCAGAGGTGAGACTGCTATTCTCTCAAGTTACTGAGCTTTCCAGCTGGCATAGAAATCCTCCTGTTAAGTCATCATGTGGGCTTCTCTTCTATTTGTAAAATCCCATAAAGAAAAAGAAAAAAAGAAGATTTCTTCATTTGGACGTGATGATATAGGTCAAATATTACATTTGAGAAATATTCCCTTTATTCCTAATAGGAATTAGGAGAAGCTACCTGTGCGTTTCAAAAAGGCACCTATTTTAAGACTATAAAGGAAGAAAATCACCCAAGAAATTTTTAGGATGAAAGATTCAGGACAAGAAATACCCATTTCCTACATTTGGCTGTGTGCGCTGACACCATCATTAATAAAGGGCATATAGCTACAAAAAAAAAGTTGGAGTGAAGAATAACTCAGCTTGAGGTTTGCATTTTGGATGCCTGGAAAAGCAATTCAAGGACTTCAACAAACTGGTGAATACACGGAACTTAGTAAGTGGATGGAAGTTGGAGAATCAAGACTCAGCACAGAAGTAGAAATTGCACTTCATTATGTTCAACAGGAGGGAATAAGTCCTCGGCCATTTGATAGTGCATGTAGAGAGAAAAAGGAAAGGGCTTACAAGAGAATCCCAGGTTGCAGTAAAAACAAAAAGTAAACAAAAGGTCAAGGGGTTGAGGGTGGGAGGCCACGGAGTAGAGAAAAAAAAAATTCATAGAGAATGATGTCAAGCCGGTCACAGGAAATGAGGATTTCAGAAGGAGGAAATGATTCACCCAATCCCCTTACTGCAGAATCTAATATCAATGAACAAGTGAAAGGGCCCTTTGGTGTAGAAATGAAAACGTAACTGTGGCAGTGCTGAGTACTGCAAGACACGCTGTCTTTGGGGACAAAAAGGGTTAGACTTAAAGCCTGGCTTGATAGTTTCTAACTTCAGAACCACCACCAAGTTAACCTTTGCCAAACCTGAAATTCTCCTTCTATAAAATAAGGGTAATACTCTCACTTTTTTTTTGAGGAGAAAGGTAATGAAGAAAGTTAAAGAACTTAAGTATCATTTCACAGAGAGCTGTCAGCTGTCCCTTAGAATGTTGTCAAATATCTCCCAAAGAAACAGACCCAAGACTCGATAAGAAATTGGGTTGAACCCATAAGCTACTTCTGTTTCAATGTACAATCTCTGTGTCAAAAATGAGGTGGAGCTTGGATCCAGAATTCCTCAAATTCTGCTGCCCATTTTCGTCTCCTGTTCTCATCACGTGAAGCATGAAGTAGGCAACTATTTTTCAGTTTCTAAATCTAGTCTTGGTGAGCACATGGAGAGAATTTTTCTCCCTCCTTTCTCCCTCTTCTTTCTTCCCACCCCTTCCTCCATCCCTTCCTCCCTCCCTCCCTTCTTTTTTGTTTTTTTTCTTTAAAAGAAAAGCATGCTTAGATTCTCTTTAACCAAAAGATGCTATGCAACTTGAAAATAAACCCTATATTTCGGTTTTCTTCTGATTTCTGTGCTGGAGTTTTTTTTTTTGACATATCTTTATAAAACTCCTTATGAACAAATTAAAATACACAAAAAACAACAGCAAAAAAAAAAATAAGCTGGCTTATGACTCTACCTTTAAAGGGAGGTACATTCAAAGAAATGGCAGTCTGACCTTCAAATATTATTTGAAACAAATTTCTCTTATTTGATCTCAGTCTATGGAGAAAATGCTCAGCAGAGACTGAGTGTTTATACACATCAAAAAAGAAAAACTTCTAAAAGCCCTTTCTCAGTCCTTGTTGCCAAGTTAGGGTAAAGATCAAGGTGAGGCAAGTGAGTTACGAGCCTTTGGTGTAAAGTAGACAGCATCTCAATGAAGAGCATACATTGTATTTATTTCAATGCACTATTGAAAAGTCTAAATTAATGCCAAAGAATATCTTGATGAACAAAATACTGAGATTTTGCGGAAGGATGGATCCAGTCTTGCATAACTCACTTTCCTCTAGTCCGTGCTCTTTGTTTCTCCTTCTTCTCTCACACATATGTTAACAGCCTCTCCAAATTCTTATTCTTGGTGGACACTACATCTCTCTCTCACACACACTCCCTTACACACTTCTCCCTTTAATTCCATTTAAGGTCACACTCATTCAGCCCCTTTCCTTGATCACATATTACCTGTTCGGTGTCGTATCTTGTCCTCTTGGGTTTGTCTAATTTTCTAACCCTCTTCATTAACTATACTTGGCACAATAAAGGTGAGTCTAACGACTGAGCCAGGGAGGAAGACTCTTTAGAGGGATCGTGTCTAGGATTATGAAGAGAGAGATGCACCGCTGCTGCTGCTGGTGCTAAGGCGCGTCAGTCGTGCCCGACTCTGTGCAGCCCCATGGACGGCAGCCCACCAGGCGGGCCCGTCCCTGGGATTCTCAAGGCAAGAACACTGGAGTGGGTTGCCATTTCCCTCAGTACTCTTGCCTGGAAAATCCCATGGACAGAGGAGCCTGGTGGGCTGCAGTCCATGGGGTTGCTAAGAGTCGGACAGGACCGAGAGATGCTCTATTGAGTAGTAAAGAATAATATTACTAGCAAATGAACTTACATTAATAAAGATATGTTCTTTTTTTTTTCATCAGTTTTACACCTGGTATGTCTTGTGCTCCTTCTCAATGACAGACATAAAGAGGATATTACTACTACCCCTATTTTATAGATGAGAAAACTGAGGTAAACAGAGATAAATATCCTTGTTCAAGCTCACTTATTTAAAAAAAATCTATGATTAGCAGATAAGTTGTGTAAATGGATCATTTAATCACTTTTATTTGAATTCTGTATTTGTAGAAAAGGTTAAGATTTGATTCAATTGGAGAATTATTATTCATGTGAATGCTTTCTGCATGTTGTGAGAAATTCGATAATGGAATAGGCTAGGTGAATATGCTGCCACATAACAGCAATTATTCTGACTCTGCCAAATAAAACAAAAGTATACAATAGGTTTTGTCTGCTTCCAACCGGCTTTGACAACAATGATGGTATGTGCTGTCAAAAAAAAAAAACAAAAACAACAACAAAAAAATGTTAGCACTGTCCAAAAATAGTTTTCTTGCCTTTTGGGTTGATTTGTCTGTCAAGATGATGAACCAATTGTGCAAGGAGAATCAGCATTTAGGGGATATCTTTTTTTTACCTGTCACAACAGTCTGTCCTCCCAAAATGTAAGCTGATAAAAATGCCTCAAGTCTTTCCTTATCAGCCAACTATAGTCTTTACTTTACAGAAGGAAAACCGAGTGCAGGACAAGATGCTCAGAAAGTACTATAATGAAGAATGTCCTGAAAATAATGGAAGCAGTAGCTTTTTAAAATGTCTATTTTATAACAGTTTCTTAAAATTTAAAAAAAAAAAGGGAAAATCATGGAGAAGGAAATGACAACCCACTCCAGTATTCTTGCCTGGAAGATCCCGCAGACAGAGGAGCCTGGTGGGCTACAGTCTATGGGGTCTCAGAGAGTTGGACGTGAGTGAAGCAACTTAGCAAACAAGGGGAAATCAGAATGCTGATGATTATTAACTACTCATTTCTTCATGTATTCACCTAGACTTGATTTCAAACTCCATACCAAAGTTCTCATAAGAGTTCAAGTTGTAGCTATTAAAGAAAATGGTCACACCCTCTGGCATGCATCAAAAAAAAAAAAAAAAATCAAATTAGTTTCTAAAATAGCTCAAAGCAGCTCAAGTTGCTTCAGACTGCTTCAGGCATTCTTAAGTTCCTGACTGACAAGTGTTATGGAATTTAGCTGTAATCATCTTTTCATTCAAAAGCAGTTAATAATCACAAAAAGTAGAAACTAGCATCTCATATTTGCACATTTTAAAATGGACAACAAATGCACAGTGCCCTCCAGAAAATATCTATCTTTGACCGAAATTGCTAAATAGTGCTGACTAGAGAGAACTGCCAAAAACAGATTTCTCCATACAGTTCTGACTCTAGAAGGCATAATCTTCTGTATCAATAGGACTTGGGGGAAAGAATTGCAAAGATCATTGTACTTGAGTGAAAATTATCATACTTATGTACTGATTTCTGAAAAACAGTTTCTGTTAACTAAGTATGAAACGAAATTGATTAATGTGGTTTATTGAACCTGGGTCACTTGATAAAACTAGAATTCATACTAACATGTGTTAAATTCCATTGTAGCTACATATTTCCGAAAATAATTTGGTATCTCTTCCAGATGCACTTATAGCCAAGGACCTGAGTATGTTCCATTCATGGCTTGGGAACAACTTTGAAGGAGATAAAATGTGTTTTCTATCTCATACTCACTTAGGGAAAATAGGATGTTAAAGATCCCACATCTCTTTCAATCCAAGAATATTCCAGGTCGATGATCATTCACATTAGGCATGAACTGCTATGAATTGCTAATAATGGAGAAATTACTAGCTGGCTGTTCCAATGTTACAGGACTGCTATCGTTCTTTTTTCATTATTTTAAGCCAAGATCTATAAGTTCTTCTCATTTTTCATAAGTCCATCTTATGGGACTGTTTTAAATAATTATGGGACCTTTTCTAAATGTGAGTGATAGTCACTCAGTCATGTCTGACTCTTTGCGACCACATGGACTGTAGCGTGCCAGACTCCTCTGTCCATGGAATTCTCCAGGCAAGAATACCAAATAGTGGGTCATCAAAGTCTGGAAGCTGCTCCTACCTCTTCTATGGCTTCCAATATTGGACTTCCCTAGTGGCTCAGCAGTATAGAATCCACCTCCAAAGCAGGAGATGCAGATTCGATCCCTGGGTCAGATAGATAGATCCCCTGGAGAAGGAAATGGCAACCCACTCCAATATTCTTACATGAAAAATCCCTTAGACAGAGGAGCCTCATGGGCTACAGTCCATGGAGTCGCAAAGACTCAGACATGTCTGAGTGACTGCACAAGCACACACTCATGGCTTCTAATGCCACCATTTAAACAAGTCTAATTTCCTCAGCTGTTGCACTTATAACATACAGATTAGGCATCTCAACTTCAAGTCACACTCTAGACTACATTTTCAAACTTGTGAAACATAAGAGTGATCGTAGAAATTCAAACATACTTATATACAAATAGAATTGATTTCAAAACTAATACAGTAGAAGTGAGCTCCTAACAGGTCATTCCCCCTCCCTGCCCTTCTTTTTTTCTCTCCAAATTTAATATAGTAGAAAATATTTTCTTCCTTCAAAACGTATTCAAATTTTGATCAACTCTCATTTCCCTCCTTACTGTGACACAGGTCATCACTGTTTGCCTGGATTGTTGTAAATAACCTCTTCACTAGGCTGCCTGCCTCCTCCCTTTTTATCTTATCAAAACATGGTGTCTTCTCCTTGCTGGCAGTGATCCTGTTAAACCATATGTGGGGTCAGGCCACTGTTTTGTTGAACATGCTTTAGCACTTGCCCTTTTTTTCCCAGAGAAAATGGCAATCATTTTGATAAAATTTAAGGCCCATCATGATATGCTCCCCTCCCCTCCAAGGTTACACCCTGAGTTCATAATCTAAGACCTTGCCTCCCACCTCTCACACTGATCTCTGTACCTTCTATGGAGTTGGACAAATGCATATGATAATATAGTATTAATAGTATTATACAGAGTAGTTTCACTGCTCCCTAAATCCTCTATACTCTGCCTATTCATCCCATCTTCCGTCTTAATGCTTAGAAACTATGGATTTTTAGCTTTCTCCATAGTTTCTTTCCTTTCTAGAGAGTTACAGAGTTGAATCACACAGTATATAGCAGTATCACTTCTTCAGCTTAGTAATATGCCTTTAAAGTTCCTCCATTTATCATACTGTGACACAGCAAAAACAACACCCAGTTGTGGATGTGACTGGTGAAGGAAGCAAGGTCCAATGTTGTAAAAAGCAATGCTGCACAGGAACATGGAATGTTAGGTCCATGAATCAAGGCAAATTGGAACTGATCAAACAGGACATGGCAAGAAGGAATGTCGACATTTTAGGAATCAGAGAACTAAAATGGACTGGAATAGGTGAATTTCACTAAGGTGACCATTATATCTACTATTGTGGGTAGGAATCCCTCAGAAGAAATGGAGTAGCCATCATGGTCAACAAAAGAGTCCGAAGTGCAGTACTCGGATGCAGTCTCAAAAATGACAGAATGATCTCTGTTTGCTTCCAAGGCAAACCAGTCAGTATCAGAGTAATCCAAGTCTATGCACTGACCAGTAATGCTGAATAAGCTGAAGTTGAATAGTTCTATGAAGACCTACAAGCCTTTCAGAACTAACACCCAAAAAGGATATTCTTTTTATTATAGGGGACTGGAATGCAAAAGTCAAGAAACACCTGGAGTAACAGGCAAATTTGGCTTTACGGTACAGAATGAAGCAGGTCAAAGGCTAATAGAGTTCTGCCAAGAGAATTCACTGGTCATGGCAAACGCCCTCTTCCAATGACACAAGAGAAGACTCTACACATGGACATCACAGATGGTCAACACTGAAATCAGATTGATTATATTCTTTGCAGCCAAAGATGGAGACGCTCTATATAGTCAGCAAAAACAAGTTTAGGAGCTGACTGTGGTTCAGATCATTAATTCCTTATTACCAAATGCAGACTTAAATTGAAGAAAGTCCCTAACGATTATACAATGGAAGTGAGAAATAGATTTAAGGGACTAGATCTGATAGACAGAGTGCCTGATGAACTATGGACAGAAGCTCATGGCATTGTACAGGAGACAGAGAGCAAGACCATCCCCAAGATAAAGAAATGCAAGAAAAGCAAAATGGCTGTCTGAGGAAGCCTTACAAATAGCTGTGAAAAGAAGAGACGCCAAAAACAAATGAGAAAAGGAAAGATATACCCATTTGAATGTAGAGTTCCAAAGAACAACAAGGAGAAATAAGAAGCCTTCCTCAATTAATCAGTGCAAAGAAATGGAGGGAAACAATAGAATAGGAAAGACTAAAGATCTCTTAAAGAAAATTAGAGATACCAAGGCAACATTTCATGCAAAGGACATGAAATGGTGTGGACCTAACAGAAGCAGAAGATATTAAGAAGAGGTGGCAAGAATACACAGAAGAACTGGACAAAAAAAAAAAAAAAAGATCTTCACAACCCAGATAATCACAGTGGTGTGATCACTCACCTAGAGCCAGACATCCTGGAATGTGAAGTCAAGCAGGACTTAGGAAGCATCACTACAAACAAAGATAGTGGAGGTGATGGAATTCCAGTTGAGCTATTTAAAATCCTGAAAGATGATGGTGTGAAAGTGCTGCACTCAATATGCCAGCAAATTTGGAAAACACAGCTGTGGCCGCAGGATTGGAAAAGGTCAGTTTTCATTGCAATCATATCAGCAAATCAATCAATGTAATACACCACATTAATAAATTGAAAGATAAAAACCATATTGTTATCTCAATAGATGCAAAGAAAGCCTTTGACAAAATTCAACATCCATTTATGATAAAAGCCCTCCAGAAAGCATGAATAGAAGGAACATACCTCAACATAATAAAAGCTATATATGACAAACACACAGCAAACATTGCCCTAATGGTGAAAAATTGAAAGCATTTCCCCTAAAGTCAGAAATGAGACAAGGGTGCCCACTATCACCACTACTATTCAACATAGGTTTGGAAGTTTTGGCCAAAGAAATCTGAGCAGAAAAATAAATAAAAGGAATCCAAATTGGAAAAGAAGAAGTAAAACTCTTACTGTTTGCAGATGACATGATCCTCTACATAGAAAACCCCAAAGACTCCACCAGAAAATTACTAGAGCTAATCAATGAATATAGTAAATAGTAAAGTTGCAGAATATAAAATTAACACACAGAAATATCTTGCATTTCTATACAATAACAATGAGAAAACAGAAAGAGTAATTAAGGAAACAATTCCATTCACCATTGCAACAAAAAGAATACAATACTTAAGAATATATCTACCTAAAGAAACAAAAGACCTATATATAGAAAACTATAAAGCACTGGTGAAAGAACTCAAAGAGGACACAAATAGAAGGAGAAATATACATGTGTTCATGGATTGGAAGAATCAGTGTAGTGTAAATGAATATATTACCCAAAACAATCTATAGATTCAATGTAATCCCTATAAAGCTACCAATGGCATTTTTCATAGAAGTAAAACAAATAATTTCACAATTTGTATGGAAATACAAAAAACCTCGAATACCCAAAGCAATCTTGAGAAAGAAGAATGGAACTGGAGGAATCAACTTGCCTGACTTCAGTCTGTACTACAAAGTCACAGTCATTAAGACAGTATGGTACTGGCACAAAGACAGACATATAGATCAATGGAACAAAATAGAAAGCCCAAAGATAAATCCATGCACCCATGGACATCTTATCTTCGACAAAGGAGACAGGAATATACAATGGAGAAGAGACAATCTCTTTAACAAGTGGTGCTGGGAAAACTGGTCAACCACTTGTAAAAGAATGAAACTATTTTTTGGTAAAATAAAGTCAAAATGGATTAAAGATCTAAATGTAAGACCAGAAACTATAAAACTCTTAGAGGAGAACATAGGCAAAACACTCTCTGACATAAACCACAGCAGGCTCCTCTATGACCAACCTCCCAGAATATTGGAAATAAAAGCAAAAATTAAAAAAGGGACCTGATTAAAACTAAAAGCTTCTACACAACAAAGGAAACTATAAGCAAGGTGAAAAGACAGCCTTTAGAATGGGAGAAAATAATAGCAAACAAAGTAACAGATAAAGAATTAATCTCAAAAATATACAGGCAACTCCTGCAGCTCAATTCCAGAAAAAATGAAAGACCCAAACAAAAAGTGGGCCAAAGAAATAAACAGACATTTCTCCAAAGAAGACATACAGATGGCTAACAAACGCATGAAAAGATGCTCAACATCACTCATTATCAGAGAAATGCAAATAAAAACCCCAATGAGGTACCATTTCATACCAGTCAGAATGGCTGCTATCCAAAAGTTTACAAGAAATAAATGCTGGAGAGGGTGTGGAGAAAAGGGAACCCTCTTACACTGTTGGTGGGAATGCAAACTAGTACAGGCACTATGGGGAACAGTGTGGAGAGTCCTTAAAGAACTGAAAACAGAACTGCCATACGACACAGCAATCCCACTGCTGGGCTTACACACTGAGGAAACCAGAATTGAAAGAGACATGTGTACCCCAATGTTCATCACAGCACTGTTTATAATAGCCAGGACATGGAAGCAACCTAGATGTCCATCTGCAGATGAACAGGTAAGAGAGGTTTGGTACATATATACAATGGAATATTACTCAGCCATTAAAAAGAATACATTTGAATCAGTTCTAATGAGATGGATGAAACTGGAGCCAATTATATAGAGTGAAATAAGTCAGAAAGAAAAACACCAATACAGTATACTAACACATATATATGGAATTTAGAAAGATGGTAATGGTAACCCTATAAGTGAGACACCAAAAGAGACACAGATGTATAGAACAGACTTTTGGACTCTGTGGGAGAGGGAGAGGGTGGGATGATTTGGGAGAATGGCATTGAAACATGTATATTATCATATTGGAAATGAATTACCAGTCCAGGTTCAATGCATGAAACAGGGTGTTTGGGGGGGGGGTGCACTGGGATGACCAAGAGGGATGGGATGAGAAGGGAGGTGAGAGGGGGGTTCAGGATGGGGAACACATGTACACCTGCAGTGGATTCACGTCAATGTATGGCAAAACGACTACATTATTGTAAAGTAATTAGCCTCCAATTAAAATAAATAAATTTATATTTAAAAAAAGAAAGCTAAATCAGACAAAAGAAAAAGAAAAAGCAAGAGAGCTCCAGAAAAACATCTATTTCTGTTTTATTTACTATGCCAAAGCCTTTGACTGTGTGGATCACAAAATATTGTGGAAAATCTTGAAAGAGATGGGAATACCAGACCACCTGACCTGCCTCTTGAGAAACCTGTATGCATGCCAGGAAGCAACAGTTAGAACTGGACATGGAACAACAGACTGGTTCCAAATAGGAAAAGGAGTACATCAAGGCTTTATATTGTCACCTTGCTTATTTAACTTATATGCAGAGTACATCATGAGAAACGCTGGACGGGAGGAAACACAAGCTGGAATTAAGACGGCAGGAGAAATATCAATAACCTCAGATATGCAGATATCACCACCTTTATGGCAGAAGTGGAAGAGGAACTAAAGAGCCTGTTGATGAAACTGAAAGAGGAGAGTAAAAAAGTTGGCTTAAAACTCAACATTCAGAAAACTAAGATCATGGCATCTGGCCCCATCACTTCATGGGAAATAGATGGGGAAACAATGGAAACAGTGACAAACTTTATTTTTTAGACTCTAAAATCACTGCAGATGGTGACTGCAGCCATGAAATAAAAAGACACTTACTCCTTGGAAGAAAAGTTAACCTAGACAGTGTATTAAAAAGCAGAGACATTGCTTTGCCCACAAATGTCCATCTAGTCAAGGCTATGATTTTTCCAGTAGTCATGTACGGATGTGAGAGTTGGACTATAACGAAAGCTGAGCACCGAAGAATTGATGCTTTTGAACTGTGGTGTTGGAGAAGACTCTTGAAAGTCCCTTGGCCTGAAAGGAGATCCAACCAGTCTATCCTAAAGGAATTAGTCCTGAATGTTCATTGGAAGGATTGATGTTGAAGCTGAAATTCCAACACTTTGGGCACCTGATGCAAAGAACTGACTCATTTGAAAAGACCCTGATGCTGGGAAAGATTGAAGGTGGGAAGAGAAGGGAATGGCAGAAGATGAGATGGTTGGATAACATCACCAACTCAATGGACATGAGTTTGAGTCAACTCCAGGAGTTGGTGATGGACAGGGAGGCCTGCTGTGCTGCAGTCCATGGGGTCACAAAGATTTGGACACGACTGAGTGACTGAACTGATACTTAGAGTTCCTCCATATCTTTTGGTGTCTTGATAGCTGCTTTCTTTATAGCACTGATTAATATTTCACTCTGGATGGATTATAGTGTATTTATTCATTCATGTACTGAAGGACATCTGGGTTACTTTCAAGTTTTGACAATTATGAATAAAGTTGCTATATGTATTTTTCTACAGGGTTCTGTGTGAACATAATTTTTCAACTAATTCGGGTAGCACCAAGGAGCATGATGATTGCAGGATTGTATGGTAAGAGCATGTTTAATTTTGTAAGAAAACACCAATGGTGCATCATTTTGCACTCTCTCCAGCAATGAGTGAGAGTTCCTATTGCTCCTCACCCTTGTGAGTGTTTGATGTCAATTTTGGTCATTCTAACAGGTATGTAGTGGTATTTTGTTGTTATTTTGATTTACATTGCTTGATGATATATGACATGGAGTATATTTACATATGTTGATTCTCTACTCTGTTTTACACATTAGTATCAACTTCCTTTAACTCTAGCATGGCAAGCTAGAATTTATCATTGATTTATCATTAGTTTTCTAATAAATAATAGTTTTCTAGTAAAAACTAATTATGATTAGTTTTTCCAGTTCTTTTCATAATTGTGTACATTTTTTCTTAAGATAAATTTGAAAATATAGTTATATAATTATATTATATTTGGTCATTTTACTGAAATCTTATTTCTAATCATCTCTGACTTATTGCCTTCAAAAGCGTTATTCCTATAATCATATAAAAAACAAGTTTGAAATCTGTATAGAAACATGAGGTACTATTTTATGTAAAGTGTCAGTCATTTTTTTAAGTCTGTCAAATGCTAATATGTCCAGTTCTGCTTTGTGGTCTGTGATGATCAGCTTCAATACTTAACTCCAAATAAAGGTTAGATGGTACATAAGTTACACTCCGGTTGCCAAGTTTAGCAAATAAAAATAAAGCAGAATTTCCAGATCAATTTAAATTTCACTTCAGTTCAGTTCAGTTGCTTAGTCGTGTCCGACTCTTTGTGACCCCAGGAATCGCAGCACACCAGGCCTCCCTGTCCATCACTAACTCCCAGAGTTCACCCAAACTCATGTCCATTGAGTCAGCGATGCCATCCAGCCATCTCATCCTCTGTCATCCCCTTCTCCTCCTGCCTCCAATCTCTGCAAGAATCAGGGTCTTTTCCAATGAGTCAACTCTTCGCATGAGGTGGCCAAAGTATTGCAGTTTCAGCCGCAACATCAGTCCTTCCAATGAACACCCAGGACTGGTCTTTAGGATGGACTGGTTGGACCTCCTTGCAGTCCAAGGGACTCTCTAGAGTCTTCTCCAACACCACAGTTCAAAAGCATCAATTCTTCAGCGCTCAGCTTTCTTCACAGTCCAACTCTCACATCCATACATGACCAGTGAAAAATACATAGACTTGACTAGACGTACCTTTGTTGTCAAAGTAATATCTCTGCTTTTTAATGTGCTATCTAGGTTGGTCATAACTTTCCTTCCAAAGAGTAAGCATCTTTTAATTTCATAGCTGCATACGCCATCTGCAATGATTTTGGAGCCCGAAAAAATAAATTCTGACACTGTTTCTACTGTTTCCCCATCTATTTGCCATGAAGTGATGGGACCAGATACCATGATCTTAGTTTTCTGAACGTTGAGCTTTAAGCCAACTTTTTCAGTCTCCTCTTTCACTTTCTGCCATAAGGGCGGTGTCATCTGCATATCTGAGTTTATTGATAAAAAATGTTATTTTTATTATAAATATATTCCAAATATCAAATACAAATTCATATTTAAAGGGAGTCCAGTATTATATCTGGCAGTTCTAACTCCAATATAGAGCTAATGTTACTTAGTATAAAGAACTATTCATAATTGTATGTTCATAAGTTTATCTTTCCTAATTTTTAGGGTAGGTATGAGAATTTAATTAACTTAGAACTTTGAAATTTCTATTTTATTTTTGTTAGTCAAAAGATTGCATTTCCAAAAATAAAATTCTTTTAAAAAAATGAAGTTGGAGCTGGTGCACCGGGATGATCCAGAGAGGATATGGGGTGGGAGGTGGGAAGGAGGTTCAGGATTGGGAACTCATGTACTCCAGTGGTGGATTCATGTAAGTGTATGGCAAAACCAATACAGTATTGTAAAGTAAAATAAAGTAAAGGAAAAGGAAGGAAGGAAAGTCGCTCAGTCATGTCCAACTCTTTGTGACCCCATGGACTGTAGCCCACCAGGCTTCTCAGTCCAAATAAAAATTTTTTAAAAAAAGAAAGAAAACTAAAAATAAATAAATACAATACAATAAAATAAAGATAGTTATTCATAAATAAATGTAAGTATAATGTATGTGTATAAAAACAATGAAGTTGGTAATGTTAAACATCTTTGATTGTCAACAATAAAATGTTGAAAACCGAATGCCTCTCAAGATACCCATAAAGTTAATAACATCCAAAGTTAGGGAATCTGTGATTTATGGCATGCCACTTCACTTCTCTACTTTGGAAAAACAGTGACAATGCTTCTGTGCTGCTAAAATTTTGTTCTGTAAAGCCCATAGAGTAGATATCAAAGATGAATTCTAAAAGGGCAAGGGCAAAATTTTACTCTATGTATTTTGAGCTAGTATGCCAAAAATTTGCTTTATCGAGGATCAGCCAGAGTTGATATACTCTAACACCATTGTCAGCCACACAAATTCACAAAATGTAACAACTGATTTTGCTTTAATGAGGGAAAAGATATGGGCAAAAAAAAAAAAAAAAACACCATATTTTGACAATTTGGAGAAACAAGTTTAATCTTGGAAATGCACATCATAGTTTATTATGTTACATTACATATACAGGGTGAAAGAATATCGTGCTTTCTTCTCCCTTCTTGTTTAATCTCATTTCACATTGAATTCTTTTATGTACTACCTTTCCAACATTTTTCTATATCCTGTTCCATTTCCTCCCTAAAATCCAACACATTTTTGCCCTTTTCTATTTTTATGCTTTTGTATGCTCTTTGTTAAATAAATCCTAAAAATTTCTAAAAGGTATCCATTCTTCTCCAGCATTACAAACTTGTCAAAAAGTATTGACAGCCAAAGAAGAATGTTGTTGTTCAATGAAATAACTGAGGCAAAGTGAAATTAACATGAATATGCCTTATTTGAACAACAGGGAGTTTAGTACCTGCCAATGATAACAGACTAAATTAAGTCATTTTTAATAAATTCTTCACACAAAAAGAGCAGGGATAAATTGGATAGAGTATTCGACTCAGAACCCTTGACTTTATACTCTGATAATTTTCAACTCCTCAGCTCTCTTCTCTGCAGTGCTCAGCTCTGTTGGAGCTTAAGGATTTAAGAAACCTGGGGATAATTGTTAGTTTTTGCTCATTTAATAGAATCTACTCTACAGTGGGCACATACTAACTATAGAAAGGACATGCCTGTGTTAATTCAAGGGTTCAGTATGCAATGGATGTATCTACGTTTCTTATTTCTACATTAATAGTAGATATGATTATCCTCAATTATTACCACTTAACTAACTCATGTTTTGAAAATTCATATTTTGTCTGTACAACTTAACAAAAATATAATTTTTCTTCTTGACAAGGACTGCTGACTTGTCTTTTGACTCCTAATATATCCATTTAGGAATAAAATTATAGATACATAAAATAATTTAGCAATATACTTGCTCTTTAGTTAAAATTAATATTGTATACTGCTGTTGTTAAACATGATTGCTTTATTTTAAATAAAAATAATACTAAACATCACATCATTTTTGACTCAATGTTCATAAGCATTTAATAGATGTATTCATACTGAATGTGATTTAACCATATGCTCTTCCTTATTTTGAAAGATTTTGTAAATAACTGCAATTTTTTACCCTGTGAGTATAATAGGATATCAAGATTCTCATTGAGCCAATGCACTTTTAAAAATACTTTATAATGTCTCTTTACATTTTATTGTTTTAAACTTATTTACTTAATAATAACACAAATGCTGACATGGCTAGAGAGACTAAGATCAGAAAATGAGTCATACACTGATGGATAAATAGATAGATGATATAGGTTTTAAAAATGCTGCTGAAGTTATCCTTAATCTTTAATATTATTTAAATAATTTAGACCAAAGTTGTGGAATTTACCTTTCTACTATTTTCTAGAATCAGAGAAATAGGAGAGAAACATATTCTAAATGTTTTCTGACATGTTAATTTTAAAATATGAATATTTTAGAAGGAATACTGTCAGACTTTATAGATTTCCACTTACAGTGTTCTTACTGTTTTTTCATGTATACTAAAATTTAATTTTAGTATTCTCTTAAACAAAGGGCTATTTTTTTTTAATTTGGAGGCTAATTACTTTACAATATTGTGGTGGTTTTGTAATATATGACATGAATCAGCCATGGTTGTACATGTGGTCCCCATCTTGAACCCCCCTTCCACCTCCCTCCCCATCCCATCCCTCAGGATCAACCCAGTGCACCAGCCCTGACCACCTTGTCTCATGCAGCAAACCTGGACTGGTGATCTATTTCACATATGATATTATACATGTATCAGTGCTATTCTCTCAAATCATCCCACCCTCACCTTCTCCCACGGAGTCCAACAGTCTGTTCTTTACATCTGTGTCTCTTCTGCTGTCTTACATAAAGGGTCATCGTTACCATCTTTCTAAATTCCACGTATATGCATTAAGATACTGTATTGGTGTTTTTCTTTCTGAACTTACTTTGCTCTGTATAATAGGCTCCAGTTTCATTCATCTCATTAGAACTGATTCAAATGCATTCTTTTCAATAGCTTAGTAATATTCCATTGTGTGTATGTACCACAGCTTTCTTATCCATTTGTCTACTGATGGGCATCTAAGTTGTTTCCATGTCCTTCGCTATTGTAAACAGTTCTGCAATGAAAATTGGGGTACACATGTCTCTTTCAATTCTGTTTTCCTCTGTGTGTATGCAAAGGAGTGGGATTGCTGAGTGGTATGACAGAAAGAAATAGAGGAAAACAACAGAATGGGAAAAACTAGAGATCTCTTCAAGAAAATTAGAGATACCAAAGGAACATTCATGCAAAGATGGGCTCGATAAAGGACAGAAATGGTACGGACCTAACAGAAGCAGAAGATATTAAGAAGAGGTGGCAAGAATACACAGAAGAACTGTACAAAACAGATATTCATGACCCAGATAATCACGATGGTGTGATCACTCACCTAGAGCCAGACATCCTGGAATGTGAAGTCAAGTGGGCCTTAGAAAGCATCAATATGAACAAAGCTAGTGGAGGTGATGGAATTCCAGTTGAGCTGTTTCAAATCCTAAAAGATGGTGGTGTGAAAGTGCTGCATTCAATAGGCCAGCAAATTTGTAAACTCAGCAGTGGTCACAGGACTGGAAAAGGTCAGTTTTCATTCTAATCCCAAAGAAAAGCAATGCATAAGAATGCTCAAACTACCGCACAATTGCACTCATCTCACACACTAGTAAAGTAAAGCTCAAAATTCTCCAAGCCAGCTTCAGCAATACGTGAACCACGAACTTCCAGATGTAAAGCTGGTTTTAGAAAAGGCAGAGGAACCAGGTATTAAATTGCCAACATCCGCTGGATCATGGAAAAAGCAAGAGAGTTCCAGAAAAACATTTATTTCTGCTTTATTGACTATGCCAAAGCCTTTGACTATGTGGATCACAATCAACTGTGGACAATTCTGGAAGAGATGGGAATACCAGACCACCTGACCTGCCTCTTGAGAAACCTATATGCAGGTCAGGAAGCAATAGTTAGAACTGGACATGGAACAACAGACTGGTTCCAAATAAGAAAAGGAGTACGTCAAGGCTGTATATTGTCACCCTGCTTATTTAACTTATATGCAGAGTACGTCATGAGAAATGCTGGGCAGGAAGAAGCACAAGCTGGAATCAAGATTGCAGGGAGAAATAACAATAATCTCAGATATGCAGATGACACCACCCTTATGGCAGAAGTAAAGAGGAACTAAAAAGCCTCTTGATGAAAGTGAAAGAGGAGAGTGAAAAAGTTGGATTAAAGCTCAACAATCAGAAAACTAAGATCATGGCATCTGGCCCCATGACTTCATGGGAAATAGATGGGGAAATGGTGGAAACAGTGTCAGACTTTTTTTTGTGGGGGGGCTCCAAAATCTCTGCAGATGGTGATTGCAGCCATGAAATTAAAAGATGCTCACTCCTTGGAAGGAAAGTTATGACCAACATAGATAGCATACTCAAAAGCAGAGACATTGCTTTGCCAACAAAGGTCCATCTAGTCAAGGCTATTGTATTTCCAGTGGTCATGTATGGATGTGAGAGTTGGACTGTGAAGAAAGCTAAGCACCAAAGAATTGATGCTTTGAACTGTGGTGTTCAAGTCTTCTCTTGCGAGTCCCTTGGACTGCAGGGAGATCCAACTAGTCCATTCTAAAGGAGATCAGTCCTGGGTGTTCTTTTCAAGGACTGATGCTAAAGCTGAAACTCCAATACTTTGGCCACCTCATGTGAAGAGTTGACTCATTGGAAAAGACTCTGATACTGGGAGGGATTGGGGGCAGGAGGAGAAGGGGACGACAGAGGATGAGATGGCTGGATGGTACCAGCGACCTGATGGACATGAGTTTGGTTGAAGTCCGGGAGTTGGTGATAGACAGGGAGACCTGGCGTGCTGCAATTCATGGGATCACAAAGAGTCAGACAGGACTGAGAGACTGAACTGAACTTATGGCAGCTCTATTTCCAGTTTTTTAAGGAATCTCCACACTGTTCCATAGTGCCTGTACTAGTTTGTATTCCCACCAACAGTGTAAGAGGTTTACTTTTTCTCCACACTCTCTCCAGCATTTATTGTTTAAAGACTTTTTGATAGCAACCATTCTGACTGGAATGAAATGATACCTCATTGTTTCTTTGATTTGCATTTTCCTGATAATGAGTGATGTTGAGCATCTTTTCATGTTTTTGTTAGCCATTTGTATGTCTTCTTGGAGAAATGTCTGTTTAGTTCTTTGGCCCATTTTTTGATTGGACCGTTTATTTTTCTGGAATTGAGCTGCAGGAGTTGCTTGTATATTTTTGAGATTAATTCTTTGTCAGTGCTTCATTTGCTATTATTTTCTCCCATTCTAAAGGCTGCCTTTTCACCTTGCTTATAGTTTTCTTCATTGTGCAAAAGCTTTTAATTTTAGTTAGGTCTGATATGTTTATTTATTTTTTTATTTTCATTACTCTGGGAGGTTGGTCATAGAGAATCCTGCTATGATTTATGTCAGAGAGTGTTTTGCCTATGTTTTCCTCTGGGAGTTTTATACAATGGGAAAAAGGCAATCTCTTTAACAAGTGGTGCTGGGAAAACTGGTCAACCACTTTTAAAAGAATGAAACTAGAACACTTTCTAACACCATACACAAAAATAAACTCAAATTGGATTAAATATCCAAATATAAGTTCAAAGGGCTATTATTTAGGGGGATTTTTAAAATTGAGATATTTTTAATTGGAGGATAATTGCTTTACAAATTTATGTTGATTTATGCCATACATCAGCATGACTCAGCCACAGGATACATACGTCCCCTCTCTCTTGAACGTCCCTCCCACCTCCTACCTCCCTCCCCATCCCACCCCTCTAGGTTGTCACAGAGCAACAGTTTGAGCTCCCTGAGTCATACAGCAGGTTCCCATCGGCTATGTATTTCACATATGGTAGTGGATATGTTTCTGTGCTACTTTTTCAGTTTGCCCCACCCTCCCCTTCCTCCCTGTTGTCCACAAGTCTGTCTCTATGTCTGTGTCTCCATTGCTGCCCTGCAAACAGGTTCATTAGTACCATTTTTCTGGATTCCATATATATGAGTTAATATATGATATTTGCTTTATCTTTCTGACTTTCTTCACTCTGCATAACAAGCTCTAGGTTCATCCACATCACTAGAACTGTCTCAAGTTTGTTCCTGTTATGACTGAGCAATATTCCATTGTATGTATATACAACAACTTCTTTACCACTCATCTGTCAGTGGGTATCTAGTTTGCTTCCATGTCCTGGCTAATGTAAATAGTGCTGCAATCAACCATGCACGTGTCTTTTAGAATGGTTTTCTCAGGATATATGACAGTAGTGGGATTGCTGGATCATATAGTAGTTTTATTTCTAGTTTTTAAAGAAATCTCTATGCTGTTCTCTAGAGTGGCTGTATCAATTTACATACCCATCAATAGTACAAGAGGTTTTCCTTTTCTCCACATCCTCTCCAGCACTTATTTTTTATAGATTTTTTTGACGATGGCCATCTTGACCAACACTTTTCACAGAACTAGAACAAAAAATTTCACAATCTGTATGGAAACAGAAAAGACCCTGAATAGTCAAGGAATCAATCTTCCTGGCTTCAGACTATACAGCAAAGTTGTAGTCATCAAGACAGTATGGTACTGGCACAAAAACAGAAATACAGACCAATGGAACAAGATAGAAAGCCCAGAGATAAATTTATGGGGGTCTTTTCCATGGGCACCTTATCATTGAGAAAGGAGGCAAGAATGCACAATGGAGAAAAGATAGTCTCTTCAATAAGTGGTGCTGGGAAACCTGAACAGCTATATGCAAAAGAAGGAAATTAGAACACCTCCTAACAACATACACAAAGATAAACTCAAAATGAAGACTTAAATATAAGTTCAGAAACTATAAAACTCTGGAGGAAAACATAGGCAGAACATGTTTTGGCATAAATCACAAGATCCTCTATGACCCAGCTCCTAGACTAATGGAAATAAAAACAAGCATAAGCAAATGGGATCTAATTAAACTAAAAAGGTTTTTCACAACAAAGGAAACCATAAGCAAGATGAAAAGGCAACTCTTAGAATGGGAGAAAATAACTGCAATCGAAGCAGCTGACAAAGGATAAATGTTCAAAATGTACAAGCAGCTTAATATCAGAAAAACAAGCAACCCAATAAAAAAATAGGAAGAAGACCTATATAGACATTTATCTAAGGAAGACATACAGATGGCTAATAAACAAATGAAAAATGCTCACCATTGTTTATTGTTAGAAAAATTCAAATCAAAAGTGCAATGAGGTTATTCAGAAAGATTATAATTATTAATTTATTTCCTTATTTACTTATTAAAGTATATTTGATTTATAATATTTTTCAGTTTCATGTATAAATATACTGATTCAATATTTTTATAGACACTATGCAAAACTATCATAAAATATTGACTGTATTTTCGGTGCTATATATCACATCCCTGTGACTTATAACTAAAAGTTATAAAATAACTAGGTTTACTTGTTAAATTTTTCAATGTTTTGTAAATAAATATTTTAGTTTAACTTTATACTGTAGTCCAATAGTTTGCACTGCATTAAAAAAAAACAGAAATTTACCTTCTAGCTAAATTAAAATGAATACTTTTAAGTTTTCAATGAAATGTGTAATCCTCATTTGTCGGATAAAAATTTACTAATTCCTATTAGCTTCTTGATAGTGAGCATTTCCTATTCCTTTATTGATCAATTGTGACCAGACATTGTTTGATCTCCTTATTTTAAACTACGTAAGGTCTAGGGATGAAAAAAATACATTTTAGCTCCATGAAGTCTTGCAGTGAAGATTCCTCTCAATCCAAAAATAATGTTATAAAACTGTCCAATACTAACCAACTCCCTTGCTTACAGGGCTTGCCTTAAAACCACCCAACAAAGGCCCTTAAATCTTATACCAATCTTTCCATAATTTCATCACTTGAAAGCACTATCAGAACTGTGTTAAGGAGGTTTTCTTCCATATCTTAACATGTCTGACAAGTTTAATTTTATCCTTATCAATATGTTTTTATTGATGGTCCCTTTGGGAGACAACAATCAACAGTAGAAATATGCCTTTATTAATCTCATGTAATACTTGGTTTATTTAATGCTCCTAGCCATGTATTTTAACCATCATAATCATGCTTATTAGCATGCTATTTTATTACTTACCTTTTGTAAGTATGCATGTATTTATGTACAGACATATACATATGGTACCTCATCCTTGTATTTATAGTTTTAGTCTCATAAAAACATACATTTTTTTTGTTTTGAAATGATGAATATAAAAATTCTGCTTAATAATTTAATAAATTTTTGTTTTAATTATTGATTTATATGGGCTTATTCTATTAATATTCAGTTCAGTTCAGTTCAGTTGCTCAGTTGTTTCTGACTCTTTGCTACCCCATGAATTGCAGCACACCAGGCCTCCCTGTCCATTACCAAATCCCACATTTCACACAAACTCATGTGCATCGAGTCGGTGATGTCATCCAGCCATCTCATCTTCTGTCATCCCCTTCTCCTCCTGCCCCCAATCACTCCCAGCATCAGGGTCTTTTCCAATGAGTCAACTCTTCACATGAGGTGGTCAAAGTATTGCAGTTTCAGCCTCAACATCAGTCCTTCCAATGAACGCCCAGGACTGGTCTCCTTTAGGATGGACTGGTTGGATCTCCTTGCAGTGCAAGGGACTCGCAAGAGTCTTCTCCAACACCACATCAAATTTCAAAAGCATCAATTCTTCTGCATTTAGCTTTCTTCACAGTCCAACTCTCACATCCATACATGACCACTGGAAAAACTATAGTCTTGACTAGATGGACCTTTTTTGGCAAAGTAATATCTCTGCTTTTTAATATGCTATCTAGGCTGGTCATAACTTTCCTTCCAAGGAGTAAGTAAGTGTCTTTTAATTCCATGGCTGCAATCACCATCTGCAGAGATTTTGGAGCCCCCAAAAATAAAGTCTGCCACTATTTCCATTGTTTCCCCGTAAATTTCCCATGAAGTGATGGGACCAGATGCCATGATCTTCATTTTCTGAATGTTGAACTTTAAACCAACTTTTTCACTCTCCTCTTTCACTTTCATCAAGAGGCTTTTTAGTTCCTCTTCACTTTCTGCCATAAGGGTGGTGTCATCTGCATATCTGAGGTTATTGATATTTCTCCTGACAGTCTTGATTCCAGCTTGTGCTTCTTCCAGCCCAGTGTTTCTCATGATGTACTCTGCATAGAAGTTAAATAAGCAGGGTGACAATATACAGCCTTGATGTACTCCTGTTCCTATTTGGAACCAGTCTGCTGTTCCATGCCCAGTTCTAACTGTTGCTTCCTGACCTGCATATAGTTTTCTCAAGAGGCAGGTCAGGTGGTCTGGTATTCCCATCTGTATTAATATTACCCAGTCATAAAAACGAATGAATCATGTCATTTGCCACAACATGCATAGACCTATCCTAGTAGGATTATATTATCCCACTAAGTGAAATAAATCAGACAGAGAAAGACAAATTCCATAGGCTATCGCTTATATATGAAATTTCAAAAGTAATACAAATAAATCTATGTAAAACTCACATATAAACTCACAGAAAAAGGAAGCAATTTTATGGTTATCCAAGGGAAAAGCAGGGGAGGAAGAATAAATTAGGAGTAAGGGATCAACAAACTAATACACATGAAATAGAAAATTAACAAGGATTTAATGCATAGCATATGAAATAATGTTCAATATTATGTAATAATCTATACTGGAAAATAATCTGAAATGTTTGTGTATATATAATATATACATATATATTATTGAATCACTTTGCTATATGTCTGAAATGAATTCCATATGTCAACTATGCTTCAATTAAAAAATCCAAATAACTAGAATTTTTTTCTTGTCTGCATGTGCGGGCGTGATCAGTCATGTCCGACTCTTTGTGACCCATGAACTGTAGCCCATCAGGCTCCTCTGTCCATGGGATTTTCCAGGCAAGAATACTGGAGTGGGTTACCATTTCCTTCTCCAGGGGATCTTCTCAATCTAGGGATCAAACCCATGTCTCCTGCATTTCCTGCCTTGGCAGGCAGATTCTTTACAGTTGAGCCACCTTGGAGTAAGTATGTTATTTCCTAGGGATAATGGTGGCAGAAGTAGACTCTGTTCCAGTTCTGAGTGTCTATTATTCTACATTTCTTGTTACTGTTGTTCAGTTGCTCAGTAGTGTCCAACTCTTTGCGACTGCATAGACTGTAGCCTGCCAGGCTCCTCTGTCTATGGGATTTTCCAGGCAATAATACTGAAGTGGGTTGCCATTTCCTCCTGCAGGGATCTTCCTGACCCAGAGATTGAACCCACATCTCTTGCATCTCCTGCATTGGCAGGTAGATTCTTTACCATTGTGCTGTATATATGTACAGATGATCTTATTTGCAAAGCAAATAGAGAAAGAATTAGAGAACAAATATATGGATACCAAGGGGTAAAGGGAAGGTGGGAGGGATTGGGAGGCTGGGATTGACACATATACACTATTGATACTATGTATAAAATGCGTAACTATTTAGAAAATGTTGTAGTCCAAGGAATTGTATTTAGCTCACTTTGGTGACCTGAATGGATGGATATATCTATGGTTGATGCATTTTGTTGTACAAGAGAAACTATCACATTGTAGTGCAACTATACTCCAATAAAAATTAATTTAAAAAACAAATTTAATAAAGGACTCTAATTCCATCATGAGAAACCCACTATCAAGAACTCATATAAATTTGCCTACCTCCAAAAGTGCCATTTCCAAACACCATTACATTGGGAGTTAAGATTTCAAAATGTGAATTTTGAAGGGACACACCATTCAGTCCAAAACAGCTCCTGATTTGTCTCAGGTTGTTTTTATTTTTTCCTTCCAGTTGATCTTCCATCACAATCATAGCCAGTCCATAGCCAGCTACCTGCCAAAGACTCAACAACTCACAACCCCAACTAAGTACCCTTACTACGGTATAGACCTGCATATCCCATTTCTCTTTAGTACTTTTTCATGGATACGCCAGCCACAGATTTCTCAAACAAGGGTCAACTCTCAAGTTTTTTCTTTCTTACTCAACTTTTCTCACTAAATAAGGTCTTTATTGATTTACCAAGTTGTTTAAACCAGTATATTAGCTGACAGCGTAACCCTTCTGAATTATTTACCCTGCATATTTATACATCTCTGTGTTCTGCTTATTTTTATTTCAATATTTTTCTGAAAACAATTTGCTTCTTTTTCTTGGCCATTTTTACTATACTGGCTTAAGTTGTCATTATTATAGCAAAATCTACCAAACTGGTTTTCCTACTTCTACTCCTGTGAAACACAAATTGATTTCCAACACAGCAGTCACACATATCTTATGAAAATGGAAATATAATTGTGCCAGTCCTCTACTTAAAAGCTTCTTAGTTCCCATTGCTTTCAGGCAAAATTCAGACTCTGAAACAGGATGATAAGGACTTGCAGTATTGGGCGCCTGGCTTATAATTCGCAGATAGTTTTCTGAACTTTTCCATGAATTCAGAATTCACATTTGCTTCCTCACTTCCCCAGATTCTCCAAGCAGTTTTCTCACCTCAAAATTTTTACATGTATCATTCTATCTGCCTGGAAGATGGGACCTATTCACCATAGAAAATGTTGAAAGTGAAAGCGTTAGTTGCTCAGTCAAGTCTGACTCGTTGGCACTGCATGGACAGTAGCCTCTGTCCAAGGAATATTCTAGGCTAGGATACGGGAGCAGGTTGCTGTTCCTGTCTCCAGGAGATCTTCCTAACCCAGGGATTGAACCTGGGTCTCCCTGCATTACAGGCAGAGTCTTTACCATCTCAGCCAACACGTAAGCCCAAGGCCTAAATCTAAATTTGTCCTTCAGGTCTCAGCCTAAAAGTTCACCTACTGCAAGGAGATTACATTGGTATCTTGATCCAAATTAAGTCTTCCTGGCAATTATTTTCAAGGTCATCTGTATCATTTTTTTCTCAGAATTGAATATAATAACCACTTGATCAAATTTGCTTAATGTCTGTTTGTTTATACTTCTTAAGATTAAAAATTTCATGAAGGCATACTTTTATTTATTTTTTTTTTTTGGCTTCATTCACCAGAGTATCTCTGTAACCTTAAAAAAAAAAAATGGAAAAGTAAAGCTTAGGATGTGGAAGGTGCTAAATATTGAGCAAATGAGCAAATGAATCTGACAATTAAAAAAAGAAATCTATTACAAATACTTAAAATCACTACTGAACAATGTATATTATCCAGCCTTCAAAACGATGTATTCAGAGTTGTAAAAAAAGATCTCAATCTCTCAAAGTAAGAGTCGCTGAAATATGAGAAAGAAATAACTAAATATAGCAATTTCATTTCCTTGCTATATCCTCTCTATACGTATTATGTGGGAGATATCCTTCTGAGTATTTTGATGGTTAATTCATGTTTCTTCCACTCCTCAAGTCATTAACTAAGACATATACGAAGAATGTATGTGGGTGTCTGTAGAAGGAAAGTGAGAGAGAAATTTAACATTAGAGATGGATTTAGGGGAAAAAAAATAGCATGGCATTAATTTACCTGAAACAACTGAAGTGTACATTAATTAACAATTAAATTTCTTTGAGTAATTCAGAGCACTATCTATAAATCTCCTTCCAGACCTGTGAAGTCCTTGCTAATCTTTGCCTGCAGGAGCTGCTGTGTAACTGAACATGCAGTGGTAATGGCCACATTTGCTCCGCTGATTGCAAGACCTTCTCCATGGGCCTGATTTTGCCACAACTGACATGCCCATAATTCCACCAGAAGCCAGTGGCAGTTTTACATGATTAAAGATGGCAGAATCAGGACCATACATACATTTCCATGCAAATGTGCTTGAGAAAATAGCATACAATACATTATGTAAACATATTTAGAATGAATAAACACACTCAGCTATATTTTCAAACATCTGTTCAAGCTCGTCGCAGCACCCCAAATTTGCATACCTATGTCTTTTTTAAATGGGGCTTAATTTTGCCCTCCATACTATTAGACCACAGTGGCCTTTTAATGCCAAAATACATAACTTGCATGGTACAGATGATGCTAATTATCATTTACAAAATCCAACTGCATTCGGTGTTAACTTTAAACTCTTCTTGTAAGAGAGAAGGGCATGGCAGGGTCTATGACTGGGGGAGAACTCTTAAGTGTATCCCAACTCAATTCATGTGCTATCAAGAAAAGAATTGAGACTTGAATTATTTGCATAACTGTGCTCCCAGCCATACACAAATGCAGAACTTCTAACCACAAGATGCATATTATACCCGCTTAATGGCATAAACCTGCCATGGCTTATGGTTTATGTACCCTAGAGTTCAAAAAAAAGCAGTGTAGCACCGGTTTTATGTTTTGTTTCCTATTTTTATTTAGCATTTCCTTCCATATCTCTGTTGGTTTCTGCCAAAAGTCATACAAACACATAACATATGATCTGTGTAAAAATACCAAGGCTTACTCTGAGAGAAAAGTTTCAGAACAAGAACCCCAGTTCCCTTCCAAAAAGAGTGATGAGCCTAGAGCAGACAAGGCGAAGATTCATTTCCCTGGATAAAACCTGTTTTAAACAGGTATTACCAGCAAAAGAGCTATTAAGTCTACAGTAGACCCTTGAAGAATGAGGGGGTTACGAATGCTAACCCCCTCATTCAATAGAAAATCCTCAAACTGCTTTCTCTGCTTCAAAAACAAAGGCATTGACAAATGACTCACCCAAGGGCAGGCCACTGAAACAGTTTAGATAACATCAAGACTCAAACCCCAATTCTATTTATTCCATATATTGTGATCTCTAATGGAATGAAAACACAAAAAATTTCCCCATACTTATTTAAAGATCTGTAAAATGAAAATATAGGTACTATATTTATTGAAAAATATCCATGTGTAACTGTATCTGTGCATTTCAAAGCTGTGTTGTTCAAGGATCAAATGTACTTTAAAAAAGAATGAAGCATAGTAGAATATGCCGCCTCAAAATATAACAATTATTTTTCATGTGGGAGGATATAAATAGATTTGTAACCAGTGTAAAGACTAGTATATTAAAATAGCCACAATATTTTTGCTACTTCTTCCACTGAGAGATAGAGTTTAATTTTTCTCTTCATAAATTTTGCTGGTTCTGTCATTGATTTACAAATAAAACACTAGAGGTGTGACACTGTCAATTTCCTGGACTAGGCCTTAAGAATCTGGCAATTTTCCTTTACTGTCACTTGGAAGGCTAGCTCAAAGTTAGAGAGCTGCCATGTAAGAATTTCAGCTACCCTGAGACCATCTGGATGAACAGGTCATGTGTAGCCACTCCAATCAATAATCCAAGTTGAGTTCAGTGTTCCAGTTAGCCCTGCCAGGGCACTCAAGATGTGCACAGAGCCTATTCGCACTTTCCATGGCCAATCCATCAGCCCACTGAATACCAGTAAGTGACCTCAGTGGATACTTCACAGAGTGAGGGAGTGGCCAAGTGAAACGCATCTAAATTTCTAATCAAAACACACAAAAAACTGACAAAATAAAAACTATGGTATGTAATAAAATGATTATTGCTTTACAACATTAAATACTGGGGTAATTTGTTAAGGGAAAAATCAGATAATCATACCACAAGTGTTGGATTAGATGAAGACAGATATTTGAAAAATATACAAGATAGTGCTTGAAAGTTTCTTCTCAGTCCAGATTATTTTAGTACTGATTTCTGTTTTATATGCTTGAAATCTTAAACTATGTAAAGATACTGATTGCAGAGTGCAAAATAGATTAAATTCTCTTTACAGAATAGACAAAATGCCAGAACAATATTATCAGCTGATGTCTAGGAACAATAAAAAATCTGCAATATACTGTATTGACTCACCTAGTACTATACATTTCAATAATCATGTAGAGAGGTCTTTTGAGATAAATGAAGCAAAGAATGACAGACATCTTAAACTCTACTTTTATATTAGGTAAATCTCATTTTGATTAAATTTTTCTTTTACTTTATAATTCATTTAATTTATAATTCTTATTAAACAGCAGATCAAGAAATTCTGCCAATCTGAATTTATAAAAAAGTAGATAAACTATTTGCTATCCTTTCATAAGCCTATTCAGAGAAGGCAATGGCACCCCACTCTAGTACTCTTCCCTGGAAAATCCCATGGACGGAGGAGCCTGGTAGGCTGCAGTCCATGGGGTCGCAAAGAATCAGGACAGGACTGAGCAACTTCACTTTCCCTTTTCCCTTTCATGCATTGGAGAAGGAAATGGCAACCTACTCCAGTGTTCTTGCCTGGAGAATCCCAGGGATGGCGGAGCCTGGTGGGCTGCCCTCTATGAGGTCGCAGAGTTGGACACAACTGAAGTGACTTAGCAGCAGAAGCAGCATAAGCCTATTGTTATAGCCTTAGTAACATTTAACTCCTAATAGTCTGAAGTCACATTAATAACTTTATAAACTTCATTTTGGATATATAATACATGAAGTATAATGCGTAAAACTTACTAGTCACAATAAAATACATTTCTCATTATAAGAATTTTATTACAAAGGTCACTTGTCAATAATATGAATTTGATAGATTTTTCATAAAGATAGAAATAATCAGTAAAATGTGAAAGTGAATAAAGTAGTGAGGGAAATTTGAAGGGCAAGTTTAGGGAGTGTTACTCTCCCAGCTTTGTAACCCTCTGTTCCACTACCATGCCACACAAAGCTGTCTCTGAATTTAACAAAAATGCAAACATTTTCTAAATACAATCAATATGATACCATGTATGGTTTTAATAACATATTGATACAGTTTCTGATGGGCAAATAAGCAGATTTTAATACTATGTACATTAAAAATGAAGACAGAAAGAGGAAAACAAAATCAATGCTTCTAATTATTTCATAGAGAACATATTTCCATGTGGATAATGCCACTGAACTTACTCGCTATTTTATTAATCCACAAAATATTCATAATATTATAGACATTTATTAAGTATATTTCTAATAATTTGAGTATTAACATGATAAAATCTAATATAAATTCGATATAGTACAAATATTAATATGTATATTATATCTTTACTGTGATTAATTTCATATTTTACCTTAAAAGCATGTTAATATTTATACATGGAAGAATTTTTGCATCAAAAATCAGAATCTGTTAGCTATTTCTGAATATTTTAAGAATAAATAGAATGCCCTAAATCAATAAGTATCAATGGAAGCAGTATATTTTTAAGCACGAAAAAAATCCAATTTTTGAAACAGTATATTTAACCATATTTATTGTTCACGCCCCCTGAATTACTCTTTAAGGGGTAGAGCATATATTTTTACTCTAGTTATTTGATCATTTCTCACCAAATGACTCAAATTTTTCTTACATATTTTTGAACCAGGGTAGAGGAAGAATTCTGTGATAAAGCAATTAAGCAATGAAAACTAGCTATGTAAGAATGAAATTCATGATTTTCTCCTCAAAAACTGGCTTTTCCTTACATTCCTCACTGTTTCTCAAGGAAATCACCACCAGTGACTACAGAACATATTTTATCTATTGGATCAAGAAAGCTAACAATTTACACCACAATCTACATTCAATTTTATTCAGGCTTCACAATTTCTCAGTAAGATTGTATTGTAATCCTTACAATGCTCATAAGGAAACAGGCTCAGAAAATTCAGCTAATTAGCCTAAAAGTCAACAAAATCATTCTTCAATTTGAAAGAAGGTATGTGAACAAATCTATAAAGATCTGTCCACCACTGTATCCACTTACTTCATACAAGTTCTTCCAATTTATATCAGGTTTAGTCAGAGCATATAAAATTCGTAGTCTTGGTGTTTAATTTAAAAAAAAAATGACATCACAATCAAGAGGAATGTTTTCTTAAAGCCAAAAGCAAATTCTTTCGAGTTAAAGACATTTCTATTTTCATTTTTATTTTTCTGAATTCAATGCTGGGATTACCATCACTCATTCCCAAAATGTACCCTTTCATTTCCAATATTGTACGGATTGGGCACTAAAGTCTCTTCCTAATGAGAAGGGCTCCAGGGTATCTATATGGTTTTGTTGATAATATGCTATGTCCTTAGTGCAGACAGAAAGTTCTGGAGTGTGGTGAGGATGGGGTTACTTAAAAGCCTGACTTCCTTTACCTACAATCAGTCTATATTATATAGTCATCAAGAATATTAAACATTTAATACAATTTCCTGTGTTAAATGAATATTGGTATTGCCTTCAAATTTGAAAAAGTATAATTGAGTAATTGGGATGGCACAAAAAGTTAACCTAGTTGAGTATATAACCAACAAGGGGATGGAAACATAGTTCTGCTTGGAATGACAGAGTCCATGTTCTTCAGCTATGCTTGTAACCTACCGCTTCTGAGACCAGTCATCTGAAATGCCATCTCTACCCTGACTGGAAGGGAAATATAATCTCACATGTCAGGAAGAGCAGAGGGCTTTGAGACAAGTACCTCTTCCCCTTTCATTTCACCAAATGCTAGTGAGAAGCTTCATCTCCATTTCTCCTTCTATATTGAGTGGCCTTGGGTGTTGGCAATGAAATAAACACTATGAAAAGCATCTGCTTTCTTTCTTTATGTCATATAAAACAGAACCTGAGAGAGCACAGCTACGAGGTCACATGACTGATGGTCGAGTGACCTCATTAACAAACTCAGTCTGGCATAACTTGGTTTCATACCTTTAAGTAATATAGATATTTTGCAATAATATAAAATCTATCCCTTTTTTTTAATTTTGTAGAACTCTGAAAGAACTAGCTAAAGAATCTAAAGATGATGGAAAGATTACATCATCAAAAAAAACCTTTTCCACATTTTTGACTATAATGCCTAGGCAGCCAAATCCAATGAGCATGTTCACTTCAGCGCCCATGTCAAGTTTGGAGGAAAAATATGCATCTTTCAGTTGGATGCAAATATGGGGTAGTTTATTTTGGGCAGGAAAAAGCATTCACCAGAATAACTTATGATAAATACGAAATATAATATCCTAGTTGGTTTAAGAGAAAGAAGGGCCATATTGTCAAGAAATTTAATGTGCAGATTTTAATATTAAATGCATTAATTGTAAATAATTATAAATAGACAGACAAATATTTGTCTTTTTTTCATTTTTAATAGTTTTTATTTATTTCTTCTTCTTTATCCCATTAAAAGAAAAGTACCTCTCAGCAGTTTCAAGGCTACTAACGGTGGTGAGATGGAGTCAAGACTTAGAAAAAGGTTAGAGCATCAAGGAACTTCAGACAAAATTTTTGTTCTTTCATTTAACTGGTGAATAAACTGAAATCCATAAGAACTAAATTACTTTTTGAGTTCAAACAGTTGGATTCCTGAGTATCTTCCATTATTTTATTACAAAACAAGCGGGAAAAGCAAAGAAGCAAGAAATAAAATAGAAAAACTATAAATAAAACAAAGTAAAAATAAGAATGTGACTCTCTTCTGATTTTCTTTATGGAAATTATACCACTAGTCTCAATTATTGTCTCTTTCCTTACTTTGTATTTCTAAAATAGTTCATTTAGATCTCACTTATATAATTACACATTATTTCAATAATTCTGGCATTGCGATTCTTTTCCTCATAAGTTCATATGGCATATATTATTGAGTACATGATATGTATGCTGTGCTGGGAAAATTGTATCTAACGTAAAGAAAGGACTTGATTGTATTATGAACCATATATATTAAAATATATTAGTAACAGTGAAAATGATAAGTACACACAATAACATACATGCAAAATATGATACCAAAATGCTGATTTTAGTAAAGTTCATAAATATCTGAATGCCTCCTCTCTTTTAGGCATTGTGCTTTGAAGTAGATATAACATAAATAAATAAGGGATACTGAAAAATAAATACATAAATGAAGGAGAGTGAAAAAGTTTCCTTAAAACTTAGCATTAAAAAATGAAGATCATGGTATCCAGTCCAGTCACTTTATAATACACAGAAGGGGGGAAATAAAACAGCTTCCCTAGTAGCTCAGTTGGCAAAGAATCTGCCTGTAATGCAGGAGACCTGGGTTTGATTCCTGGGTTAGGAAGATACCGTAGAGAAGAGAATGGCAACCAACTCCATATTCTTGCCTGGAGAATACCATGGACAGAGGAGCCTAGCAGGCTACTGTCCATGGTGTCGCAAGAGTCAGACAAGACTTAGCCACTAAACCACTACCACCATGGTTTTTCCAGTAGTCATGTAAGGATGTGAGAGTTGTATCATAAAGAAAGCTGAGCCCCAAAGAATTGACGCTTTTGAACTGTGGTGCTGGAGAAGACTCTTGAGAGTCCCTTGGACACCAAGGAGATCAAACCATTCAATCCTAAAGGAAATCAGTCTGGAATATGCATTGGAAGGTCTGATGCTGAAGCTGAAGCTCCAATACTTTGGCTATCTGATGAGAAGAACCGACTCATTGGAAAAGACCCTGATACTAGGAAAGATTGAAGGCAGGAGGAGATGGGGATGACAGAGGATGAGATGGTTGGATGGCATCACCAACTCGATGGACATGAATTTCAGCAAACTCCAGGAGATAGTGAAGGATGGGGAAGGCTGGCATTCTGCAGTACATGGGGTCCCAAAGAGTCTGACATGACTTAGCAACTGAACAACAACAAATAAATAAATAAATAGGACACGATTCACAACATGTAGCAGAGAAACAGAAATGCCAACAAAACATACCAGGCCAATATTATGAGTGAATTTAGAGTAGCAGGAAAAGAGTCACTTCCAGATGCATTTGTGTACAGTGCCCCAAAGGAATAATACCAGATTGGAATTTTCAAAGATGAGTAGAAGTTGGCTGATTTAAAAAAAAAAAAAAAAAGTGGAAAAAAAATTCTCTTTGGCTAGAGCCATACCAGTGAACAAAGATAGAAAGGTGTGAGTTGGTCTAATGCTGTCAGGAAACTCTGGAGCAGTTTTGTATGTTTAGAATGTGAAGTGCAAAAAGAGAGGAGACTGAATATGAGGAGTGGATGAAGTTTTGACATGACATGTGCCTGTTATGAAGCCTAACTAATTTTAGACTTTAATCTGAAGGGCGTAAAGTGATGCTGATGTTTTTAATGTAGAGGATGCATTTCTTTAGAAGGTGGATTGATGTAAGGTCATGGCTAAGAAAGGATTTCCCTGGGGGCTCAGTGGTAAAGACTCCATCTGTCAATGAAGGAGGCATGGGTTTGACCTCTGGGTCATGAAAATCCCCTGGAGAAGGAAATGAAACCTGTCTTGGTATTCTTGCCTGGGAAGTACCATAGAAAAAGGAGCCTGGCGGGATATAGTCCATGGAGTCATAAAGAATTGAACATGATTTAACAACTAAACAACAACATTGCAAAGAGAAAACTGAGAGATTAAATCAGTAAGAATAATATGCCTGAAGGAGACATGTTTAGGAAAATGATGAATTCTAGAAAATACTTGGGACAGATCATAAGCAATTAATGGTTTATTGGATGTAGCGGTTAAGAGATAGTGAAGAATCAAACTGATAAAACAAATGTTTTGAAGGGAAAAATTGAGTAAATCATTGTTTTTTGCGTTAGGATACCATAAAACATTTATTTTTCTAATCTTTAACATATAACTATTAATAAGAAATGGACAAGGAATTATTCCAGTTATTTTTTGGAAACCATGTAAAATACCAGAATATAGATCTACTTCTTAGGTATTTTAAAGGGCATTTTATTAACTTTTATTTGCTAAGAAAAGCTAAGATGAGCCAGAAAAGACAGAGCATTTCTCAGTACTGAGATATGGCTCTTCCACTATAAGCTACTCAATTTATCCTGATTTTGATTGATCTTATCCACAAAGGAGACAGAAAATCCTTTAGAGTAAAAAGAGTTTGAGTGTGTTTATGATCAGAGACTACGCAGATTAATCAAGTTGTCAACCACCCAGAACCATTATACTGATCGAGATGTTGAAGATACCCAGTAGAGAAATAGAAAATGTATCTTTTTTTTTACCATCAATATTAGAGAGTTGTAATGGCTACATTATAGGTTCACTGTAGTGGATCCTTCTTATGCTCTGTTTCTAGAATATCTAGATACTTATGACAAAGAAAGGTAAGGTTTTCACCCAAGCAGTTAGGATGATTTTCATACATTAAAAAATTATTTTAATCAGAGTCTTGAGTTTTGAAAATATCTGGAAAATTGCACCATGTCAACAAAAGGATCGTTTGGCTTAAGCGGTTAAGTGTAAAACAAACCCAGAAAAACATGGATATAGAATTTCATACTGAAGGGAGATATGGTCAGGATCCAGAATTTGAGAGTCTGTAAAGTTGGCTTAAATCTCAACGTTCAGAAAAACAAAGATCATGGCATCCGGTACCATCACTTCATGGGAAATAGATGGGGAAACAGTGGAAACAGTGTCAGACTTTATTTTTTGGGGGCTCCAAAATCACTGCAGATGGTGACTGCAGCCATGAAATTAAAAGACGCTTACTCCTTGGAAGAAAGGTGATGACCAACCTAGATAGCATATTCAAAAGCAGAGACATTACTGTGCCGACGAAGGTCCGTCTAGTCAAGGCTATGATTTTTCCTGTGGTCATGTATGGATTTGAGAGTTGGACTGTGAAGAAGGCTGAGTGCCGAAGAACTGATGCTTTTGAACTGTGGTGTTGGAGAAGACTCTTGAGAGTCCCTTGGACTGCAAGGAGATGCAACCAGTCCATTCTGAAGGAGATCAGCCCTGGGATTTCTTTGGAAGGAATGATTCTAAAGCTGAAACTCCAGTACTTTGGCCACCTCATGTGAAGAGTTGACTCATTGGAAAAGACTCTGATGCTGGGAGGGATTGGAGGCAGGAGGAGAAGGGGACGACAGAGGATGAGATGGCTGGATGGCATCACGGACTCGATGGACGTGAGTCTGAGTGAACTCTGGGAGTTGGTGATGGACAGGGAGGCCTGGTGTGCTGCAATTCATGGGGTCGCAAAGAGTCAGACACGACTGAGTGACTGAACTGAATTGAACTGAACTGAACCAACACTGCTAATTATAATTGTGGGACCTCAAATTCATCATTTCCTTTCTAATATATACAGTATCATATTTCAAAACTGAGCTTTTTAATTAAAGAGGTGAAATAGGCCCTATTAACAACCAAAGAAAGTGAAAATAAACCTCATTGACTATCAGGCCCTGATATTCCCAACAGAACATAAGCAAGGCTCAGAAGAGGATATAGACAAGGGTATTCTGATTCCCCCAAAATGATAAATATGACCCTTTTCTGAAAACAACTCTAGTTCCACTTTAATCCCCTTGCTATCTAGATAAGCACTCAGATAAACCATCATAATTGTTCCCCCTTCTTGCATGGTCCGACATAGAACTGGCTCTTGCCTTCTTGGAATCACTCAGCACAAACCCAAAACCCTTTATGTGACAATATCAAGGCTCTTCTAAGAGTACCTTCTCCCATGTTGTGTTGTGCTGTGCTTAGTTGCTGAGTCATGTCCAACTCTTTTCAACCCCATGGACTGTAGCCTGCCAAGTTCCTCTGTCCATGGGGATTTTCCAGGCAAGAATACTGGAGTGGGTTGCCATGCCCTCCCCTAGGGGATCTTCCCAACCCAGGGATCAAACTCAGGTCTTCTGCATTGTAGGTGGATTTTTTACTGTCTGAGCTACTAGAGAAGCCTAAGAATACTGGAGTGGGTAGCCTATCCCTTCTCCAGGGGATCTTCCCGACCCGGGGTCTCCTGTATTGCACGTGGATTCTTTACCGGCTGAGCTACCGGGGAAGCCCTCTCCCATGCTACAGCCTGTTAAATAAACCTAAGTTTACTTGACTATGAAAATAGCACATAGAAAATTTATACCACATTGGGTCTTGTAGAAAGATCACTTCCAAGTGGGCAACCAGAGAAAGTGTCATAGGATTGCAGTTATCTAAAACTGACGTAAATGAAAGAATGTCAATGTATAAATGAAAAGCTGAAAACAGAAGCTGATTTCAGGTTGAAGACAAACAGAATCAAAGGTCCAAAGATGAAAAAACTCAGTTGTAAGTCTTAGCTAATATGTATCATTTTATATTTCTGGGCAGAAAATAAATCCATATCTCCATCATTTTCCCAAATATCAATTACACGCTGGAACAGATACCTATTGTTAAGAAACAGTCAGGTGTCTTTTGCCTTGAAACCCCTCAATCCATAATTGCCCCAGAAATGGCTTATCCAGTCTCACAGAATTATTCTTTTTCTTTTCCTTTTATTTCTTCTTGTAATGACCCAAAGCCAGGGATAATTACTCCCAAAGTATTCCAATCTGTTCATTTACCAACACCTTGCTGTCACTCTTAAATTCTGTTACTGCACCTGGGGAAAGATATGAGATGAGTGTCTTATTTCTAGACTCCTGTAGAGGTGCTATCATTCTTCACATAAATGAATTACTGTGGTTTGGCTAAAGGTGCTTCCCTCTTTGCTTTTCAGATTTTAAGTTTATACTGTTATTGTCAGCACTTATTCTCCAAAGAACCACTGCAATGTGGAACCTAGCAGTTAATGACTAGAACAATATAGTCACAGACTCAGGGTCTGATGAATATTCCTGAGTTGTTTTACAGATACTATAACTGCCACCAGGGTTGGGGTGGGGTGGGGGTAGGGGGGTGGGAAGCTTGCTGCAAGATGACCAGACTGTAGCTATGACATGAGTTGCTCCAACTTGAGCAGTGCTGAATCTATGGCGACTGCAGCTCCAAGAACTGGCCTCAAGAGAATGAGGTTAACATGCATGCTAAGTTGCTTCAGTCGCCTCCGACTCTTTTCAACACTATGGACTGTAGCCCACCAGGCTCCTCTATCCATGGGATTCTTCAGGCAAGAATACTGGAGTGGGTTGCCATCTTCTCCTCCAGGGGATCTTCCTAACCCAAGGATCGAACCCAAGTCTCTTATGTCTCCTGCACTGGCAGGCGGGTTCTTTACCATTGCTCATAATATATTTGAGGGCATTAAAATAAGTGTAGCTTGCTCTGCTCATGTATGTAGATGGGCAACTAAAATCATCAGCACAGAGATGTTACAGATCCATGTTGGCATCTTCCACTCTGAGAGTATGGCACCCTATGTCAGCATGGAGAAGTTACAGAAGATGGATCTTTGCCTTAATCCCATAAAAATGGAATGATGTTCTGACACATGGGGATGTTTAACCATCTCCTTACAGGAAAGAGTTCACAGCAGAAAGCCCTTTTTCTTGTCACTTTAGCAAAGCTATATTGTAACTTTTAAACCAGGCACCCCCATGCTCTACTCATCTCTTGCCCAGGCACACCTTTCAATTTTTTTAATTACCCAGTACCTTGTGTAACCTATCAGTTATCACATAGATCAAAGGAGTAGAAATGAAGAATAAGTATTTAACAAATGACTAGATCCCTTCCCTAGCTTCCTCTTTAATAATCTCCTGAACAACTGTGTGACCAAACTGTGTGATCACTATAACACACAGGGTAAGGGAAGATCACAAGAAGTTGAGGAGTCTTCATGCAGTGGGGGATAATGATGAGTCTGACCAACTATCTCAGTGATAAACTTAGATTATCTCTTTCTGTGTTAGTTGCTTGGTCGTGTCTGACTCTGTGACCCCGTGGACTAGAGTTGGGTATGATTGAGTGACTAACACACAGAGAAGTAATCTCAGTTTATCACTGAGATTGTTGGTCAGGCTCATCAATATCCCCCACTGCTTGAAGTCTCCTAGACTTCTTGTGATCTTCCTTGATGTGTTATCTTGTTTGTGAGATATTTCTCTATTTCCCTTTAAAACTCTCATGACTGAGCAGACTCTTCAGAGGTGGTTTCTGGGGAAGCTGGGTCCACCATTTTTCCAGACTGCTGGCATTCTGATTAAAGACACATTTTCTTTCACTGACATTTCTGAGTATGGATTTTGTAAAGCAAGGAGCAGTGAGACCCAATTTATTCGATAACAAGTGTGGCAGAAATATAATTAAAAACAAAATCTCACAACCTATAACACCTTTCCACAAAGGTAGAAAAGGAAGAAAACAATTTTGTTATTGAATAAGCATTAAACCAGAATGTGATATGCATCATAGGCAATTTTCTAGGAGACTGCAAAGACTGAAAGAAATCTCACTGAGGTAGGAGGTAGATGGGCTCCAGGCAAGCAGCTGAAACTCATCTCCTGCCAGTACTTCAAGGTTAAAAAAAAAGGCAGGAGCAAAGAGGAGCTGGCTTTGCTTGTGTAAAAAGATAAGATGACCACATTTTTCATTCTTGAGGTCAAGGAGAGCTTCTTAACTACATATGCACCAAAAGTCTCCTCAAGGGTCAAAAAAGAGAAAGGAAGCTAGCCCATAATATGTCCTCAAACTCCCAGAAACCCTTGAGCTGGAATCCATCTTGGCTAAAATATTTGCATGAAGGTCTGGGAGATCCCTGAGTCAGACCACCTAAGGGCATGAGCCCAAGTCAAAGCCAGATGATTGGTCAGATGGAACCCAGAAAACTGCCTCCATATACACAACTTAAACCATCTCCAAAACACATCACTTTCTCTCCAAGCCCACCCATGTGTTTTCCCACACAGCTTTCCCTCTAATAAATGCTTTACCTGCTTCACTACTTTCTGTCTCTTTGCTGAATTCTTTCTTCAGAGAAGACAAGGGCTAAAGTCCTCTGTCAAGGCCACTGGTCCTCGTGGTCTACTGGCTAGGATTCAGAGTTCTCAAGGCTGTGACCCATGTTCAATTCTTGGTCAGGGAACTAAGATCTCACTTTAAGTTATGGCATTCCATGGCCACCTGAGATCATCACTCTTTATAGATGTAAGCATATGCATATATGTTCTCAGTTCAGTTCAGTTCAGTCACTCAGTCGTGTCAAATTCTTTGTGATCCCATGAATCGCAGCACGCCAGGCCTCCCTGTCCATCACCAACTCCCAGAGTTCACTCAGACTCACATCCATAGGGTCAGTGATGCCATCCAGCCAGCTCATCCTCTGTCGTCCCCTTCTCCTGCCCTCAATCCCTCCCAGCATCAAAGTCTTTTCCAATGAGTCAACTCTTCGCATGAGGTGGCCAAAGTATTGGAGTTTCAGCTTTAGCATCATTCCTTCAAAAGAAATCCCAGGGCTGATCTCTTTCAGAAAGGACTGGTTGTATCTCCCTGCAGTCCAAGAGACTCTCAAGAGTCTTCTCCAACACCACAGTTCAAAAGCATCAGTTCTTCGGCACTCAGCCTTCTTCACAGTCCATCTCTCACACCCATACATGACCACAGGAAAAACCATAGCCTTGACTAGATGGACCTTAGTCGTCAAAGTAATGTCTCTGCTTTTGAATGTGCTATCTAGGTTGGTTATCACTTTTCTTCCAAGGGGTAAGCGTCTTTTAATTTCATGGCGGCAGTCACCATCTGCAGTGATTTTGGAGTCCAAAAAATAAAGTCTGACACTGTTTCCACTGTTTCCCCATCTATTTCCCATGAAGTGATGAGACCGGATGCCATGATCTTCGTTTTCTGAATGTTGAGCTTTAAGCCAACTTTTTCACTCTCCTCTTTCACTTTCATCAAGAGGATTTTTAGGTCCTCTTCACTTTCTGCCATAAAGGTGGTATCATCTGCATATCTGAGGTTATTGATATTTCTCCCGGCAATCTTGATTCCAAGAAAACCATCAATGAGTCCCAAGGTAAGAGAATTTACTACTACCATTCTTCATGTATAGTTTCGCTTACATTTATACGATAACTGTAGTGACCACATATATTAGTTGACTGCTTTATCTAAAGGAAATTTTAGCATCCCAAGATTTTATGACAAGATCCAGTTTTGGAGCAAGATGGCTCTTGTAAGTTAGGTTTCTGCCTTCCTTTCATGTAAATTGGAAGACAGAGCATATATCATTTTCCTCGATAAGTGCATTTTGAAGAGATGGATCCCAGGTCTTTGAGAGAGGTACTCCTGGGCCTTCAATTTCTCTAAGTTTCATCAGTCATGTCAGACTCTTTGCTAGGACCATAGCCAGCCAGACTTCCCTGTTCATGGGATTCTCCAGACAATACTGGAGTGGATTGCCATTTCTTCCCCCAGGGGATTTTCCCAACCCAGGGCCTTAATCGAGTTACTGCATCTCCTGCCTTGCAAGCAGATTCTTTACCGCTGAGCTGCCAGGGAAGCCCTTCTTAGGCCTTAAAGCTGGCAAGATTTATTTATCTTTTAAAATATTTATATATAGTTGAAAGACACAGAACTTAAAAGTTTTCTAAAGTAAATCCTCTAAGAAAGGGGAAAGGAAAAGTTTTTCCCTTATTTTCAACAAGGAGAGTTAAGATTTCTATTTTCAATGTATTTGCTCTTGTAGTGGTGGTGGTTGTTTAGTCTCTGAGTCCTGTCTGACTCTTTGCGACCCCATGGTCTGTAGTCTGCTAGTCTCCTCTGTCCAAGGGAATACCCAGAGAAGAAAACTGCAAGGGGTTGCCATTTCCTTCCCCAGGGGATCTTCCTGACCTAGGGTTGAACCTGTACTTCCTGCATAGGCATGAGGATTCTTTACCACTAAGCCACCAGGGAAGCCCCCTTATATGGGTCACTGATCAAAATAATTATATGCTAATTAATACCCTTCACAAAACTTTGGATCCTTTCAATGGGGCAAGCTTAAACTCCTTCAGTGTGTTTCTACTTCGGAGACTTCATTGACTTTTCCTACTTTTAAATTTCAGCTGGGGCTAAACCAGGTTTATCCCGAGACATCTTCATAATACAATATCTTGGAGAGGAGTGGGTTAGAAAGTGATCAATTTCCTCTCTCCTAGAGATACTCACAGTACTTACTGACAACCAGGCTCTTAATTCACCTGAATACTTAATTCAGTGAATACTTATAGTATCAGGAGAGGCATTAGCATTAAGTCAAAGATTCTTTTATACTTAGTCTGAATAGAATAGCAGCCTTATTGCTCTATATTTGCATAAAATTGGGGGAATTTAAATGATTCATTCCGGAAACAAGATCTGATGCAGCTAACCTGCAGCCTTAATATCTGATACTGGAGTGGGTAACATTTTAAGAACCTCCTGTTGAGAGGAACTACTCAAAAGTCTCTCTTTCTTTTCCTCTTTCCTCGGGGTGAACAGGGTAGCAGGTTTAATAACTGTTATTAGTTAATGGTAATCCTCTTCTTCTCTTCCTGTCTTTTTGTGATAGGAGGCTAAACGGCATGGATTATGTCAAAGAGCTATTTGCTTTCTGGAATACTGTTGTATTCAGCCCATGAGGATTCCAAGCCTGAGATCAGATGAAAAAAAAAAATAGATGAGTGAGAACGTTTCGGGTCTGGTTCTCTAGAAAGTTATCTGGGGCTGTCTGTACTGATTGCGCTTTGCTCTGCCTCTCAGTGTGGTCTGCCTCAATGATTCTGTCTTGATTGGGGCAAAAAATGATGACAGGTCAATGCTTCTGGTCTGAATTCTTGCACTATTGGTTTTAGTTCAAATACAATATATCCAACATTTTATAGTTCGTTTCTTGGTAAATAAATTATCCTCAGATTATCCTATTTTGAGCTTATTGCCTCCTTCTGGGATGGGACTGATACATATTTAGGTACCAGGGCACTAGGAGGCTACTAGGAAGCAGGATCTCAACATGGGATTCTACAGTAGGCATGTTCATATATGCAAGGTGCAAATAATTAACTTCTTGCTTTGGTAAATAAGACATATATGATCCACTCCATGCACTGTCCACAAAATTCTTCAGAATATCACTAGTTATGATGCGGAATGAAGAGTGTTCAGAAGGCAAGGCAGACCGACATCAGGTGGTAGAGACTTTAACTTTTTAAGGCAATAGTCATGCTTCTCCTTATAGTCACTGGGAGCAGACACAGGGAAAATGAATTGTTAAGGAAGAGGTTCAGTAAAAAGACAGTTTTTCAAGCGACTCTGTCTAAGTCATAAGAAAACTATGATTAAGAGCAAGCCTAAATTCTGATCATATGTATTAGAAAGTTTTAATCAAAATAAATCAGCTGTGTTCAACATGAAGTGTACTTTTATGGCTGAATTCTATGGGCTGAAGATTGTGGTGATGGATGCTATGAATGGAATTAAGTTCCCTGATATCAACGGAAGTGATTATAGTAGTGGGAGATAGAAGGTGGCACCTAAGCATCAGAAACAAGGCTGGCACAGTGAGCCACAGGACTGAAAGACCAATCAGAGCCTTTGGAGGCATGGGGGCTATATTTGCTCATTCCTCTGTGGCTCACTTAGAGAATAAATTATTGAGAAATTTCTTGGATTTTTCCATGACATACTCACAAGGAAAAACCTCTAAGTTTGCTGGACAAGTGCACAACTAAAGTCCCTGTAATGGGGTTGCATTGCCTTTTACTTGGCTCTTAGATGGAAGCACTTTGGAGACCATAGACTCTATATTGATTGGAACGCCAGGTTCCTTTGGGGAAAAAAATACATAGAACATAAATCTTCAAAGTTTTAAAAAGTGATTATTTCCTAAGAAAATGGAAATACCTCCTGGAGTTTGTGCAAATGCATGTCCATTGATTCAGTGAGTCTATCTAACCATCTCATCCTCTGTGGCACTCTTCTCCATTCACCTTCACTCTTTCCCAGAATCAGGGTCCTTTCCAACAAGTCAATTATTTGAATCAGGTGGCCAAAGTATTGGAGTAAGCATCAATCTTTCCCATGAATATTCAGGATTGAATCCTTTAGGTTGGACTGGTTGGCTCTCCTTGTAGTCCAAGGGACTCTCAAGAGTCTTCTCCAACACCACATTTCTAAAGCATCAATTCTTCAGCAAAAAGTAGTAAGCATGACAGTATACATGTTAGAATTCCCATTCTCCCAAATCGTCCCACCCTCTCCCTCTCCCTCTGAGTCCAAAAGTCCGTTATACACATCTGTGTCTTTTTTCCTGTCTTGCATACAGGGTCATCATTGCCATCTTCCTAAATTCCATATATATGTGTTAGTATACTGTATTGGTGTTTTTCTTTCTGGCTTACTTCACTCTGTATAATTGGCTCCAGTTTCATCCATCTCATCAGAACTGATTCAAATGAATTCTTTTTAACGGCTGAGTAATACTCCATTGTGTATATGTACCACAGCTTTCTTATCCATTCATCTGCTGATGGACATCTAGGTTGTTTCCATGTCCTGGCTATTATAAACAGTGCTGCGATGAACATTGGGGTACATGTGTCTCTTTCAATTCTGGTTTCCTCCGTGTGTATGCCCAGAAGTGGGATTGCTGGGTCATAAGGTAGTTCTATTTGCAATTTTTTAAGGAATCTCCACACTGTTCTCCATAGTGGCTGTACTAGTTTGCATTCCCACCAACAGTGTAGGAGGGTTCCCTTTTCGAGATTAGTTGTTTGTCAGTTGTTTCATTTGCTATTATTTTCTCCCATTCAGAAGGCTGTCTTTTCACCTTGCTTATATTTTCCTTTGTTGTACAGAAGTTTTTAATTTTAATTAGATCCCATTTGTTTATTTTTGCTTTTATTTCCAGAATTCTGGGAGGTGGATCATAGAGGATCCTACTGTGATTTATGTCTGAGAGTGTTTTGCCTATGTTCTCCTCTAGGAGTTTTATAGTTTCTGATCTTACATTTAGATCTTTAATCCATTTTGAGTTTATTTTTGTGTACGGTGTTAGAAAGTGATCTAGTTTCATTCTTTTACAAGTGGTTGACCAGTTTTCCCAGCACCACTTGTTAAAGAGATTGTCTTTACTCCATTGTATATTCTTGCCTCCTTTGTCAAAGATAAGGTGTCCATATGTGTGTGGATTTATCTCTGGGCTTTCTATTTTGTTCCATTGATCTATATGTCTGTCTTTGTGCCAGTACCATACTGTCTTGATGACTGTGGCTTTGTAGTAGAGCCTGAAGTCAGGCAAGTTGATTCCTCCAGTTCCATTCTTCTTTCTCAAGATTGCTTTGGCTATTCGAGGTTTTTTGTGTTTCCATACATGTCTGACGTAGGGTGCAGCTTGCTTGGGGCAGGTGCATGGGGATGACCCAGAGAGATGTTGTGGGGAGGGAGGTGGGAGGGGGGTTCATGTTTGGGAACGCATGTAAGAATTTAAGATTTTAAAATTAAAAAAAAAAAAAAAAAGTAGTAAGCACATTAGAGGTCTTATCAATACATATTTTTTCCAAAGGTAGAAGGTAAAACCGTGAAATTTCTAGAATGTCTACTTGTATGGTGAATAGCTAAGACAACAGCCAAGTTGCTGCATGTACCTATCAGGATGAAAGACACAACTCTCAGCGGATCTCTTTGGATTTCGAGGTGATATATGTCCTATTTGAACTTGCTTCTAGAAACTACGTGTGGGATACTATGTGAGGCTGCCAGTTTTAAATGACAATCAACATATAAACAAGCTCTACAGGGGTCTGGACTGATGTGGGTGTCCTTCTCACTTGGAATTTATGACATTAGTTTCAATAGTGTAGGAGGCAGATAGTAATGTAGAATAAAGTTCTGGCAAATGGTTCCAGTAAGAGAATCACAAAATATATTCCAAGATTTTAAAATAAGTCTACCCCTTCTTTATTGATTAATATCCAGTTTTAAAGCAATTTTGGCCTGCTGCTAGACCCTACCAGAGACTGAACATTTGATCACAGAAAAAATAACTGTGTTTTAAACTGCCAATCCTTTATGGGATATTATTTAACCCACTGAACCATAAATTTGGACATGCACAGTACCTGCATTTTATCATAAAATAGAATGATAATGTAAATGAGAGGGTTGAAAATATGCATAAGGTGCCCCAAATTGCCAGAGCAGATGGATGATACTTTGTCTTCCTACTTCAACATAGCTTTTTTCATCCACACCTGGGGCCTTCTTTTGAGTGTTTATAATAAGTAAGCTAATTGAAGAGGAAAAAACATCAACCTGCTTTACAGAGGGATCTGCACTGTATGTTGGTAAGTAGACAGCTTGGCTTCTTATTTTAATAAAGAATAGCTTCAAAAAACAATGATGTAGGACTCTTCTCCCAGTGGATAGAATTTTAACAGGTACGCCTGACTGTGCACTTTGTGTGAAAGAACAATCTAAGCCATAGATCAATAGTAGACTGACTAATGGATAATGACTATTGATTGGCAGGGGAGTCAAGGGCCTAGGAAAATTGGTGATTGGGAGATGGGGAGTAGGTGTGATGACTTCCTGAAACCAGACAGCATGAGAAATAAAGTGAAGTCTCTCAGTCATGTCCAACTCTTTGCCACCCCAGGGACTGTAGCCAGCCAGACTCTTCCATCCATGGGATTTTCTAGGCAAGAATACTGGAGTGGGTTGCCGTTTCCTTCTCCAGGGGATATTCCTGACCCAGGGATCGAACCCAGGTTTCCTACATTGCAGGCAGATTCTTTACCATATGAGCCACCAGGGAATCCCTTATGAGAAATAGTCATGTTTCAAAAAAATGTCACCCAGAGTACTGAGAGCAGTGGATGCTCATGACAGTCAGGGATGTGGTGACATCTGTGAATTTAAGTCAGTAGCTTTGCCAAATAAACCCGACATTTAGCCAATGAGTCCACTTACAAAATGGCAATAGCAGCACAGATGAAGACTATGCATGGTGTGAATGGACTAAAAAAATGTCTTCTCACCCAGCAAATTTGTCTGCTCCCACTGCCAACAACTGAGCCACTAATCTTTCACCACTCCAAGATTATGAGCTGACCAACTGATGGTAGTAGACGGATATGTTTTGCATGAATTGCCTGCAATACTCTGCCAACACTATCGTCTATGGATTTATTGGGAGACTGATCTGTGTGGCTTGTATCCGCAGTCTTCTAGTTAGAATTGGCTTATAGTTAGAATAGGGACTCCCAGCTAAATATAGAAAGAAGGAACAAATTATGAGCAGGTTTGCTAGCAAAATTTCCTCTTTCAGAAGTGCAAGGTTCCTTAAACTCAGAGTTTCTCAGCTGCGAGCCCCTTTGTGCACAACACCCAGCTGGGCATCTCCATGTTGCCCTGGGGACTTGAAAGGGAGGAGGGACAAGAAGTCCATGCTCCTGCTGTGCCCTGGGTAATAGAGTCCTTTGTCTGATGCAGAAGTCTTAGGTGTTTCTCTGGCATTCTTAAGACTTGCCACTAAAATCAGGGTAAAATTTCAGACTCGTCACAGCTCTTGATATATGACTTGGGAAAAACACTGAGTAACTATATTATAGAGTGTCTTACATGCTGTGAAGAAAACCACTTATTTCAGGAGACAGTGGATCACTATCAGGAGTTTTATTATTTTTAATGTATTTTAAAAGTATGTGGAAGTGATATGACAAATTGTGCTTTAAAAATGAAGATTTGAGATGTTTGAATTTAAAGTGGGAAGGAAAAAAATTTGTGTAAAAAAGAGCTAATATTTTATCATGCCATAGACTGAAGCAAGAATATTTAAGACCTGATTAGAACAGAGTCTCTGAGAATGGAAATTAGATAGTATTTTCCATGATTGATAATTAGTTACAAGTAATCCAAGGGGTGGGGGTGGGGGGCTCAAAGTTAATTCCAAAGATCTGAAACTAAGTGAAAGCAAAGTTGTGATGCCAGCTATAAAACTAACTAGAAAGGACAAGTTTTGTGGGGAAATAATATACTTTTTTGGAATGCCGGTAAGTGTTGTGTCTGGGTAAAAATATCAAAAGTAAATAAGATCCTGAGACACAGATCAAGATTTATCTCTTTGTATTTGACTGTTGGGAGCTATTCTGAGGCAGAATCTTTGAAAACTCTAAAATTAGGGGAAAAGAAAATATTTACTGAGGTTGTAACAAAAAAGTTGGAGAGATTAGAAAGGAAAACAAGACAGTGCTATGACCTTGAAACCAGAGGAGAGCAAGGGAATAGAAAAAGAAATGGTCAATTGTTGCTGAGAAAGTAAGTCATCCTGGACTATGAAAAAGTGTTCTAGGAAGAAAATCTTGCTCTTCATTGTATCCTCAGAGGTCAACAGAGTGCCTGGCACACATCAGTATTCAAGAATCGGTTGCTGAATGTACACATGTAAACATGTAGCCCTGTACTCATACAGATTTGTTGGTGATCATCAAAACATCAAATATAATCTCACTGTTCTGATTTTTCTATCACTTCCGACAAAGTTTCTGATATCTCATGGTGAAGGCTGATGCCTTCTTTTCCCTTGGGGAATAACTTTTATTTTCCTTTGAGGTAATCCTCCCCAAATCACTCTAGTTGAGGTATTCAAGTTTTATTGCTTTATTTTATTAGGGGTTCGCTATCCTATGGTATTTATAATATAGAGTTTAGAATGGACTTTTAGGGAATAGGAAATAACTTTCAATACCGCTTGGTTAACAGAGACTGTTTCACTGGCCGTTTCAAAAATTCAGAGTCAGCACAGTTTCCTTTGCTTTTCCCTTTTGCCTCATCAATGTAAAATGAAATCTAATCAATCCACAATCATGCTAATCAATGTACTGTGCTACTTCCATCACAGCAAAGAATAATGTTGTTATAAACTCAGCTACATTTTAGAATAATGCAGAAATTGAAAGTGCTATTCTATGTGATATGTTAATGAAGCATTTTATGACCTGAGGCTTTACCATCAAAATTCCATTTTGATCCATCAATTTTCATCAACAAATTAAAAGAACTTGTAACTCAAGAATGGGAAACAATGAATTTAAAGTTACAGCTTGTTATTTATATGGAACGCTACAAAATAGATTACTTATAACAGCAATATATACAAATAGAGGGGCACTGTGAAATCAAAAACTCAAATCGTTTCTATAACACAGAGATAAATATTATAAAAGGCTGTTATGCTCTAACTGACTGTTGTTACATCTAAACTAGTGAAATCTCCTCTTCTGATTCAGGGACAGGAAGCGGGATGTCATCTTAGACTTCAGGAGAAGTTTCACTTCTTAGAGTACTCCTATGCATTCACATAGTCCAGCCTTCATCTTTTTCCCCTCTCTCAGGGGCAATTATATATATTTTGTCCCTATAAACTGGCATACACTCTTTGTCCTTTTATTTATATTACCTTGGCCACAATTAAAATATAAGACTCAATTGATCCTTATCACTCAAGTATGTCCCCCAATGTAGACATATAAGAAGCATTGGAATGAGTTACCTGCTCAATTCCAGTTGCGTCCGACTCTTTGCTACACCATGGACTATAGACCACCAGGCTCCTCTGTCCATAGGATTCTCCAGGCAAGAATAATACTGGAGTGGGTTGCCATTTCCTCCTCCAAGGAATCTTCCCAACTCAAGGGTCGAATATGTGTCTCCTCTTTTGGCACTGAGCCACCTGGGACACCAAAGTCACACTATACATGTAATTATATCTATATCTATGCATAGCAGTTCTTTTTATTTATTTTCCACCATAACCTGCTCCTTAAGAGTCATTTTTCTCTTTCATATTGAATTGCTGATCCATAAATACAATTACTCCCATATACATATTTTTCGTCTTTATACATCTTTTAAATAAATCAACCTGCTTATAGTTCTGATTCACAGTTGGTAACAAGCAGCCTCAATGTGTTCATGGTTTTATGCAGAGAATCAAGGAAAGCCTTGAGTTTGAAGTGTATACAGAAGAGTTTTTAATGGAAGGAGTGTTACATCTCAAGGTATATCTACCTCCTACTCTTTTCAACACATTTTGGAAGCAGCAGCTTCAGGGAGGTGCTTTCAATGAATAGCTCATTTAGAGACATTTAGATAATAATTACACCTTCAAATAGATATTCAGACTCATTTTCTGCTATTTCCCCCATCTGAATTTTAGTTCACCAGAGAAATTATTAGAATAACATACATCAAAGTTAATTCATACTCAATTATGGAATAAAAGTGATACCAATAAATATTAGTGACCAGTAAAATATACATAAAATTTCAAATCATAAGGAAAATGGAAATTCAACATTTTATTTATGAGTATACTATGATATCAAGATGTCCCTATTAGTAGTGAAATGTTACTGTTGCTGCTAGAGCGAGTGCTTAGTACAGAGAGATAAAAGATAGTACAAGTGTTCCTTAATTTTTTTCATCTATTTTTACCTATCCAAATTGGCTACAAACAGGTACAGAAAAAACTAGCAATGGAAAAAAGTGATGAATTGGGGATGATCAACACCTTTTATAAATACTGTCTGACTAGTAGTGATCAGTCAAAACTGTGAGCCATGTTGCCTTTGGAAAAGACTGACAAAGGTATTCTCTCTGAAAGGTAACATTAAAGCTGAGCTTTTAAGGATATGAAGGAGTCATCTTAGGGAGGAATAACTCAAGAGCATTCCATGGAAGGAGCACAGTTTGTGGACTGCTCTGAAAGACAAGAATTTGAATAATTCTCCCACAAAAAGAGAAGGCTAGTATTGACATGGACAGAGCAAGTACAGTCAGGTCAGTGACTCAGTTGTGTCTGACTCTTTGTGACCCCATGGACTGCAGCATGCCAGACTTCCCACACATCACCAACTCCCGGAGTTTACTCAAACTCATGTCCATAGAGTTGGTGATGCCATCCAACCATCTCATCCTCTGCTGTCTCCTTCTCCTCCCACTTTCAATCTTTCCCAGCATCAGGGTCTTTTCCAAGGAGTCAGTTTTTCGCATCATGTATTGGAGTTTCAGCTTCAGCATCTGAGTATAATATGGGGCCTGAGAGGAAGGTGGGGGGTCATCAAATTTATGCAGGGCTCTCCCTATCAAATATTGATGTTATTCTAAGTACAGTGGAAAACTGGCAGAAATTACTTTAATTGATCCAATATGTACCAAATTGATACCAAAGTGAATTACACTGTTGGTAGCAGAATTGTAGTAGGAAGGAATTCAGCAATATTTAAGTAGGATGGGCAGGTCTGGTGATGAAACTGGTATGATTTACAGGAAGAAATTAAGAAAGATCCAAGGTCTTTGGGATTCAAAGCTGGAGACACTAAATCGTATCCCTGTTTATTCCATTCAGCTTGGTCCATTCTATTTGACCCCGAACTCTATGCCGTTTTCATTGCTTTATCTCAAATTCCTCTGACCTTTTTGCCCTTTCTTATTGTGAAGGCTAAATTTTGCGTGTCAATTTGGCTGGTCCTTATCCCAGATAGTTGGTTCACAGATATTGGGGTGCTCAGAAATTTGGTTAAACATTATTTCTGGCTGTGAGGGTGTTTCTGGGTGAGATTAGCACTGAATCAGGGGACTGTAAATGAGACTGCCCTCTCCAATGCAGGTGGACCTCACCTAGTGCTTTGAGGACCTCCATACAACAAAAAAGGCTGAGGAAGAGAGAACTTTTTTTTTTTTTTTTTTTCTGCCTGACCAGGAAAAAGATAAATAAATAAAGCTCAAATTTTAAATGATTTGAATATCTTAACAGGGGATAACCCATTGATATGTAGAATTTCACTGATTGTTTTTAATCTCAGGCTGAGACAGCCATCTTCTCCTGCCTTTGGACTTGGACTCAGACCAGAATATACACCATGGCCTCTCCTGGTTCACAGGCCTTCGGGTTCAGACTGGAACTATTAGCACCAACACTCCTGAATGTACCGTCTGCCAACTGTAGATTTTGGGACCTTTCAGCCTCTATAACAGTGTGAGCCAATCCCTTATAATAAATCTATGTGTATGCATGGTGTTGATTCCTTTTTGTGGAGAACTCAGACTTATAAGCTTACAAGATCATTTGCTGTTTTGTTCAAGATATGCTGTGTGGGAGCGAGAAGTCTCTTATTATTTGAGTTAGTAGAAACTTTGGAACTAAAATGCTTTGCTATATTCCCATGGGCATAGAGACCTTTACTTCTCCAGGCAAATAATTCAGTTCAACTAGTTGGTAAAGTATGAAACTAGTGGTCAAGGAGTTTTAACTCAAGTGACCCTTCTTGCTCACAAATCATTCCTTTCTCAAATGATCTTTTAAATCATATAATTTAATTAATCTTTCTAATATAATTCATGGAAGTGAATATGCACATATTACCATGCATATCTCAAGAAGTTATCACAAAGATAACTCATATAACAGCAACCGAGGTGAGGGCATAGAATATTTTCAATACTGATTATCTTTTTCTTTCCCTGCTCAATCACTGCTTCTATCTTGACTTCCAAAATTCTATAATTTTTGCCTGTTTTTGAACTGTACATAAATAAGAATACGCATACTTTTTCTACCCATCTTTTGTGCAATGTGATATTTATGAAACCCTTTCATTTTTTCCTTGTAATGGTAATAGCCCTTGATTTAAAAAAAAAAAAAAAAACAGATTTGTTGTAATATAATTGACATATAATAAACTACAAATATTGTGTATTATGAGCTCTGTCATATGTCTACAGCCATGAAACCATCACTACATCAAGACAATGAACATGTACACAGTCCCCAAACTTTTTTTTAATTCCCCTTTGTAATTCATAATGCACTCCTCTTCCCCTAATCTCCCATCCTGTCCTCAGGCAAATAATGATCAGCGCTCTGTTATTATTCAAATTGCAATTGTTAATAGCAGTGTATTACATTTCCTGAACTTTTTCACAGTTTAGAAAATTTTATTTACATGTAATTCTGGACACAACATTGTGACATGGGTTGGATTAAGATTAACTGAGAAAACAGGTTCAGCAAGGTTAAGCCATGTACTTAGGTTACTTTATTAAATAACAGGCCAGATGGCGCTAGTGGGAAAGAAACCGCTGCCAATGCGGGGAATGTAAAGAGATGCAGGTTTGATCCCTGGGTTGGGAAGATCTCCTGGATGAGGGCATGGCAACACACTCCAGAATTCTTGCTGGAGAATCCTCTGGACAGAGGAGCCTGGTGGCCTACAGTCCATGGGATCGCAAAGAGTTGGACATGACTGAAGCAACTTACAAAGCACACTGCACACAGAGACCATAGCTGAATTCAGGTCTTCTGATTCCAAGTTTTTGCTTTTATTACACAAAAGAATTCTCACGCTGAACGATAACATTTTTTCCTAGTCAAAATTTTAGATTTTCTGTATTGTGACAAAGCACTTATTTCTGAGGTTACCAGTATTTGCATACTTTAAAAGTTTAATAGTCTTAAAATTTTCCTATTCTCAATGGTCTTTCTACTTTCTAATAAGTATAGCTGACATTTAGGAAGGCATAATTAGCCAGCTTATCACTTACTACATGATGAAAAATCACTCAGGCATTTATGACTCGGATTTTCTAACTGGGAATGACTTACAGATTATGTAAATCTTGACTATTTTTAGCTAAAAGAAAAAGAAGGGGAAACAGGAAGAGTCAGACATTATATACTTCCTCATATGCTAAGTGTAATGATGAGGTTCTCGCTGACACATTATCTCCGTCATCAAAACCGTGACTGTCCATAAATATTTGTTATGCACTTGAACCTATGGCAGAGGGTGACAGATTCCAATAAAATATTCAGTGTGATGCTTTGAGGTCTTCAGAGGAACATGAAATAGTTCCCAAACTGCACATTACTTGTAGCTTTCCATTACACACTGCACAGAATGTCCTTGACATTCAAGAGTGCACTATCATATTTTAGTCTACCTCACTCCAGGGTGTATTTGAAAATACCCTCCATTTGCCTTTAATAATAATGACTTGTCATATGGAATCCAGATCTTGGCTAATCTAACATAATACGTACTTGATGGTTTTTATTAACTGTCAAATGAAACCCAATAGTCTTCAGAAACATTTCCCCTTCTGTCGTGCAATTGTTCTCAGCATGTTTCATTTCTGACCATTAATGTAAAAGGTTAATAAACGCAACTACTTGAATATTATTAATATTCAATATGCATGGCAAGTGATACCATTTTGCAGACTTATGATTTTTAAAGATGCTGGGCCATTAATGTTACTATTTTGCAGGCTTGTAAAATTGCACGATGCACCATGCATGCTATAATTTGAATGCTAAAAGGTCTGTGAAGAATTCTTGCTACATTGCACTTTACTTACCCTTATTGAAATTCAGTCTTTCTTTGGAATGTAAAAGAACTCTCTCTATCTCTGTCAGTCTGTTTCTCTCTCTTCTTAATAATTTATTCTTACTTGTCCTTACACCTTATTAATAACTAGTTATGTTTAATCTAATTGTATTTAATCTGTGGCTTTACAGGGTCTCTTGATTAAAGTAAAAATCAACTCCAGATTTTATCTGAGATCTAGTTAATGGTCAGTGTACATTGTCATATAGATTAGTGGTTAAATATGTTTAACTGAGTCCTATTGTTGTAAAATATGTCTCAAATGTAAAAAGCATTTGAGCTGATTTCAGGCAAAATTCATAGACTGTTACTCAGAATCATTAAAGAGGTGTAGGGTTATAAAAATAATGGATTATAAATGGGAATTTAAAGGCTTGAGCTTTATCTTCAAAATGGTTCTTTTAATTTAATTTTCTTTTTCTCAGTCTGAATATTAGGTACTTTTCTTCTCTTGAAGCTGAAATCAATTTCCTAGAGTGCATTTTATTTTCAAATAAATACCTAAAAACAAAAAACAACAAAGGATATATTAACTGAATGAATATTGTTAGAACAATTAGAACTAAGCAAATCATTCAATGCTTGCTAAAATAATCATGGAAATCTGTGTTTGGATATATAATTAATAATTATTATATTGAAACATGTCCTTTGACAACAATTGACAAAACTAAAGCAAAAAAATATAAGAATAGCCTTGTTTTTTTCTGAGTGAGTGAGTGAGTGAGTGAAGTCGCTCAGTCATGTCCGACTCTTTGTGACCCCATGAACTAAAGCCCACCAGGCTCCTCCGTCCTTGGGATTCTCCAGGCAAGAATACTGGAGTGGGTTGCCATTTCCTTCTCCAGGGGAACTTCCCAACCCAGGGATCGAACCCAGGTCTCCCGCATTGCAGGGAAATGCTTTAACCTCTGAGCCACCGTCAACTGCCAAAGGAAACCAATTATGTGTTGAGGATGCAGAGCATAATAATTAGATATATATCGTTCCTGATGTAATCCTGAAACAAGATAAATCTGGAAGCAGTGACCTCGGTAGGCTATTTGTCAAGCACATAAAAACGTAAATAGCAACATAGGTACACACACATATACTGGTGTGTACACACACATATACTGGTGTATACACAATGAAAATATGTCCACAGACATATTTTTTTCTGTTGTAGTTTACAAGTATAGAGCACTTGAAGAGTTTCGTGAATCTATAACCTAAAATATAGTGACTAATATTATCAATAAGACATTGTCCTAACAAGCTGTGGAGCAACAGTGCTCTTCACTTAAAGAATTTTGATTCTAATTTTCACTTTGTATTAGCGAGTAAATAGAAGTCGTAGATGTCTTCTTCCAGGAGTATGGGGATACAATTTATGATGGAGCATTTTTGGAAGCAAAAATAATTATACTACAAGAGTTCATTTGAGTTGGTTTGAACTGACGCTTTTAATGAACATTAAAGTTCACAAGAAATCCACTGGAAACCTTTAAAATTCAAGCTCGGCTTCAATGGGAGGTATTTTATAGTGAAAAAAGAAACATGTAGAGAGGAGAATTTTTGAAAAACAGAGACATTCATCTTAAATAACATCTGATATAGATTTCATGGCAAATAAATGGGGAAACAGTGGAAACAGTGTCTGACTTTATTTTTCTGGGCTCCAAAATCACTGTAGATGGTGATTGCAGCCATGAAATTAAAAGATGCTTACTCCTTGGAAGGAAAGTTATGACTAACCTAGACAGCATATTAAAAAGCAGAGACATTACTTTGTCAACAAAGGTCTGTCTAGTCAAGGCTATGGTTTTTCCAGTGGTCAGGTATGGATGTGATAGTTGGACTATAAAGAAAGCTGAGTGCTGAAGAACTGATGCTTTTGAACTGTGGTGTTGGAGAAGACTCTTGAGAATCCCTTGGACTGCGAGGAGATCCAACCAGTCCATCCTAAAGGAGACCAGTCCTGGGTGTTCATTTGTACGACTGATGTTGAAGCTGAAACTCCAATACTTTGGCCACCTGATATGAAGAGCTGAATCATTTGAAAAGACCCTGATGCTGGGAAAGATTGAGGGAAGGATGAGAAGAGGATGACAGAGGATGAGATGGTTGGATGGCATCACCGACTCAATGGAATAGGTTTGGGTGGACTCTGGGTGTTGGTGATGGACAGGGTGCTCTGGTTCATGGGGTCACAGAGTCAGTCATGACTGAGCAACTGTACTGAACTGAACTGAAGCCTCTTCTTTTCTGCCCAAACAAGATTTTTTTTTATCTCCAGTATTGTACAAAGTAGAATTTTAGGTGAGTCTTACCTTTGGATATACTGGTATTTGTATGGATTTTATTTGAAACAAAAATAGAAAAATGCAGCATTAGATTTAACTTCTTTATAAAGATTTTATGCTCTGAGAACCAGCCAGTAGTAATTTTCAATTTTTGTTTAAGCCCTGATTTTCAAAAAGACAACAAATTGATTTGAATTGCTTTGGAACCATGAAGGGTGCAGAATTAAGAGATACCACTGAGTCTGACCTGATGACAAAGGAAAACTAGATCCAAACCAATACAGTCTTCTCATGACTATTAAGGCTTCCCTGTTAGCTCAGTTGGTAAAGAATCTGCCTGCAATGCAGGAGACGTGGGTTCAATCCCTGGGTTGGGAAGATTCCCTGGATAAGGGAAAGGCTACCTTCTCCAGTATTATGGCCTGGAGAATTCCATGAACTGTATAGTCGGACACGACTGAGTGACTTTCACTTTTTCATGACCATTACTTGCTATAAATTCCTCAATACCATAGGCAACAGAAACTGATCAGAAGCAAATACAAATGGTTAAAATCCCAGGTGAGATGATCAGGTAAGTACGTGTCCCTCCAAGTCTAAGCTCATAATGTTAAGGCAATAGACATTTCCCCTGATTTTCAGGTCAGTTCAGTTCCGTTCAGTTCAGTAGCTCAGTCGTGTCCGACTCTTTGCGACCCCATGAATCGCAGCACGCCAGGCCTCCCTGTCCATCATCAACTCCAGGAGTTCACTCAGACTCATGTCCATAGAGTCAGTGATGCCATCCAGCCATCTCATCCTCTGTCATCCCCTTCTCCTCCTGCCTCCAATCCCTCCCAGCATCAAAGTCTTTTCCAATGAGTCAACTCTTCCCATGAGGTGGCCAAAGTACTGGAGTTTCAGCTTTAGCATCATTTCTTCCAAAGAAATCCCAGGGCTGATCTCCTTCAGAATGGACTGGTTGGATCTCCTTGCAGTCCAAGGGACTCTCAAGAGTCTTCTCCAACACCACAGTTCAAAAGCATCAATTCTTCGGCGCTCAGCCTTCTTCGCAGTCCAACTCTCACATCCATACATGACCACAGGAAAAACCATAGCCTTGACTAGACGGACCTTAGTTGGCCAAGTAATGTCTGTGCTTTTGAATATGCTATCTAGGTTGGTCATAACTTTTCTTCCAAGTAGTAACTGTCTTTTAATTTCATGGCTGCAGTCACCATCTGCAGTGATTTTGGAGCCCCCCAAAATAAAGTCTGACACTGTTTCCACTGTTTCTCCATCTATTTCCCATGAAGTGATGGGACTGGATGTCATGATCTTAGTTTTCTGAATGTTGAGATTTTTAGGTGGAGATATACAATTTCTCTTCTGAGAAATCCCAGGATTCCTCTGCCTCTGCCCACCGTGCCCCACCCCGCCACCTGCCTCATCCTCTCCATCCCCCACCCCTCCCCACCAATCCCCCCACCTCCACCCATCATGCCTCTGTGCAGATCTCCACACGACAGGATTTCCACTGCAAAGAGTGGTTGTGGCTGCAGTGATGCAGGCCTCATGTAGCGTTTTCGGACTCAGCCCTGAAGCAAGGTGCGTCCTAGCCATCCTCTCCGACTCCTCCATGAGGACCAGCATTCCTCCATAGACACACCTCTCAAGACATGCAGTGCACCCTCTGGGTTCCAACTGCACCTTGCTTGCTTTCCAGGGAACCCAACACCCCACCCACCTGAAAGAAAACAACAACTATATATATATATATTTCACATTTTCACTTTCTTTACCTATTCATATATTGACAGATACTCAGGCTCTTCCCGTATCTTGCTACTGTGAATTATGCTGCAAAGAACATGGGGGCACAGATAGCTCTGTGAAATACTGAATTTATTTCCTTCGGATATATACCTAGAAGTGGGATTGCTGGATTATATACTAGTTGTTCTTTAAAGTTTTTTACGAGCCTCCATAATATTAATATTATTATAATTATTAATTCCAGTCCATTTTAGTTCGCTGATTCCTAGAATGTTGACGTTCACTCTTGCCATCTCCTGTTTGACCACTTCCAATTTACCTTGACTCATGGACCTGACATTCCAGGTTCCTATGCAATATTGCTCTTTATAGCATTGGATCTTGCTTCTATCACCAGTCACATCCACAGCTGGGTATTGTTTTTGCTTTGGCTCCATCCCTTCATTCTTTCTGGAGTTATTTCTCCACTGATCTCCAGTAGCATATTGGGCACCTACTGACCTGGGGAGTACCTCTTTCAGTATCCTACCATTTTGCCTTTTCATACTGTTCATGGGGTTCTCAAGACAAGAATACTGAAATGGTTTGCCATTCCCTTCTCCAGTGAACCACATTGTGTCAGCTCTCTCCACCATGACCCTCCCATCTTGGGTTGCCCTGCTGGCCTGGCTTAGTTTCATTGAGTTAGACAAGGCTGTGGTCTTAGTGTGATTAGAATGACTAGTTTTCTGTGAGTATGGTTTCAGTGTGTCTGCCCTCTGGTGCCCTCTCGCAACACCTACCATCCTACTTGGGTTTCTCTTACCTTGGGCGTGGGGTATATCTTCACGGCTGCTCCAGCAAAGCACAGCTGCTGCTCCTTACCTTGGATGAGGGGTATTTCCTCCCGCCGCCCTTCCTGACCTTCAACGTGGGATAACTCCTCTAGGCCCTCCTGTGCCCGCACAGCCACCACTCCTTGGGCGTGGGGTTGCTCCTCCCAGCCGCCGCCCCTGGCCTCGGAAGCAGGGTATCTCCTCCAGGCCGCTGCCCCTGGCCTCAGATGTGGGGTAGCTCTCAGCCACGCTTAGTGCGCCGCTGGCTGCCGCCACCACCTGCGCTTAGTGCGCTTTGTAGCTTTAATGAGGTCCAAAAATTGACAAAACTCCTTAAAATATATTCCCTTAAATGGTTGGTCTGTTTTAGGTTTCACATTGTAGGCTTTCTGTTATAGAAATATCCCTTCTGTAGATACAGACACAAGTCCGATGGGTGACATACACAGACAGTGTTCAGGTGGAGCTGTCCTTTTCATTTTCTCAGTTTCTTTAAAAATTTCTTTTGTTTGTTTAGCTGGGATGACTAGAGATTTGACCTCCATGAGGGGCAGCTGCTTGGATTTCTGCTGCAATTGTTTCAGATTTAGGCAGCAGTGAAAAAGTTATAGTTGTTATAGGCAGAGAAGCTATGACTCTAATCAGATCTGAGATGCAGGGATCTTAAAGATGAAGCCCACAATAGGAATCATTATTTTGCAGGACAGCAGAATAAATTGGGTAATTATGATACTAGTTCATCATCCCGTGATTAGATAATTTTGAATTAAGCATTTTTCTTCCATGACTCTTTCAGAGAAGGTTTAGAATTTCAGAGCAAATTATTATTTATTTATTCATATAAAACTTTCATTGTTTTCTAACCAGGAAATGAGATAGTAATGAAAATAAAATATAATGTACTCTGTCCTTTAAAACTTATAAATCATTGGAAAAAAAAGTAAACAATTGTAATACTTTGATGTAAGTGTTTAAATACAAATCCATGTAGGGTAATATGTAAATCCAACAAATGAAAGTCTGTCTCAACATAATATATCTTTCTCAGATGAATGCTCAAACCCATTCTACAGATGAGAATTCTGCTACCAAAATTTAAAAAATAGACAAATTTCTGTAATCGAGTTATTCTATAAAAGGTATTGAAAATAATGATGGTGGTTCTACATCTACAGTTTCTAATTTATAAGGAAAATAATGGATTGCACATCTCTATATCTGAGCCGTGGTATTTGTATTTTGCATATTATATTGTTTTGTGGAGGAAACTTTGGGTAATACTTAATCACAGAATTGTCATTGACTTATTATTTAGAGTTTATTAATGTTAAGTATTTGGGTTTTGTGTTACTGTAGCATCATTATTTCAAACAAAACAGAAATTAGTAAAATGTTCATAGATATAAATTAGTCATGAATATTAAAAAGCCTCTAATTCACACAGACATTCAATCAACTAATTATCCATAAAAAAATATTTACTACTTGAATTGCTGTCTACCAAGAGTAATTTTGGCAGATACAGTAAATATTTCCTGCCAAAAGCACTATTTCATCTTTGCTTTAGCAAAAAAGAGAAATAAGGCACATGAAAGAGATAACATTATGTTATTTATCAGGACCATGAAAGCTGCATAATAGCCCATCTCATTATGTGGTAATTATATTGCTAATACATTCATGGTATGTTTTATTCTTATGAAAATACCCTGAGTGCCATGCAAATAAACATAATATAAAATATAATTGACATATTAAAAAAAGATGTTGAAAGTTCTAATCCAGATTCCCACATTCTAGGAGCATATGCCATATGCATTTTGCCATCATGAAAGCCAAATCTTTTATTACTAGTGTCCTTGTTGCCATGATAACTACCCTGCTTCTGTGCTAATACTTGTATATTGGAAATTAATATTTTTCTTTCATATCTCTGATATTTTTGAGCTGTTGGTTGGTTGTTCTTTTTTTGGTCAACTGATATTCTAATTAGCTTTGGTCACCATATTCTTATATTTATTTTCTCACGAGTCATTTTTCTAATTTTACCTTGATGGTACTTTCTTTTTTCTTTATCTAGAGTAATGAAAGAGGGATGAATTAAAGAATTCTTTGGATATTGTAGTTTGTATTTTATCTTTTATCTTGTATTTTATAGCTCATAGATAAACCTAGTCATAACTGGGCAGTAATGGTAGTTTGAATGGAATTTTAATTTCTAGTCTTGAGCTTTTTCCTTATTAAAAAATCCATGCTTTGTCTTTAATTATACTTGATTCAATGATGATTTCCTGGTTCTTAGTAACTACTTATTGAGATTTTACTATTTTTCTGACACTGTTATAACCACACCAAATATATAATGTCATATTTCCTACAATAATTTCATGAGGTAGATATTTTTGTTAGTCTATTTTAAGATTATAAACATACTAGCTCGTTTTTAGAGTCCTTAATGGCAACACATGATGTAAGTGTATCACATTATCTTCTCCCATTAATTTTGGCAGTTACTCTGTGTTTCCTCTACTTTTCATTCTTATAATGAAAACATGTTATAGCAATCAATTTAAAATACAGATCACAGTTTTCTGTATAACTTATAATCCAGGACTTCAAAAGTTTTTCAGTGAAAGGAGATAAATCCCTACAAAAAGATCTTATTAATTTACTAAAGAATAGCCTGTCTTTTCCAAACCAAAGAGTTATGCTGATCAAATACACAAGGCAGGAAGAGAAAGTTCTTTTGTAAAGAAAAAGTGCTTATTCAGGAAATCAGATGTATTCATTTACACAAGAAAGTTGCAAATAAAAACTTGATTAACCATGAACATTTTATTTCCTTTTTATTTTAGAACAAATTTTCTAATCTTAGCTGATGTTGTTAATTATTTGATTAACTTGGAAAATGCACACAGCTCTTCCCATGTCTATTGAGAGATCTGAATCAAAATCTCTGACAGGACAAACTCAGTTACACTAAAATACACACACATGCACACACACACACATAATCTACAACAAACCAACGACAACAACAACAACAAAAGCTCTAATGAATCCAGCTTGATATTGACAATCTTTATAAAAACTGTGGTAGCATTCACTTTATAAAAAAATCTGATGATAATTGATTCTTGATGCTTAAGAAGCAGTATTCTGCTTTCCCTGTACATAGTACAGTTGGGTGCTTTGCATCTTTAGATGTATATTTTAAATGACATTGGAGAGAAAGTGTTCTGACTTCACGTGATGCTCAAGTTCCAGTAAAGAGCTTCTCTGTGGTTTAGGCTTATGCTTTGTGATGGTGATCATATGAAATGTCTTCTTAAGTTATTAAACTACAGCTTAAGGTTAGAGTTTAGACTTGTACCAGTAACTACCATTAATCTTAAGTAATATATTTCAGATTTAGAGGAAAAATGCTTGTAATTTACATTTTAAAATTTATCTTCATACTTACTTTGAAATTAGGCTGAATTCATGATGACTTGTATAAATTTGGTGATACACGTGAAAAAATGTTTTTGGTAAATTTTATAGCTACGTTTTATTGAAGGGATTACCTTTCATTTGTGAGATTCTAATATAATGGTTTCAATTTAAAATAAATATAGTAAGATGGGATTTTTATTTGATATAAATAAGTTTCAGGAATGTATCTTATTTTTATGAAAAATGAATGGCAAACTGTATATTGTCGTGGTCCGTGGTCTGTGCCCTGTGTGGGACACCAAAAATGTTGTAGTCTGTGGGCGGGTTGGCAAAGAATTTCCAAACATGAGACAGAATGAGAAGGAAATAAAGTTTATTAGAGTGGGAGACACTGTTAGAACAGTGGGCCAGCTCAACAGAGAACCGATGTTGAGCAGGGGTTCTTAATTCACTTTTATACCCAGAGTAAAAGCAGTGGGATAGGGGTCTTGCTGGTCATTTACTGATTGGAAGAGGCACATATACTGGGTGGGGGAAAGATTAAGGCAAATACCTTCTCCCTCTGGGGTAGGAGGGGAGACAGGTTATACAGCTTAGGAGGACCTGAAATCAATCCATTAATAGTTACAACATGGGGAAGGTAAGGGAAGGGCCATAAGGGTCTGGTTTTTGTTCCTACATTGAAAGACCCTCCTTGGTTTTTGCTATTGTGTCCTTGGGTCACCACAGACAGTATGTTGATTTCATACTTATGTATGATAAACTGATTGCCACAATAGAGGTAGCTAACTTTTCCATCATGCCACATTACTCCCATTTTTTTTTGTTGCTGTTATATGTCAACGATAGATGAATAAGTCTGGGGGAAAAGAGAATGGAGAGGAAGCATATAACTGTTCTTGCCCCCACTTACTTATTATTAAACATAGAAGAAAATTTGGAAATTGATTTGAAAAGATTTTGAAGGTTAATTTTTTACCTTTCAGACCATCAGGTATCATTCGGAATACTGTGCTCATATTTGAATTACTTCCCTGAAGACTGACTTAACTGCCCTATGACATTATAATTACTGATAAAACAATTTTTGCATCTCAACTAATTAGTGAGAACATTATTATGTTCAAAGATATTCATAAAACTTTTAAGCTAGGGGTATTTTAAAGCACTTAAAAATACTCTGTAAAGCACTTTAAAATTTAAAAAATAAAGACACTTTTTTGGGGGGAGGAGAATGGATACATGTATATGTATGACTGAGTCCCTGAAATTATCACAACACTGTTAATTGGTTATATTCCAATATAAAATAAAAGTTAAAAAAATCAAATGTAAAAAAATTAAAAATACTCTCTTTAAAACAAAAGCTTTATCACCCAAATACAGACGTAGTTGGTTTTTGTGCTTTTCTAATTTTGTTCTCTAATAGTGAAAAAGAAGGTCAAGTTAAATCTCAAATATCAAGCCATTTTCCCACTAATTAAAAATAAAGTATTTTACAAAAGTTATTCTAAATATTTGTATACTTTGCATTCTTTCTACTAGTGAAAGATAGATCTCAATGTTTCACTTCTGAAATTCTGATGAAATACTATTTATGTTAGAAAAATTATGATTCTTCATTATTCAGTGCTGAGAAAAGGAATGTGGGTGTCTGACCATGTGTTCATTGGTGAGGCAATTTATATTTGCTTGAGAATAAAGCTCTATCCAAACAAAAAAAATTGACTTCCATCTAATTTAAGATAGTTAATATGAGGGGGCAACACATGTTTTGTTTAGACTTTGTATATATATCTGCATGGTAACTATATGTTTCTTGATCATGTGTTTGACAAAATTTCCAACTAATTCTAGAAATTTGAAATGTTCTAGAGCAAAGAGAAATAGACTAATTGTCATGAACACTGTGTTCTTGTTCCAATTTTAAAGCTGGAACTTTGAGCAAATCTTAACTGTTTTAGTATTTTTACTCATGAGATGAGATTGCAGGGCCAGAAAGACTCTCAGGAATTTGCCAGTTGAGCATTCTGTGAACACAAAGATTTGCTTTTCTCTTTGCCAAAAATCAGTAAAATATTTTGTTGTATCCGTGGAAACTAGTGATTCCTTTCTGGTTTGGGGACTTTTCAGTGCCTATAAGAATATTGCTCATTTTCACTTCTTGTTGCTTCAAAAAACCTAACAAAAATCATCAAGGCATCTGCTGTAAAATCATAAGGTTAATCATAATGCTGAATTTCAACTCAGGAAAGGAATCATGTCATTCTGCAAAGTAATCATGAATATACAGAGGCTGATTACAGGTTTTCCAGATTTAAGCAGACCTGATTTCCTGGTCACTTCTTCACTTCTTCTCTTGATTTCTGCCTGCTGTGGTGGGTTTTACCAGTGCCAAGTGCTTTGTTCCACACTCTCTTACAAAAGTTTCAACATCATCCTGAGAGAATTCTCCTTTCCTTCCAATCGACAATTTTCTACAAATTCTCCAGATCCTAGCTTGATTATCACTTGCTCAGGTAAGTTTATTTTAAATAACCCTGCATCATCTAGTTCCCATCTTCACTGAATAAACTAATTTTTTTTTTTTTTGGCTTCTCATCACTTGTTAAAATGTTTCTTTAAAATAAAAAAAAAAAGGCATCCAGAAACAAAGTTGGATACCTATCCATAGGTTTTTTTTTTTTTTTCATTTTGTTACACACACATTTTCATAATATAGTCACAGTTCTGTACTTTGCTTCTTGCGTGAGCAAGCCTGGGACTCTTTAAATGGCATACAACTGTGCAGAGTTCATACAGCATATAGAAAAGTTCTTATTTTACTTATATAAATGCAGAGTTTTCTACTATGTTGATATTTTGTATATGTCAGATCCTAGTAGATAGACACTTAAAGTGCGATAAACTTAAAAGTTTTATCAGTCTCTGTCCTTAAAACTCAATGAAATGCTTTTGTACATATGTCATTTGATATCAGAATACTATTGGCCTCATAACAGTTGTTGAGTATCTTCCCTATTCTGTTATTAAATTTTTTTTCTATTTACTTAGAATTTCAACAAAATGTATTTTATTTCTTCATAATTGTTAGATATTCACCAGGAGTGTGTTTGAGACTGGAGTTTTCTTTGTGAGGAGACTTTTATCAATTTAATATCTTTAATATATATAGAGCTCTTCAAGTTAATCTCTTTAACTGAACAGAGTTGTAGCATTTTGTACCTTTTGAGTAGTTTACCAACATAATCTATCTTTTTGAAACTATTATCTTAAAGTGTTATATCATTATTCTGTCACTATGTCATATCTGACTCTTTGCAACTCTATGGACTGCAGCAAGCCAGAGTTCCCTGTCCTTCACTATTTCCTGGAGTTTGCTCAAATTCATGTCCACTGAGTTGCTGATATCATCCAACCATTTCATTCTCTGTCACCCTCTTCTCTTCCTGCCCTGAATCTTTCCCAGCATCAGGGATTTTTTCAGTGAGTTGGCTCTTTGCATCAGGTGGCCAAAGTATTATATAATTTTTACATAATGTTTTATATATATATATATATACTTATAAAATTTTTACAAAGTTTTATAACATAACAATATATTTTTGATATTTTAATATTTATAATTATCACCTCTGTTTTATTGTTGACCTTAGTTTCCTTTCTCATCTTTATTTCTCTCTATTATTTTTTCTCTATTTCTCTATTGTGATTTTTCTGTTTAATCTCTCATAACATCTGATCATGTGTATTTTTACAAAGCTCTGTCAGTAACTCTTGTCTCTATTTTGTCCATAACAGAAGCAGAAAAATAAACAGGTTGTAAATATAATGTTAGATATTTTCACAAGCCTAGTTAGCTGTGATGACAAATGCGTACTGGCTAACTTGACCATTTGACAAAGTAAATTTCTAAAAATCAAATTTTGTTAATATTAGATGGCATCTGAAAAATGGTCTAGACATGCTACTTTGTAGCATTAATCTGTTCAATATGTAAAATATAAATATATAAACAAGAATCCCATCTTACTATACTTTGATACCTTCTTTCCTGCTATTTTTCAGCTTACTGACTGACAGTCTAAGAGAAGTGTCTGTGGCTCTTATTTTCTATGGACAGTAGATGCAGTTATGATAGCCAGGTTGCATAGAATGTTTGTGAAGAGCAAAATAGAACCGAGGGCATACCCAAAGGGAAGTGCAGACGATGATGGTTCTTGCTTCAAATCCTGAATTTTGCAGACTTTTCTAAGTCCTTGTAACTTTCCAAAAAAAGAAAAAGTACCACTGTTAAAATGTATAATTATATATTTCTAATTTCATAAAATATTTTTATATCTGGTTTCTTCTGAAATGAATGATTATTGTGTTGGTCCAATTAGAAGCTCTGTTTGTTCCTTTATTTGTATTGCTCTAATTACCCATTGATAAAAGTCTGTCAGTGGATAATGCCTGAGAACATTATCAAATGGTTTAGTAACGGCTCATGCAGAGCAGTGATATCTTTCTGTATTTGTCTAATCAGTATCACACTTTTCAATCTGTTCACATCATTACCTCTGCCATGTCTCACAGTATTCTGGGGCACAATAATTTAGCTAAAAATACTAAAACATACAGCATGTTTTGCTGTCAAATTGTTTTTATCTATCTAAACTGAGACATTACATTGCCAGCAAAGGTCAATCTAGTCAAAGCAGTGTTTTTTCCATTAGTCATGTATGGGTTTGAGAGTTGGAATATAAAGAAAGCTGAGTGGTGAAGAATTGATGCTTTTGACCTGTGGTGTTGGAGAAGACTTGAAATTCCCTTGGACGGCAAGGAGATCCAACCAGGATCTCCTAAATCCTAAAGGAAATCAGTCCTGAATATTCATTGGAAGGACTGATGCTGAAGCTGAAAATGCAATACTTTGGCCACCTGATGTGAAGAACTGACTCACTGGAAAAGACCCTGATCTGGGAAAGATTGAAGGTGGGAAGAGAAGAGGATGACAGAGAATGAGATCATTGGATGGCATCACCAACTCCATGGACATGAGTTTAAGTACGCTCCAGGTGTTGGTGATGGACAGGGAAGCCTGGCGTGCTGCAGTCCATGAGGTCACAAAGAGTCAGACAGGACTGAGAGATTGAACTGAATTAAAGCTACAGCAAAGACTGAAGTATCAGCAATGTATACAGGATGAAGTTTTATGAAGACATTCAGTATCTTATTAAGTTTAGTATCTTAGCATTTTATATTAAATGTTTTAGAAAATGTTTCAAAATATTTAAAATAGATAATGTTACATTGCAGATATAATTTCATATACATTGAAAAACTATAAAGTCAATTTCTCTATAGTCTTTTGTAATATCCTTATTTATTTTACATGATTTTTTTCTTCAGTGTTAAGTCCTTAGCGATAGTAGTTTTATCTTATCTGACTATCTGTCTGGAAAATGTTGGTACTATGATAATGTAGTAACATGGCTATCAGAAACAAGGTAGTAATATATCATATGGTGTTCAGACGCTTGGTCATATCCAACTCTTTGAGACCCCGTGAACTGTTGCCACTGCTCCTCTGTCCATGGAATTCTCTTAGGCAAGAATACTGGAGTGGGTTGCCATTCCCTTTTCCAGCAGATCTTTCCCACCTAGGGATCAAATCTGGGTCTCCCACATTGCAGGCAGATTCTTTAGGTCCGAGCCACCAGGGAGGCCCAACCTATGTCATATAGGACCTTCATTTAATGTATATATTGACCGATGTCATTTTATCATTTTATTTCTATAATTCTTTTCTTCACATTTTCAAAATTATTTGAATAAAATAAAACAGGTTGTTGGATGCCCAATATATGATATTAACTGTCTTCCATGGTGTTAATAACACCTAAGATTTGTTGAAGGCAGGAGGAGAAGGGGATGGCAGAGGATGAGATGGTTGGATGGCATCACCAACTTGATGGACACAGGTTTGAGTAAGCTCTGGGAGTTGGTGATGGACAAGGAGGCCTAGTGTGCTGCAGTCCATGGAATCACAAAGAGTTAGACACAACCGAGCAACTGAACTGAACGCAGTTGAAGATTTGTTAAATAATACTGTGTCTCTGATAATGTGCTAATACTTTTTGAGAGGATTTTCTAAATGTATAACAATCCTATGATGTAGGTCTATTTTTAGCTTTGCTCTATAGATGAAGAAGCAGAGGTCTGTGCAGGATGAGTGAATTACCCTGAGGATATGCTTGTAGGTAGTAGCAGATTCAGGATTTGAATCTAGTCATTTGGATTACAGCATCGAAGAGCTTAGCCACTACTTTTGCTATTAAGTTCATGTGGCAAACTCTGGAAAAGTATTTTTCTAAAAGTCACCAGTTTACAGACATAGGAAAGTTTAATATGTTTATTTTGTATTTCTTCCCTAATATATATATTTTGTATTTCTTCCCTGGCTAACAGTGGGCAAAGGAGATTTGTCTTTTGGACAGAGAGAGCTTTACTAGCAATAATTCTCTTGATTCCAAGCCAAAAGAGTCCCATTACATGGTTCTGTTACTCTTTTCAGGCAGAAGTGCTAATGACTCAAGCGGGTAGTTTATTTAATAACTGATAAAAGTCCTTTCTTTTCCCTAAGAAATATCCACTTCTGTAGACAAAAGCCAAGCCCACATATATCATTGAGATAAACACTTCTCTGTCTTGAGATTTCAGTAAAAATATTGAGAGGCAACAATGGTAAATAACTAAGGGGCATGATTTTATGGATGGATCTAGGATTCATGTCTGTAAGATATTTAGAGGCTTCCCGCACCATACTTCATAGTTCTTAGGGCTTTTGAGACCATGTGTTTTTTAAAGAGCATCTAAGAATGCATTTCTGCCTTGAAGCCAAATGTTAATTTTGTATCATTGCCATTTATAAAGGCTAGGATAAGTTAATGATTTTATCTTTAAACTCAGAGTGTTTGTGTGTGTGGTGTTTATCAATTTTAAATGTACAATATGATAAATTCAAAACATATATACAGGAAGGGAAACACCACCACGAGTATAACATAGAACAATTATTTTATAACAAGTGTCCCCTCATGTATTTTTGCATTCTAGATACTCCCCAAACTCTTGGCGACCATTGATCATTTTTTCTAAATATCTGTAGCCTTGTTGTTTTTTTTGTGTGTGTGTGGAATTTTATATAAATGAAACTAAATAAGATATAATTTTCTGTGTCTAATTTCTTTTCCTCATCACAATCCTTGTGAGATGCAGCCAAGTTATTTTGTGTATTCATAGTTCTTTATTTTTACTTTTGAGTAATTTATCATTATATGCATATATTAAAAATTTTTAAATTGGTGGTGGGCAGTAGCCATTATTCTAGATTGTGTTATTATGAATAAAATTTCTATGAACGTTTGTATAAGTCTTGAGTGGATATATGCTTTTTTAAAATTCTTATTTTTACTTTATTTTACTTTACAATACTGTATTGGTTTTGCCATACATTGACATGAATCCGCCACGGGTGTACATGAGTTCCCAATCCTGAACCCTCCTCCCGCCTCCCACCCCATATCATCTGTCTGGATCATTCCCATGCACCAGCCCCAAGCATCCTGTATCTTGTATCAAACATAGACTGGCGATTCATTTCTTACATGATAGTATACATGTTACAATGCCATTCTCCCAAATCATCCCACCCTCTCCCTCTCCCTCTGAGTCCAAAAGTCTGTTCTATACATCTGTATCTCTTTTGCTGTCTCGCATACAGGGTTATCATTACCATCTTTCTAAATTCCATATATATGTATTAGCATACTGTATTGGTGTTTTTCTTTCTGGCTTACTTCACTCTATATAATCGGCTCCAGTTTCATCCGTCTCATCAGAACTGATTCAAATGTATTCTTTTCAATGGCTGAATAATACTTCATTGTGTATATGTACCACTGCTTTCATATCTATTCATCTGCTGATGGACATCTAGGTTGTTTCCATGTCCTGGCTATTATAAACAGTGCTGCGATGAACATTGGGGTACATGTGTCTCTTTCAGTTCTGGTTTCCTCAGTGTGTATGCCCAGCAGTGGGATTGCTGGGTCATAAGGCTGTTCTATTTGCAATTTTTTAAGGAATCTCCACACTGTTCTCCATAGTGGCTGTACTAGTTTGCATTCCCACCAACAGTGTAAGAGGGTCCTCTTTTCTCCACACCCTCTCCAGCATTTATTGTTTGTAGACTTTTGGATCATGGCCATTCTGCCTGGTGTAAATGGTACCTCATTGTGGTCTTGATTTGCATTTCTCTAATAGTGAGTGATGGTGAGCATCTTTTCATGTGTTTGTTAACCATCCATATGTCTTCTTTGGAGAAATGTCTATTTGGTTCTTGGCCCACTTTTGATTGGGTTGTTTATTTTTCTGGAATTGAGCTGCATAAGTTGCTTGTATATTTTTGAGATTAGTTTGTCAGGTGCTTCATTTGCTATTATTTTCTCCCATTCTGAAGGCTGTCTTTTCACCTTGCTTATAGTTTCCTTTGTTATGCAGAAGCTTTTAATTTTAATTAGATCCCATTTGTTTATTTTTGCTTTTATTTCCAGTATTCTGGGAGGTGGATCATAGAGGATCCTGCTGTGATTTCTGTCGGAGAGTGGTGTTTTGCCTATGTTCTCCTCTAGGAGTTTTATAGTTTCTGGTCTTAGGTTTAGATCTTTAATCCATTTTGAGTTTATTTTTGTGTATGGTGTTAGAAAGTGATCTAGTTTCATTCTTTTACAAGTGGTTGACCAGTTTTCCCTACATCACTTGTTAAAGAGATTGTCTTTACTCCATTGTATATTCTTGCCTCCTTTGTCGAAGATAAGGTGTCCATAGGTGTGTGGATTTATCTCTGGGCTTTCTATTTTGTTCCATTGATCTATATTTCTGTCTTTGTGCCAGTACCATACTGTCTTGATGACTGTGGCTTTGTAGTAGAGCCTGAAGTCAGGCAAGTTGATTCTTCCAGTTCCATTTCTTTCTCAAGATTGCTTTGGCTATTTGAGGTTTTTTGTATTTCCATACAAATCTTGAAATTATTTGTTCTAGTTCTGTGAAAAATACCGCTGGTAGCTTGATAGAGATTGCATTGAATCTGTAGATTGCTTTGGGTAGTATACTCATTTTCACTATATTGATTCTGCCAATCCATGAACATGGTAAACTTCTCCCTCTATTAGTGTCCTCTTGGATTTCTTTCATCAGTGTTTTATAGTTTTCTATATATACATCTTTAGTTTATTTAGGTAGATATATTCCTAAGTATTTTATTTGTTGCAATGGTGAATGGAATTGTTTCCTTAATTTCTTTTTCTACTTTCTCATTATTAGTGTATAGGAATGCAAGGGATTTCTGTGTGTTGATTTTATATCCTGCAACTTTACTATATTCATTGATTAGCTCTAGTAATTTTCTGGTGGAGTCTTTAGGGTTTTCTATGTAGAGGATCATGTCATCTGCAAACAGTAAAAGTTTTACTTCTTCTTTTCCAATTTGGATTCCTTTTATTTGTTTTTCTGCTCTGATTGCTGTGGCCAAAACTTCCAGAACTATGTTGAATAGTAGTGGAGAAAGTGGGCACCCTTGTCTTGTTCCTGACTTTAGGGACAGGAATAGAAGGAACATACCTCAATATAATAAAATCTATATATGACAAACCCACAGCAAACATTATCCTCAATGGATATATGCTTTTATTTTTCTTTATAAAATAATGAGATGAACATGATAATATGGAAAGTAATTATTTATCTTTGTAAGAAATTGCTAAGTTGTTTTTCAATGTGATAGTAAAAATACATGCTTCATCAGGCATTTGCTAATCTAGTTGTTCCACATACTTGTTAAATGTGACACTGTCCAGCTTTTTACATTTTAGCCCAGTTTTTTAAAATTTTAATCATATTAATATTATTGTGGTGTTACTTTGCTTTGTTCTGATGACAAATGGTGATGAGTAATTTTTCGTATGTTTATTGGTGATGTACCATTTTTATGACCTATCTATTCAGTCTTTTGCCCATTTTAAATTGATTTCTTTGCCATTATAGTTGATATGAGAGTTCTTTATATAGTATATTTTGCCAATATTTTCTCCTAGCCTATGTCTTTCTATTTAGTTTTTTAACAGCTTCTTATCATTAGCAAAAGCTTTTGTTTCTTATTCCAAAATAACAGAACATTCCCTACTGACTTAAAACTTTAAAGTCTTAAATGCAGTATTGTTAATTATAGCTCTAGTCATCATGTTATACCTTAAATCTCCAGAAATTATACTTCTTATAGCTGGAAGTTAGCAAAAGTTTTACGTTTTTATAAACTTAGAATTTTTATTTATACTTTTTTTCATTGAGAATATGAAGAAATATTTGTCTAACCTGGACTTGGAAGTTTTTATACTATAGTTTTTATGACTTATTATCTTACCTCTTAAATTTACATCAAACTGTTTTTGGGGTAGTTTTATCAGCAATATGTGAACTGTGAACTTCCTGATGTTCAAGTTGGTTTTAGGAAAGGCAGAGGAACCAGAGATCAAATTGCCAGCATCTGCTGGGTCATAGAAAAAGCAAGAGAGTTCCAGAAAAACATTTATTTCTGCTTTATTGACTATGCCAAAGCCTTTGACTGTGTGGATCACAATAAACTGTGGAAAATTTTGAGAAATGGGAATACCAGACCACCTGACCTGCCTCTTGAGAAATTGGTTTGCAGGACAGGAAGCAACAGTTAGAACTGAACGTGGAACAACAGACTGGTTTGAAATTGGAAAAGAGCACATCAAGGCTGTATATTGTCACCTTGCTTATTTAACTTCTATGCAGAGTACATCATGAGAAATGCTGGACTGGAAGAAACACAAGCTGGAATCAAGATTGTCGGGAGAAATATAAATAACCTCAGATATGCAGATAACACCACCCTTATGGCAGAAAGTGAAGAGGAACTAAAAAGCCTCTTGATGAAAGTGAAAGAGGAGAGTGAAAAAAGTTGGCTTAACACTCAACATTCAGAAAACGAAGATCATGGCATCTGGTCCCATGACTTCATGGGAAATAGATGGGGAAACAGTGGAAACAGTGTCAGACTTTATTTTGGGGGGGCTCCAAAATCACTGCAGATGGTGATTGCAGCCACGAAATTGAAAGATGCTTACTCCTTGGAAGAAAAGTTATGACCAACCTAGATAGCATATTCAAAAGCAGAGACATTACTGTGCCGACTAAGGTCCATCTAGTCAAGGCTATGGTTTTTCCTGTGGACATGTATGGATGTGAGAGTTGGACTCTGAAGAAGGCTGAGCACTGAAGAATTGATGCTCTTGAACTGTGGTGTTGGAGAAGACTCTTGAGATTCCCTTGGACTGCAAGGAGATCCAACCATTCCATTCTGAAGGAGATCAGCCCTGGGTGTTCTTTGGAAGGAATGATGCTAAAGCTAAAACTCCAACTTTAGCCACCTCATGTGAAGAGTTGACTCATTAGAAAAGACTCTGATGCTGGGAGTGATTGGGGGCTGGAGGAGAAGGGGACGACAGAGGATGAGATGGCTGGATGGCATCACTGACTGGATGGACATGAGTCTGAGTGAACTCTGGGAGTTGGTGATGGACAGGGAGACCTGGCGTGTTGCAATTCATGGGGTCGCCAAGAGTCAGACACGACTGAGTGCTGAACTGAACTATAGCACAAGTGTGTGTGTGTTAGTTGGGCAGTCATGTCTTGACTCTTTGTGACCCCACTGGCAATAGACTACCAAGCTCCTCTGCCCATGGAATTTTCCAGGCAAGAATACTGAAGTGGGTTGCCATTCCCTTCTCCAGGGGATCTGCAGACCCAGGGATCAGAACCTGGGTCTCTTATGTCTCCCGCATTTGCAGGCAGGTTCTTTACCACTAGCACCACCTGGCAGGCCCCTTGTGTGGCTTTAGTTCTGTTCATATTCATCACAAGGTACAGAATTATTGCCATCAGAATGGTTCTTAGTATGGTTCCACTCTAGAGCCATAGCCACATCCCTAGAAACTTCTAATCTGCTCTCCAAATTTTTCATATCGTAATTTCTAAGATGTTGTGTAAACAGAATCAGTTATACAGTATGTAACTAACTGAGATTTTATTTGCTTACCTAGAAGAATTCCTTTGAGACCTATCAAAATTGCATTTATTAATAAGTTGCTCCCTTTTATAGCTGAGTAGCATTCCATTCAGGGATGTGCCACACATTGTTAAACCACGCATCAGTTGTAGGCTGTATTTAGTTTTTGAGTTTTGTCAGAATACTGCTATGAATATTTCTGTAGAGATTTTTGCACAGAGATCGATGCAGAATATATATTTATGGATAAAACAGACACATATTATTCACCTTGCAGACCAAATAAAATGTCATAATAACTACTTTGCCAGTAACTGGGACACAGCATTCAAATGACTGTCTTGATGAAAAGAATTATATATTGCTTTCCTCTGTCTCGATATTTTGTTAGCTTTAAAATGATGTGTTAGGGTGGTAATTACGCAAAATATGAAGAGTGTGTTCTGTGGAGTCAAACTTCCTGAATCATACATTTTCCACTTTTTATTGGTGTCATCTTTAGCAGGAAATAGCATCTTTAATCCTCAGTATCTCTATGTGCAAATGCGGGTCATTTTAGTATGTACAAAATTTGATGGTTTTAAGGACTAAATATGAGAAATTATATAAAACATTTTGTAGCCTTCTCAGAGAATGAGCTTTAAAATAGCATTAGATATTTTACTTATTTTGATAGAAAACAGTTAATTTAGCCTTAATTGCACAGAATTAAAATAGCCTATGTTTCTAAAATATCCAAAATCTGCAAAGTGTTATAATGATTCATTTATTCATTGCCTTAGAAAAATAAGACAGTACATGTATGAGAGTGATTGCAGGTATTATTTTGCTTAATTTACAAATGAAAACTCAATTTTCTCAAATATTAAAGATTTATACACAAACATATGGGGGGTAGAGGTTGGGAGACCCTAAGCTGAATGAAAATAATTTTCTTTACCCAGTTAAGTGTACAAATTGGGTATGACTTTTACCCTACTGCTTTAATGGCATTGAGCAAAGAAAATTTTTGCATTAGGAAGGAAGAGAGAAAAGCCTTATTCTAAAAGAATATGAATAGTTACCTAGGATACATTTTGCTGTTTAATTATTTTTAAAGCAAGAAAATTAGAGATACCAAGGGAACATTTCATGCAAAGATGGGCACAATAAAGGACAGAAATGCTGTGGATCTCACAGAAGAAGATATTAAGAAGAGGTGGCAAGAATATACAGAAGAACTATACAAAAAAAAAGATCTTCATGACCCAGATTACCACGATGGTGTGATCACTCACCTAGAGCCAGACATCCTGGAATGTGAAGTCAAGTTGGCCTTAGGAAGCATCACTATGAACAAAGCTAGTGGAGGTGATGGAATTCCAGTTTAGCTATTTCAAATCCTAAAAGATAATGGTGTGAAAGTGCTGCACTCAATATGCCAGCAAATTTGAAAACTCAGCAGTGGCCACAGGACTGGTAGAGGTCAGTTTCATTCCAATCCCAGAAAAAAACAATGCCAAAGAATTTTCAAACTATTGCACTATTGCACTCATCTCACTTGCTTGCAAAGTAATGATCAGGCTTTAACAGTATGTGAACCGTGAACTTCCAGATGTTCAAGCTGGATTTAGAAAAGGCAGAGGGACCAGAGATCAAATTGCCAACATCCTCTGGATCATCAAAAAAGCAAGAGAGTTACAGAAAAATATATTCTTCTGCTTTATTGACTACACCAAAGTCTTTGACTGTGGATCGCAAGAAACTGTGGGAAATTCTTCAAGAGATGGGGATACCAGACCACCTTACATGCCTTCTAAGAAACTTGTATGCATGTCAGGAACCAACAGTTAGAACCGGACATGGAGCAACAGACTGGTTCTAAATTGGAAAAGAGGTATGTCAAGGCTGTATATTGTCACCCTGCTTATTTAACTTATATGCAGAGTACATCATATGAAATGCAGGACTGGAAGAAGCACAAGCTGGAATCAAGATTGCTGGGAGAAATATCAATAACCTCAGATATGCAGATGTCACCCCCTTTACGACAGAAAGTGAAGAAGAACTAAAGAGCCTCTTGATGAAAGTGAAAGAGGAGAGTGAAAAAGTTGGCTTAAAGCTCAACATTCAGAAAACGAAGATCATGACATCCAGTCCCATCACTTCACGGCAAATAGATGTGGAAACAATGGAAACAGAGCCTTTATTTGAGGGAGGGCTCCAAAATCACTGCAGATGGTGACTGCAGACATGAAATTAAAAGACACTTGCTCCTTGAAGGAAAGCTATGACCAACCTAGACAGCATATTAAAAAACAGAGACATTACTTTGCCAATAAAGATCTGTCTACTCAAAGCTACGGTTTTTCCAGTAGTCATGGATGGATGTGAGAATTGGACTATAAAGGAATCTGAGTGCTGAAGAACTGATGCTCTTGAACTGTGGTGTTGGAGAAGACTCTTGAGAGTTCCTTGGACAGCCAGGAGATCCAAGCAGTCCATCCTAAAGGAAATCAGTCCTGATTGGAAGGACTGATGCTGAAACTCCAGTACTTTGGCCACCTATTAAAAAGAACTGACTCATTTGAAAAGACCCTGATGCTGGGAAAGATTGAAGGTGGGAGGAGAAGGTGACGACAGAGGATGAGATGGTTGGATGGCATCACTGACTCGATGGACATGAGTTTGAGCAAGCTCTGGTAGTTGATGATGGACAGGGAAGCCTGGTGAGCTGCAGTTCATCGGGTCACAGAGTTGGACATGACTGAGAGACTGAACTGAACTTAACTGAAAAGCTAGGAGATATCTTAAAATAAATACAGATAAATTTTCTCACCCAGTTTCATAGTGGAATTTTATAAAAAATATCAATTATGAACTGCAAAATTTGAAATACATTATAAGGTGCATTTTAAATCTTACAAGCAGTCTTTTTGATTCTTTGTTTTTATTCCTACATCTCACAATGTCTCACCCTATGAAAATTTGACAGAACTCCAGCTATTCTTTGAAGGAAATAGGAGTACGTATTGGCAGACAAAAAAAAAAAAAAAGAAAAGCAGACAAAGGAATATGCAGCCAATCATAACATTGCATAATGAACATTTATGTAAGAGTATATTGTTTTCATTATGCTATAGGGTGCAGAGAGTGGGTGAAAGTTAAGCACAGTCAAAGGAGAATACTGCGTTCAGTGAATTTCTTATTTCCCCAACAACCTCTTGCTCGATTTTGGGGTACTATTTATATCTGCTACTCTAGTAATGAATGTAGATTACACATTACACATGTAATGTAGAATACACAACTTTTCTATTAGGTTTCATCATTTATTATGAGAAAAATCTTCATACCTTTAGCCAACTAATAATCTGGAAAGCACTTTTCCCTCAGTAAGAATATGGAGGGCTTAGTCTTCCTGTCAAAGTAGCCTTGCTATTATCAGTCTTCTAATTACCTTCTTTGTCACCAGGTAAAGAACTCACCGACTGTGAATGGTAATTGACTGAAGCCTGTCATCAGGCTAATTGATTGTGGTTCAGAGTTTCTGTTTTAGTCCAGAGAAACATATAGATAAATGATATAGATATATAGATAAATGTCTTTGAATATTCTCTTGATTCATGTTACTAATAGTTTCGGGATGTGTATATGTTTCTTTCTAATATTCTTTTTGATTTGTGGGTTGAAACAAATTGGAAAAATTAGCTTTACTGTTATAATGAAGGCCCAGTCTTCCTCTAGGGACTTTCCATCTCTTGCAGTCCCTGAGAATCTAAGGGACTGAGAGTATGCATGGGACTCCCTGGGAGATCAAACCAGTCAGTCCTAAAGGAAATCAGTCTTAAAGGAAATCAACCCTGAATATTCACTGGAAGGACTGATGCTGAAGCTGAAGCACCAATACTTGGTCACCTGATGCTAACAGCTGATTCATTGGAAAACACCCTGATGCTGAGAAAGATTGAGGGCAGGAGGAGAAGGGGTCAACAAAGGATGAAATGGTTGAATGGCATCATTGGCTCAATGGCCATGAGTTTTGAACAAACTCCGGGAGTTAGTGAAGGACAGGGAAGCCTGGCATGCTGCAGTTGATGGGGTCACAAAGACTTAGACACGACTTAGCAATTGAACAACAACAACAAATTAAAATATATCTCAAAACAGTTACATTTCAAAAGTCCCTCATAGGCCATGCACACCCTCTGTGCACCATGTTACTTCCTTCAGGGTTCTGATACATTATGACCAAATGATGGTATGAGATGGAATCTATATAGTCTACATTACAAAAGCTTGTTTTTTCTTTATAGATTGTATATATTTACATGTATAAAATATAGAATATATATGTATACATATATAAAACTTATAATTTCTTCTTTTATGCCTCAATCATGGTTTTATATTTTCTTTTTTTAATTTTAATTTTAATTTTTACTTTATTTTGCTTTACAATACTGTATTGGTTTTGCCATACATTGACATGAATCAGCCACAGGTGTACATGAGTTCCCAATCCTGAACCCCCATCCCACCTCCCACCCCATATCATCTCTCATAGATGTAAGTATATCACTTTGGAAAGCATACATTTACATGGCCACAGCTGAGCTTTTGAAAGGCAAGTCCTACTATGATGGTTTATTATTAGACAATTTGGTACTCTACCACAAATACACTTTGTAAAATAAAATATCAAGACTAGCTCATAAAAATATTTTTACCAGTATTTATTAAGTATACAAAAAATCAGAAAGATACCATTCTGTGATTTTTGTTTCTGAAGGTACTTGTTTTGAAAGAAACTTCTTAAATGAGTTGAATGCAGTTTGATTTGAAAATACCCTTTTGCTTTACTTGAAAAACAGTATGGCATTCTTCACTTGTCCAAGGTCCTCTGTACTGCTTTCATAATTAAGGCCATCAATCTTGAACATTTTTATTGCTGATTGTGGTGCAGGACTGCTTGGCTAAGCCTTTGAAAAGTAAATGATTATGGAGTGGCAATTTCTGCTTTAACTTTGGTGTTTGGTTTCCACAGTCTGTTGCCCATTACTGTGGATGAGAGACTTAAGAATAAAAAGTTTGGTGGTTATTGTGGGAACTTAGAAGGACACAAAGCAAGCAAAAACATAAACCAAAACTGACATTCCTAAGGTGCAAATAAGTAGACTTATAGGAAATTATTTTCATATACTATATCTCCCATTTATTTACAAGACTGAGAACTATCTGTTTCTCTCACTATGGCCACTTTATTAGGTTAAAAAAATACTTTTATAAATACCACAAAAATATTTCTACTTAGCTTTAGTCTCCCAAGATACTAATCTCCTGACCACATTATCTCATTCTCACTAATAATCTCACTGGAGATTAGAGGAAAAGAAAAAAGAGATTAGAGGAAAAGGAAAAAGAGATTAGAGGGAAAGAAAAAAGTAGAGGAGTAAAATCTCTTCAATTTTCTTACCAGAATTACCTAATACCAAACGTACCCCCAGTCATCTTCCCTTTCCTTCTCTCACAGTGATCCCCCCAAACTGCCCTTAATTCTGTCCCCTGTTCCCTTCTCAGATGCAGTAATCTTCTCTCTCACCTTTATTTTCATGGGTGCTACTCCAATGCTTCTTTGCTACAAATTATACTACCAGACATGTTCCAGTTTGGGAAGTCCCAGTGACAGATCTGTTCAGCTGCCCCCTCTTTTTGCCGCTGAGGGTTGCTAATCCCTCTGATTATGTGGGCAGCTCAGTTCAACTCATTTCTGACACTAATAACCCATAAATAGCAACAGATTCCAGTTTAAGGACTCAGTCTTACAAGAGTGCCCCCGAACTTCCCCACGATTCCACACACCCACACACACACACACACACACACACACTCCAGATGCCAGTTGCAAGCCCAGAGTATGATCTGAGCTTCTTACCTATTAGCTATAGAAGGGTGATTCCGACAACCTTCTCCTTGGATTGGTTTAATTTGGTGGTGCAGCTTATAGAACTCAAAGAAATATTTTATTTACTAGGTCACTGATGTGTTACATAAGCATATAAACTCAACAACAGCCAGATGGAAGAGATGCACAAAAAGAAGTGTGGGGAAAGGACACAGCTTCTTTGAGCTGTCCAAATACACCTCTCTCCCGGATCTCCATGTGTTCACCAACCTGGAAGCTCTCCGAACCCTTTCTTTCTCGGCTTCTATGGAGACTTCATAATATAGGCATGACTAATTACCATTGGTTATTGATTCAACCTCCAGCCCCTCCCTACTTGCTGGTGGTGTCTAGTGGGGATAGAGGGAACTGAAATTTCCAACTCTAATCACAAGGTTCCTTCTTCTGGCAACCGACTCCATCCTTAGGTGGGGGGGGGGGTGTCACAAACCCACCTTATTAATATAACAAAAGATAGCTTTATCATTCACCTCACTTAGGAAAGGCCAAGGAACTTAGGAGTTCTGTGTTGGAAAAGGGTATAAAGACCAAATATTTATTTGTGTCTTATAAATCACAGTATCACACAAACAAATATTATGTGATGTAATGCAAATATGTTTGATTTTAGCAATAATGTTTTAAGTTAAAAACGGAATAAGAGATAAATACTGTCAATATATATGCTTTTAACTTCTCTAATTTCTATTCTCATAAGTGAGTGACATCTTTCTAGCTCTGCCTCTGAACTGAAACTGAAATCTTGTAATTTTTAGTATTCTTTTTCACTACATTTTAATAGTTTCCTCTAGTAGTTTTTCACTCACACTCCATAATAATTGAGAAGAATGAACTGAAAATGTTAAGTCATAAAGGTTGAAATTAAATGATTTTCTTTAATCATCCACTTTTTGGGAAAGTGGATCAGACCATCAATTTCATTTCTGAAAGCTGTTTAAGCACAGAAGGATGACAGCAATAGAATGAGTTTCCTTAAGTCTGTTTTACTGGTGTGAATTAATAAAATCATATTTTTTTTTCCTTGCGTGAAAATATTCACAAATTTAAATGAGCCATGATTTCAATCACAAAAGTATTCACCTGTGAACTGACTTGGAAATTTTTTCTAGAATGACACAATTAGGATCATTTTATTCATCAACTACAAAATGAAAGAAATAAACAAAACAGCCCTGATTACCCCAAGACATAGACATTGAAAAGCAGTCCACTGTAATATATCCAATTGCATGAAAGAATTACATTTTTTTTTGCCTTTTATTTTTTTCTCATTGTGTGTCAGGATAGAGCTATTCCTTGTGAACAATGCTCTAAATAGCAGATATTCTGTATCCTTACAAATGTTGTCTCTTGTTCTTCTATTTCATAAGAAGTCTGATGTTATTGTTGGCACTTTGGAATTTTCTCTCAAAATCATTTAGCAGATGTATATATAAAAAGCTATGAATTTGAAGGTTGTTGCTTTTATTTTACTGTTTTCATAGTCCTCATGTTTATTGCAACTGATTCTTATTTAAATATCTTGCCGTGTAATAAAGGGGATCTTCTAAATCCTCCCAAATAACTGTATTTATACGAAAAACCAAACTCCTTACAATGACCTTCAAAACCCTAAATGATTTAGACCTTCCTATTGATGTCATCCTTTACCTTATACGCTCTTTTCTTGGTGTTCCAGTAACTCTTTCTTTTCTATCCCTGGATATATCAAGCTCATTCCCAAATGAGTACCATTACCCAAACAAGATGTTGATTCTTTTGGGAATACTATTTTTCAGTATATTAATGTGGACAGTACTTTCTCAGCATTAAATGTCTAACTTAAATATCACTATCCAGGGAGACATTTTCTGCCCAAATCAGAAATCACCTGTTTCTATTTTTGGTTATCAAATGAAATGTAACTGCACGAAGGCAGAGTCCTTTTTTTCACCATTCATAACTGCATTTCTAGTTTCTAGACTAAGTCCCAGTCCCAACACATGGCAGGTTATCAGTAAGTATTCTTGAATAAATGAATATTATATCTCTTTCCAATTTATTTAAAATAAAAAAGTTTCAAAAGTAAGACTAAGGGAAATTATGTTTGTTTTAATAGAACAGCTTTGTCAATGGACATCATGTTGGCTGTTGATTTGGAAATCGTATTTTTTTTTAAGTTTTCTAAAACTATCCTTGTATTTTTTGTGAACTAAACACTTTAACCTGTCATAGATAAGTGTCCATTGACTCAAAGGTGACCTTCTAGATGGTTTTCAGAAATCACCGGTCAAATAGCAACACTGAACATTAATCGTGTCACGCTAAGAAAGTACAAGTTTTCAAAAATTTGTGAATATTATTTCTGTTAGAAAATGTTCTAAGTTTCAAACATTTAATTATCAGCCAATATTAGAACACCCACCATATATGTATGTTCTTTTTTTTCCCCCCTTTGATAATTACCACCAGTTGTCAAGGAGAAGCAGAAAATTCACCAAAACAAAATTATATCTTCAATGCATCATGAATATTAGAGTTGCCTTTTTTAGAATCTGATTTACCTTAGGATACTAGTTCACTGGTAATGTGTGAAATTTAAAAAGAAATAAAGTTTAGTTACATCACTGCCAGAGATTAGATATCTTAAATGTAGTACACAAATATAAGGGTTAAGGACACCAGACCAGAGATAGAAAAGAGAAACTGAAGGAAATCTAAGGCATATTTATATAGACGCTTCACCCTCCAGGCAACCTTTTTCTACTTACTTGACTTGGTTAGTCATTATTGTTGGAAGAACTCCAGAAGTACTGCCCCTGTCTGTCAAAAGCCTGCCAAATTGTGGAAGAAAGTTTAGACTTGAACGTTGCTGTTGACTAAGGCAGGGCTGCAAAGGAGACACAGATATAAAGAACAGATTTTTGAACTCAGTGGGAGAAGGTGAGGGTGGGATGATTTGCAAGAATCGCATTGAAACACGTACATTACTGTATATAAAACAGATGACCAGTGCAAGATTGACTCATGAAGCAGGACACCCAAAGTCAGTGCTCTGGGATAACCCAGAGGGATAGTGTGAGGAGGGAGGTGGGAAGGGGGTTCAGTATGAAGGGGGGACACATGTATACCTGTGGCTGATTCATGTTGATTTACGGCAAAAACCATCATAATATTGTAAAGTAATTATTCTCTGATTAAAATTAATTTAGAACATAAAAAATATAGAAAGGAGAGATTATATACAATATATAACTATATAAATAGTTTATTTTCACAAAATATCATCCTGAATATTGCTATATTTAGGTTCTGAGAGTTAAATCTATTAGGCTTACTTCTCATAACCTACCCCCCATTGCTGCTCAAGTGACACCTGAGGTTTAAATATTTTGTATAATTGCCAGCATTTCTGTTGAGAATCATTTATAGCAAACATGTTCACTCCTTCCATTAAAGTTTACACCACCGTGAGCTTGATGTACTATTGATCGGTTTTTACAGTGATAGCCAAAAATCTTTCTGCTAGAGCAATTTCCTGTAATTGCGCTTGTACAAAAAGGCAGTGACATTTGGGGGTAAGGATGAGAATTAAATAGATAAAACATATTTGAGGCTCTAAGTACTCCTGGCGATTTGATGATTAGCTGGTAACATTAATACAAGACACTGCTTCCTGGTTTACAAAAAATTTCTATTATAAGCTTGTCTATAAAAGCAGACAGGCTGTTATTACTATTATTCTTAAGACTATTTTGAGTAAAAATATACAGCATGCGTGGAGCTGGTGCACGGGGATGACCCAGAGAGATGTTATGGGGAGGGAGGTGGGACGGGGGGGTTCATGTTTGGGAACGCATGTAAGAATTAAAGATTTTAAAATTTAAAAAAATAAATAAATAAATAAATAAAAATAAAAATTCTTGTCAAAAAAAAAAAACTGATCTACCTTTACTTGCCTGTGCTCATTCCAGTGCTCCCCCTGCTGACTCAATAAGCAAGATTTTTTATGTATACTGTCTAGTGAGGAATGATATAGTTGGAAATGAATCTGCTTCCTAATACTGAGTCCTAAAAGAGAGTCCAGCAATGCATAAAAGAAAAGCTCTACCTAAAGAGGGGCTTCAACTTCAAGACTTAGTTTTATTACATATGTTTTTTAGCCCCATGGGCTGAGAAGTTTGAAAAAGTTGCCCCCCAAAATTTAGAACACAGAAAAAAGGGATAGTGTAGAATGATGTATGGAAAGAAAAGCCCTTCCTCGAAGAGGATTAAATCGAATCCATCTGATGAGAAATGGATAGAGTGTAACCTGAGCTTCCGTGTGTCTGTAAAATCTGTAGCTCCTGAATCTAGAAAGAAAATTAAAATAATAAAAAAAAAAAAAAAACCAACCCCTCCATTTCTGTTTCTGGAGTAGGAAGTGGCAACCCATTCCAGTATTCTTGCCTGGAAAATTCCATGGACAGAGGAGCCTGGCTAACTAAAGTCCATGGGTTCTCAAGGGGTCAAACATAACTGAGCATGGGTCTGTTTATGTTTGGGAATCTCAGAAGAGAGGAATTATCAACTTTCTTCTAAACACAGTCTCCAGAAAGATTGCCAGTGTCCTAGAGAGATCCATGTTCCTCAGAACTTCAGTCACTGAGCTGAGAGTCTAAATAATGGGCCTGAGAACCTCTTCAAATTTCCTGAACTTCAGTAGGAATGTAAACCTATCTGCACATGTGCTCATAGACCTGGATAAGCTTTGGAGACAAGATTAGAAGAAGATCAAGTGAACGCTTTGGATATGAGGCCTGAGAATATAAAGACACATGCATATTTCAGTGTGGATGAAGTCTGAGAAGTGTGTCAATTATCTACTGTGTTTGGCAAACTTGTAACTTAAAAGAACATGAAGTGTTTGTTCTGCCCATAATCCTGCAATTGGGAAGGGCTCAGAGGGCAGCCCTTCTCACCTGCACAGACTAACAGCAGATGTGGCTCACATGTGGCTCAGGAGCCCATGTCCATGAGGCTCACACACGATGTCGGTGGTTAACTGATGGCTCAGCTGGAGGCACCACCTGGAAGATTCATGTCCTTTCCTCCTGGGACTTTGCACAGAGCTGAGTGGGCCTGGGCGTCCTCCAATGGGAAGGTAACTGGGGTCCCAGGATGAACATTCCAAGCCTGGGTTAAAGCTAAAAGTCTTCTTATCATTTAGGCTCAGAAGTCCCTTATGTATCACTCTCCACCATTCTATTGGTCAAACTAGTCCCCCAGGCCAACCCAGGTTCAAGGTGAGTTCCAATACTCAGTGAGAAAAGTAGCAAAAAAAAAAATGCATGACAATTTTTAATCTACTATAGTTTTACTGGCTGGCCACAGTTCTGTTATTTCCACATGTATGATATATTCATCGTCTCCAGAGCCTTGAAAAAGACTCATCCTATTATTTTGCTGGTGTAAAGTCCAAGGTTTTGTTTTGTAAATAAACTGAGTCCACGTGAAGGTGAGACTGCACAGTCACTGTTCTTCAAGTTCTGTTCCTTTTGATAAACCTATTACATTAAATTAAGAAGTCTGACCTAGAAGCTTCTAATTTGTAAGCCTTCAACTGAATAATGTATATTTCTCTGCAAAGTCTAAGTTCAATTTGGTACAGTTTAGACAAAAATATTTTTGTCTCATCAGACTCTACAGAATTAAATATTTCTGTCAGGTTTTAATTGTGTATTATTCATTTAATTTTACTTTTTCCTACTATTTCCATATAAAAATAAAGGCTTCATCTTTAAATATGATGCAGGTTATCATAAAGGTAAGTGTGTATGTGTGTGTGTGTGTGTGTGTATGTGAGCAGTTTTGTTCTTCTTAAGGGTCATAATTTGAATATCTATTAATGTGTGTCAACCATGTCTAATTACAAAACTTCTCTTAGCTCAACTTAGGAAGCTTTTTCATCATAAATATCCAGATCCCATTAACAAGGGCAGATTTTGGCATCACAATTCTGATCTAGTCTTCCTGACGTTTTATTGTGACTTTTTAAAAGCATGCCATTTGCATTCTTGTATTGTCATGGAAGTAAGTTTCTAGGACACCCTGAGCATACTTTTTTTTTTTTAATTTTTTTTTTTTTTACTTTATTTTACTTTACAATACTGTATTGGTTTTGCCATACATTGACATGAATCCACCACGGGTGTACATGCGTTCCCAAACATGAACCCCCCTCCCCTGAGCATACTTTTAAATCATGATTTTTGCCACTGACTTTTCCTTCCACACACCTGTGTCTAAGCCTTTAATTCTCTTGTACTTCACACGGATTTAAATTGTTCACCCAGTTGGTCACACTGACCTTTGTATTTGCATCTGTTTGAACCAAAACTTTCAGTAACTAAGAGATTTCTACCAATTAGGTACATTCATATTTAGACTATCACTGTGTACTGACTACAGATTTTGGAAGGCTTAGATGAATGTATGCCAATTAAACGTGAGCCTTACCTGTCTTTGCTCAAATTTGTCTTAACAATTAAGTTCTTCCAAGGAAACTATTCACAGCTGACACTTATAAAAAGATAAGATCTTCTATTCTAGGATTATTATACAAACTTTACAATTTTATCACTTAAGAATAAATTTTAAAATGTTTAGCTAAGTAGCAGTACGATTCTTGGTAGAGTAACATCATTCAAAACTAAAATTTTGTTTCCAAATTCAGATATCTTAAAACTCTGAAAAATAAGCAATTCTACTGGATGTCTACTGTTTCAAAGACACCATAAGGCAAGATGTATTCATTTTTAAATTAATGCCTAGTGGACTCTATTTAAATGAATGTGGAAGGGAATAGAAAAATCTCATTTTAAAATTTATAGATTCCTTGTTTTACCTGTGCATTTCACAGTGGCTCCATAGGTAATTCAAAATTGAGTCAACCACAGTATTCATGACAGTGTCTGTCTTGGCTCTATGAAGGAATGCTACTCTTGAAGATCCATTTACTCCCTAACTCCCTATAACAAGATGTAGACCCCATATCTATCGTCTTGTACTTTAAATATATATGAAGATTGTTGCTTGGTTACTGTGTTTTCTGAGAGTAGTCATTAGTTGATTAGATAGTTAGCCTGGAAAGCCCAATTTGTAAGAAAGCTAAACTTTAACAGGATAAGGACAAAATGAAATACAAGGCAAACTTTTAAGATAGCAGATAAAACATTTAGCAGCATAAGTCAGGTGACGTGAAAAGTGGATGATGCAAATTGAGTTATTTTATTTAAAGAATCCTCCGTGCTTAATATTGGGATTCTTGGTGAAGATCCTAAAGTTAGGTGATGGGAAACAAAGAAAATAAGGCTGTCTTTCCTCTCATAGTGTGCCGTGAACTTCCGCTACCTTGCCCTTCTGTAATTGTTGTGAAAGCTGGCCGCCTGTGAGAAGGAAGTCTGTATCAGAAATATACACTCATTGTGTACAAAGATGCTGAGAGATCATTTCTGTGCTCTTTAATTCTCAAATTGTCCCTTATCTATTGCATAAAAACTTAGTCCCAAATTTAAAAATAGAGCAATGTATTATTTAATAATTAATTATTTAATTGAATTATTTATCTTGTTATGGTCTAAGACTTCATTCTTTTAATACAGAAAAAATTTTAATTGCATTGTTTGCTTATAAACCGTCACTTGAAAGTTTTTTTTTTTCTTTCAATTTTCAGTTAGGCAGTTTTCTTTGAATTTATATAATTTTATTTGTCTTGAAGCCTAGGAATTCACAATAATACACGTGTTCTTAATTGGCAGCCTGCAGTTTAATTATATCAATATAATAAACCATTCCCCAAGGTGTCTTCTTGTTTATATTTGTTCTAAAATATGCATGAGCTCTCAAAGTTAATATTTGGATTAAACTTAACTGATAATTAAATGATCAGAATCAGTAATAATACATGCAATAACATAAACCACTTTGTTCCCTAACTGCAAAGAGATTATGAGACCAATTCAAGCTACATGGATTTTATGAACTATTCAGTATTTTCATCAAGGCATTATAGCTTCCTTTATAACAAACACATTGTTAACTGATTGGAAAAGCATTATGAAGTCAGGATTTTATATGTGTGTTATAAAAAGTTGGAATTTATAATCATCAGTAATGAAGAGTTATAATAACTATCTCCTAAGAATTAGTTGGCCTCCTAAGTAAATGATTGCAGAAAGTGTCATTTTTCAAACATTAAATTATATGACCACATCTAACATTTATTCTTAGGTACATCTGAGAGTCATGGAATTTTCATTTAATCCTCTATTTGGAGAGTTATTTCAAAAAGCACAGAATGTGATAATATAAGACTTTTTCACTTTTATCTTTGAACTAGGTAGTGGAAAAAATGAGTTTTTGAAATGCAAAATAATTTTGAAAAAGCTGTTATATAAAATGGGAACATAAACTTAACATTTTAAAGTAAGACCTACAAGGTTAAACATAAAATAGTTTAAGCCACAGACATTTTTTAGAAGTCTTGGATAAAGGACATTAAAATTTACCAAGAGCCAGTAATAGGCCAAGTACTGTGTAAAGAGACACCATCTCTATGATCTGGTTTAATTCACATAAACACCCTTCAAAGTAGGCAAAATACTCCACTATTGCAGGAAATGAGGCTTAGAAGTTCACATAATTTGTCTAGATCCAAAAACAGAATAGCTGTAAGCCCAGATATTAACGCAGGTGTGTCTGTTTCCAATATTCAAAATCTTTTCATTATACAGAAACCATTGGTCAAGAGTATAACTCTGGAGCCAGACTGCCTGAATCCCAGGCTTTCATCTGCTTTCAATAAGCCCTGTAAACAAGGTGAGCTACTTAACACTCACTGCCTTGGCTTCCACAACTTCTGTTTGGCCATAACATGAATATTCAATGATACATTTGGTGGTCCCGCCCATTAAGACTCATATTTTCTCTGTGGAGAGCCCTGATCAATCCTTAGTCAGGGAAACTAAGATCCTTCAAGCTGCATCATGTGGCCAAAAAGGTGCGTATAATACATTTGCAGCAATTTGTTATCTATATGACCTGCTGTGAGGTTGTCACTCAGATAAATTTGATGAAGCAGAGATATTCTAGAAGCAGTAGAACACTCAGCAAAATAACCTTGTTTTCTGACAAGTTAACCTACCACGGATGCTGGTAAAAAAACAAGAGATTCCTGTGCCAGAAATAAAACCATATTAATCAATCACAGCGTAACAAGCAGCAGGAGCATCAGAATATTTGTACTCGATTCCCCTAACCCATGTGGCAATGTGATATATCTAGCTGGATGCTGCATATACTGGATGGGCAGTATCTCAGCTGAGGAACCAAAAGCTTAAGGGATTTGTATTGTACAGCAAGCCTTTTGTTATTGCTGTTGTTGTTTAGTCGCTTCAGTCATGTCCGACTGTCTGAGACCCCATGGACTATAGCCCGCCAAGCTCCCCTGTCTGTGGGATTTCCCAGGCAAGAATACTGGAGAGGGTTACCATTTCCTTCTCCAGGGGATCTATCCATCTTCCCCAGGGATTGACCCCATGTCTCCTGCATTGCAGGCAGATTCTTTACCACTGGGCCACCTGGGAAGACCACAGCAAGCCTTAAAAGAATACCTTCTTTTTGTTGCCAGGTACAAACAGGAATCCTGTTCGTATTTTTTTGCATAATTATCTTATTTTTTCAATGGAGTATTACTCAGCCGTTAAAAAGAATTCATTTGAATCAGTTCTGATGAGATGGATGAAACTGGAGCCAATTATACAGAGTGAAGTAAGCCAGCAAGAAAAACACCAATAGTGTATACTAACACATATATATGGAATTTAGGAAGATGGCAATGACGACCCTGTATGCAAGACAGGAAAAAAGACACAGATGTGTATAACGGACTTTTGGACTCAGAGGGAGAGGGAGACGGTGGGACGATTTGGGAGAATGGGAATTCTAACCTGTATACTGTCATGTAAGAATTGAATCGCCAGTCCATGTCTGACGTAGGGTGCAGCATGTTTGGGGCTGGTGCATGGGGATGACCCAGAGAGATGTTGTGGGGAGGGAGGTGGGAGGGGGGTTCATGTTTGGGAACGCATGTAAGAATTAAAGATTTTAAAATTTAAAAAATAAAAAAAAATTAAAAAATTTAAAAAAAATAAAATTTAAAAAAAAAAAAGAAAGAAATGTCCAGAAGTATAAAATGATCCTCTTCTGGATGAAAATAATGGTGCAGCCCTGGCTATTTGGTTTCAGTTAGCAAGATTTGTCTGGTGAAGGAAATGGCAAAGCACTCCAGTGTTCTTGCCGGGGAAATCCCATGGACAAAGGAGCCTGGTGGGCTACAGTCCATGGAGTTGCAAGAACTGGACATGACTTAGCATCTAAACCACCACCACTGAGCAAGATTTGTAGGCATACTAGAGGTCTGTTGTGTAGTGCCCTGACATCAGGGTAAAACATATCAACTTGTAAATCTTGACAGTAAACCTCCACATTTTGCTTGGTACCTGTCTGTGAATTATATCCACGATTAAATTTGGTTTGAATGCCCTCAATCACTCTTTGTGTCTGAAAAAACTGCCAACGATTAGAGTGGTAAAGAATCAGATTTTCCCTTAGAGAAACACAGAGCCTGCCCATACTTCTAACCCACAGAACTGATGAATAACTGTGTTGTTTTAAGTCTCTAAGTTTGTTGAAATTGTTATGATAGGAAAAAAAAAAACAAAACCTACAAAAGATAACACAAAGCAGGTCAGGACCAAATGTGCAGTTTGTAGGCACTACCAGTCTAAGGCAGCTGAAATGTTGCTCTTCTGGGGACACGTGAGTAAGAAATACCTGCATGGGAGGTATAACACAGGGTATTAGTGTCATTTGTTATGTAGCATTTTTATGGAAGTCTGACATTGATTGTTGCAAAGACAAACTATTATTATTTTCCTGCTAATAAAGAAGAAATCAAGGTAAAAGAGGTTAATCAACTAGATCAATGTTGCAGTTAGAATGTAGCAGAACTTGGACTAGGAGCTCGGTTGCTTTCCCTGACTCCTAGGTTTATGGATGTTACTCACAATGCCACACTCCCTCCCACCTCTCTCGCTACACACACTTTCCCCTTTGGAAGATTAACATGGTAACATAAGAAAAGTGATACTCTTATGAGATTTTTTTTTAAAAGAAACATTGATTGGACTTTGCAACAAATGGGAGAAGAGGAAGGGATTAGTATGTGATTATGAAATACAGAGCTCTTCGTAGAGTTGAATAAACGAGATAAAATTACGCTTCTGGAAAGACGGACTTTTAAATCATGATGGATATGATTCTGCATGGGACCCATTCATACAGTGAGTCGTAAAGACACAAAATACTGTCTCATGGGTTTTAGACAGAAAAGAAGGTAAACTTCCTGCAGATAAAAATGAAAGCAATTCCTTAGCATTCCTATATTGCTTTTAGCATACTTATGATGGACATCAATACTTCTGAGCAGTAATTACAGTTTTCATTTACACAAACACAGAATGCCTATAATATATATATATTTCTAAAGAAGGGGACGACAGAGGATGAGATGGCTGGATGGCATCACTGACTCGATGGACGCAAGTCTGAGTAAACTCCGGGAGTTGGTGATGGACAGGGAGGCCTGGCGTGCTGCGGTTCATGGGGTCACAAAGACGGACATGACTGAGCGACTGAACTGAACTGAACTGAACTGAACTGAATGTCATCATCACAATGTTAGCTTTCACATTATTTCACTAGCGCCACGGTCTTCCTAATTGTTGAAGTTGCTCAGTCGTGTCTGACTCTTTGTGACCCCATGGACTGTAGCCCGCCAGGCTTCTCTGTCCATGCGAGTCTCCAGGCAAGAATACTGGAGTGGGTTGTCATTTCCTTCTCCAGGGGATCTTCCCAACCCAGGGCTCAAACCTGGGTCTCCCACATTGCAGGCAGACTCTTTACATCTGACCCACCAGGGAAGCCCTCTAATCTTCTTAGTTGCTTTATATCCATTTCTTCTGTCACCTACTGAAAGTTATGTTTTAAAACAAGGGTTGTATAAACTTAGTAACCTGTGGTGTTTTATGCATTTTCCATAGAATACAAGTGTCTTTTTAGAATGGCTTTCATATCCCACTATTACCTAATATAAATAAACTATTCAGAATTTTTAACATTGTTCCAAAAATTCTTCACTCACACACAGGGATGACTTATTTTCTGAACTGTTTTTCTATACCCATTCCCACACCATTCCTGTATTCTAAAATTTAAAATCTGTATTTTATAAGCTAGACTATTAAAATACCTTTGATGTCTACTGAAATTCTTTCTCCTTTATAAAGTCTTCTTCGATTACCTGAATAATAACAAAGCTACCTTGAATACAGTTAGGACATTCTTCTTGATTATAATTCTGTCTTGTCATAATATATGCCTTGGAAATTTCCTTAAGAAAGATCCAAATCTTAATTGTTTTTGTATCTCTTACACTGACTATAGCCAAATTCTGCACATATAGTAAGCTCTTAATATTTGCTTAATTCAACTAAATTGGTAATTAGTGATATTTTTATACATAGAAATACGGTTTACTTCTGACAGAGGCTTCTCAACTGAATAAGTGTGACTGAAGGTACTTGAAATTATAGAAAATATATTTTGAAATTGTCTCCAAAGTGGCTACTAAATGTTAATGATCAGCACCCATTTTAATGAACAGATGGTGAGGAACAATCCTGGGAGCCAGAGGGAACGAGTTTAGTGAAGACGTTTTGAAAGGATGGCAGATAGTCTCACAAAGTAATAAGATTTTTTTTTTTCCATTTTAGAAAAGCCTGCTTTACAGTCTAGTTTCTTATGAGGCTTTCCAGGATGCCGCATTTGAATGATGCTGCAATGCAGCACTGTATAGATTGCTGGTTTGACAGTTACCAGAGACAAGTTGTGGAGCCACTATATGAAATGGGATGTCCTCTAGGTTCAGAGCAGTGTTCCAGAACTGAATTTTAGGTTTAGTGCACTTTATATGAAGGAGTTGAATAAATAAGTCATTTAAATGCAGATGTTACCATTTTCTGTGCTGTTGGGGATTGGTGAAAAGTTACAATCTGTCTGGGGAAAGATCTTTGTGGCTTCTGGATAACTTTATTTCAGGGAAAGGACTTTATAAAAAAGGAACAATGTAACAGCTGCATTTCTTTGGGGGAGAAAAACAAGAACAAAAGGATGTGTAACTCAAATATAAATTTTGAGTCTCTTCAGAGGGTATACATAAAACCTGATATTTAGAAATGTATGCATTTCATGATAGCATGATGATTTGTCTTTTAACTTCAGAACAAGTGACAATGTTTAACATTAACACCCAGAATTAAATAATTTTTGCTAGGTTTCATAGTGTAACTATAAAAAACAAAAAAAAAATTGACAACCAGGATTTTGTTTTCAAAATAGATACCTTCAGAAAATTTTTATGTAATGTAAAAACTGACTTGAAACTAAAGAGAAATAAACATTCCTCTTTTATATATAGTTTGTAGTCAAAATGTCAAATGGATAACTACAGTACTAATGTTTCTATTAAGCTCTATTTTCAAAGGACTAGGAAAGGGTTTAAAAAGTTTAGAATTAAGCTTCATGTCAAAAAAATTGATGTAATTGATAATTATGAAGGCTTGATAGTTATACAGAATCATAAGGCACCACTGGTTAAAGAGATGCTAGATGTTATATTTTGAAGTATTAACTTCTTGATATTCACAATGATTTGCTATTTTTATAGAGAAATTTTTAAGAGGAAAATATATTTACTTGTCCTGAATAATGTTGTAGTAGAATTTTAATTGCACTATCCTGGTGGTTCAGTCAGTAAAGAATCCGCCTGCCAATGCAGGAGACCCCAGTTTAATCCCTGTGTTGGGACGATCCCCAGGAGGAGGGTATGGTAACCCACTACAGTATTCTTACCTGGAGAATCCCCATGGACAAAGGAGCCTGGGGGGCTACAGTCCATATGGTTGCAAAGAGTCAGACATGACTGAACGACTAAGCACACGTGGACTTTTAATTAATAGATATTAAAAGAATCAGGCTTTCCTGGTAGCTCAGTTGGTAATGAATCTGCCTGCAATGCAGGAGACCCCGGTTTGATTCCTGAGTTGGGAAGATCTCCTGCAGAAGGGATAGGCTACCCACTCCAATATTCATGGGCATCCATGGTGGTTCAGATGGTAAAGAAACCACCTGCAATGCAGGAGACCTGGGTTGGATCCCTGGGATGCAAGGGCCCCTGAAGGCATATATGGTAACCCACTCCAATATTCTTGCCTGGAGAATCCCCATGGAAAAGGAGCTGGACAGGCTACAGTTCATACGTCACAAACAGTCGGACATGACTGAGTAAGCACACACAAAAGAATTTGGATAATAGTGACATTTGGAAAAAGAACAAATGATGGATATCTTGAGTTGAAATGAAAATAATGAGATTGATGTTGAACAAAGTATTGGTCAGAATCCCTTTAAAGGTAAGGAAAACTAAAACCAGTGTTGTAAGAAAAATTCTCTCCTGCAGGAAGGAACAAAGTGGGAAAATATTTTAAGAACAATACCAAATATGTAAATATTAACCTATTATCACAATGAAGATACAACCAATATAATATATTATACAAATGAATATACAATATTGAAATTTATAAAGTATAAATGGAACAAGAAAATATAGATAATATGATAGCTCTGTTTGTTTTTAACCCATTTCTTACAAATAAATGCAATAAGTAAAATAGGATAGAGAACCAGTTGATAAAACAAGTATTCTGATCATATACACTATAGTTCTAAGAAGTATGCTAAAAGTTGAGAAAAATAGATATGTAGTAGTCTAACGGGAGAAATATCTATAACCTCAGATATGCAGATGACACCACCCTTATGGCAGAAAGTGAAGAACTAAAGAGCTTCTTGATGAAAGTGAAAGAGGAGAGTGAAAATGTTGGCTTAAGACTCAACATTCAGAAAACTAAGATTATGGGATCTGGTCCCATCACTTCATGACAAATAGATGGGGAAACAGTGACAGACTTTATTTTGGGGGGCTCCAAAATCACTGCAGATGGTGACTGCAGCCATGAATTTAAAAGACGCTTACTCCTTGGAAGAAAAGTTGTGACCAACCTGGACAGCATATTAAAAAGCAGAGACATTACTTTATCAACAAAGGTCCGTCTAGTCAAGGCTATGGTTTTACCAGTAGTCATGTATGGATGTGAGAGTTGTACTATAAAGAAAGCTGAGCACCAAAGAGTTGATGCTTTTGAACTGTGGTGTTGCAGAAGACTCTTGAGAGTGCCTTGGCCTGCAAGGTGATCCAACCAGTCCATCCTAAAGGAAATCAGTCCTGAATGTTTATTGGAAGGACTGATGTTGAAGCTGAAACTCCAATACTTTGGCCACCTGATGAGAAGAACTGACTCATTTGAAAAGACCTGATGCTGGGAAAGATTGAAGGTGGGAGGAGAAGGGGATGACAGAGGATGAGATGGCTGGATGGCATCACCAACTCAATGGACATGAGTTTGAGTCAACTCTGGGAGCTGGTGATGGACAGGGAGGCCTGATGTGCTGCAGTCTGTGGGGTCGCAAAGAGTCGGACACGACTGAGCAACTGAACTGAAGTGAACTGAATGTAGCTCAACATTAAGTGATCTAAATACATAAATCACCACTGAACAGCTGCAAAATTGTTACATCATTGTTCTCAAATTAAAAGTCACAATGATATACCACCATCCAGTCACTTAACTTACTCGAACTGGTACTGTAGTCCTTCGTGTTTTCAAGGAGACAAGAAAACTGAAGCTCTCATATTTTAATAGGAGGGCTATAAAATGGAAAAACTACTTGTAGTGTATACTTTATATGAAGCAGCAATTCTATATTTAGGAGTTAAGACAAGAGAAAATGAAAGCATATGTCTTGTAAAGACTTGTGCAGAATTTTTGCTACAGGTTGAATTGCGTCCCTTGAAAAATACGTTGATGTTCTAAACCTTGGGAACCTGTGAATGTGACTCATTTAGAAATAGGGTCTTTTCAGATGAATCAAGCTAATTGAAATGAGTTCATTAGGGTTTGTCTAATCGAATATGACTGGTGTCCTTATAATAAGAGAAAAATATCCTGTGAAGACACAGCTGCACGGGGAGAACCATGTGAGGAAAGAGATTGGAATGAGGCATCTGCAGGTCAGGGGATGCCCACGGATCCCAGAAATCAGTAGCATCAAAAACAGATCCTTCCAGAGGCAGCAGAGCGAGTGTGCTCCCACCAACACCTTGATTTTAGACTTATAGACTCTGAATTTCTGTGATTTTGAGCCAAATGAATGTATTAGTTTGCTATGGCAGCCCTGGTGAACTAATACCTTAAACTTATGCACAGAGCTGGGCACTGGAAACAATCAAGCTGTTGATCTAGGATAAAAAGATAAACTGTTGTTTCCATACAGTGGAATATTGCTAAACAAGAAGAATACCCAGGGGATGCATTGAAAACATTGATGAATCTCAGAAACATTGTTCAAAGGGGAAGAAGCCTCCTCAGGGGTGACCATGAGCGTATATTATAAGCCTTTAGGTCTGCAATATAATAAGCTGAACAAAGGAAAATTTTTAGTTAATAATGCATAAAGCATTTCCAGCTATAATAATCAATAAATCAAGTGTCTTTTCCTTGATAACAATATACACTTTAAATTCAGCCTGTGATCATTGAATAACTATTGCCTATTAGAGACGGCAATGGTTCATTTCCCTTACTTGTACTTAGTATAAAACAATGAGCACGCTGTAATAGAGAACTATGTCAGAAAAAAAAAAATCTAAATATGTTTCAGTAATTTGTTGCCATTTAATTTTTTTTTCAGTTAAAATTCTATTCTCCTTTAAGAGCACACATCATTTCTCTTGAGGTTATCCAAAAACAAAACAAAAGCAAAATATTATAAAATATAGTCTAAAACCCTGCAAATTACATAAAAATTTTGAAGAGAAAAAATCTGTAAAAGTTAGTATTGTAATGTAGTTGGTCATTACATTTGGACTGCAATTCCTCTTTAAATATCAGAAAAATTTTACACAGCACTGGTTTTCATGGGAGAATTTGATATCCTCATTTTCAAAAAAACTATGCAATGTCTTTTATTGTGTGGAGCATTGCATATTTTTTACCTATATCTAAATGGATTTTAGTTTTTGTCTATGTACTACATTAAAAACTTATGGAAGTTGAAAACTTTTTGTTGTTTTTTACTATGGCATATGCGTTGGAGAATTAATGAATAATTTGTAGAGAAATAGAGGTAGAAAATCCCATGGACAGAGGAGCCTGGTGGGCTGCAGTCCATGGGGTCGCTAACAGTCTGACACAACTGAGCGACTTCACTTTCACTTTTCACTTTCATGCATTGGAGAAGGAAATGGCAACCCACTCCAGTGTTCTTGCCTGGAGAATCCCAGGGACGGGGGAGCCTGGTGGGCTGCCGTCTATGGGGTTGCACAGAGTCGGACACGACTGAAGCGACTTAGCAGCAGCAGCAGGAGAGCTAGAAATGCAATGCCAAATGAACTTCTGTGTTTGTGTATTTCAACATAAATAGGGGGATGTGTGTGTGCTCAGTTGTTTCTGGCTTTTTGGTGTCCCCATGGATTGTAGCCCACCATGGGCTCCTCTGCCCATGGAATATTCCAGGCAAGAATACTGGAGTGTGTTAACATTGGATGACGTTGGGTTGACATTGGATGACATAGGCATAATTACTTAATACAGTATAATTTAAATTTGAATATTTATTTCTCAGGTTATTTGTAGTCTATAGGAAAACAAATGAAAATTATACCCCTACATACTTTTTTAAAAATTATATTTGGTCACAAATCTTACAGCACAGTAAGTACTCTTTTTCAATTATTTAAATATATATTTTTACTACAAATGAGTGGTGTACCCTATAATTATTCTATCCTTAGTCCTTAAACACTTTTTTTCCCCCCTTTAAAATGAAATCATTATTTACAACAGATCTCTCTTGGTGAAAAAAAAAAAAAAGAGCAATTTTTATTTTGGACAAAAGTATATCTGGGCAAAAGACATTGTAGTCTTTAACAGATGGACTTATTTCAAGTCATTGATTTTGAGATTTTAAAGAAAGCAGCAGAAACGACTTCTTGGTAATTTTATTGAATAGACTCCTATTAAAGATGGAAGGCATAGCAATAAATAACAGTAACCTTTGTGTAGCATGAGGTATTAAGGCCAAAAACTTCTCGTGGGATTGAAGACAATTTTGGTGCTAATTATCCTTTTTTTCTTTATGAAATGTTAACTGTCTAAGAATTAATGGAACAAATCCTTTCAGCTAATCTAATGTTTCAAGAGTTATGTCATTCTTAAATGTCTCAGTTGTTCAATGATAATCAGTGCGTTTGCACTGCCTTTTAAAGCCCGATGTCTTTCTCTTTTCCACCCTGAGACTCATAAGTCCTGCATGTTGAGCTGTGTATTCTTCTCCCTTGCTTTTGATAAGGGGCACTCATCCAAGGGCAAAATCTCACAATAAAATGTTGCTAAACTTTGAGATTTGACTGACACAGCATTATAAACCACCTCGATCTTTCCACTCACTTGCAGAGCCATCAATCCTCACACAAACGGACATTGAAATGAAACGTCCAGACAAGCGTGGAAAATGGCACCTTGTCACTGTCATGGCTGCAGGGACTCGATAGCCCTGAGAAAACCCGCAGTCGCAGGTTATTCCCCTGAGGACAAGTGCTCTGCATCGTGGCTGACCAAGAAACAGCGTTGTTTAGAATCAGAAGGATCAGGTAATTTCCTTGCTTTTCTCTTTTTAATACTAGAGGCTGCTATTTGCCACCATGATGAATGCTGTCATTTGTTGAAAAATTAGTTTCAGCTGCAAGGCTAAGTCTTGAGATTCCTTTAGCAATTTAAATGTCACCTAACAAGCGCATCAAACACTTTCAGAGAATACAGAGAGTTCCACCCTGTTACTAGGTGTAGGGTAAGCAAAGCAGTCTCTAAATTTAATCTGACCCTTTGAAACACTTTCCAAACATTTAATCTGATTTACACAGAAGAAAGGCCATGGTTTGTATGGTGAAACACAGATACAACTCAAATGATAGGAAAATAAGCTATGAGATTTACATGAATGAGAATTTTTAGTCTTAACAACTGCATTAGCAGAACAGTCTGGAGAAGACAGTTTACAACTTAGCTTACAAGATGGTTGAGCCTTCCTAGGACCATGAAAATCCAGAGTCTGGTTCAGAGATTTGCAGGAATATAAAAGTAAAGTTTGTTACTGCATCTGTTGAATTGGTTTATATGCTTAACTGTCTTAAATGGTATTATTCACAAGAGGCGGATATAAAAACCACAGTGACAGCTTATCTATTTTATATAAAAACTAGAACAACAATAAAAGTTCATGGTCACAAAATGGAGAAATCTAGATGGAAGTAAATTATGAGGTAGTCGTTTGGGGAAAAATATAACCCAGGCAGGTAGAATTAATTGGCCTTTGGCCTGCCTGGATTATTTGGTCATTGTTATCTCTTGAAATAGTTATCTGCTAGAGGGACATGCTTGGTCATCATAGTAGAAATTGTTGTTAAACCTCATTCCTCAACAATGATGCTGACAAACTAGTTTTTCCCTGACATACTTTCTTTAGCTATATACAGAATACTCCCTTCTGTATCTTGATTCTTCATTAAATTTAATATCATTATGAAATTGCAGTTTTATTTGACAAAATATGTCAGATTTCTGTTTTGCTCTTTCTGTTTTTCATCTGGAGAATAACTAGCTTCATAGGTGAGTTCCACTAATACTTTATATAATTCTTTTCACATTTTGTGGAATTGATTGCCAAGCATTTCTTAAAAAGAAGTACATGGCTAATTTCTTTCCTGGTGGCTCAGTGGTAAAGAGCCCCCTGCCAATGCAGGAGATGTGGGTTCGATCCCTAGGTTGGGAAGATCCCTTGGAGAAGGAAATGGCAACCCACTGCTGTATTCTTACCTGGGGAATCCTGTGGAGAGAGGAGCCTGTCAGGCTACATTCCATGGGATGGCATGACTTTAGAGTCTGAGCACACAGCATGGGCCAACTGTTAAATTACATGAGTTTTCTGTTTAAGATTACCCACTTTCCCTCAGTCATATTGAAAGTTTCTTCCAGTATTTGAGAGCCACTGAACTGGAGTATGTTTGCAGCCTAAAAGAAGTGAAATGCATTTGGCATTTCAAACAATATTACATTCCCAAACGTATAAATTATATGCATTAGCTTCTCTTTTCTTTTTTTCCCTTCTTCCCTGGTGACGCAGACAGTAAAGAATCTGCCTACAATGTGGGAGATTTGGGTTTGACCCATGGGTTGGGAAGATCTCCTGGAGAAGGGCATGCAACCCACTCCAGTATTCTTGCCTGGAGAATTCCGTGGATAGAGGAGCCTGGCAGGCTAGAGTCCATGGGGTCACAAAGAGCCAGACATGACCAAGCAACTAATACACACCTAGTTAAGTAACAATGTTGTTTTGATTTCAGGTGTGTAGCAAAATGATTCAGCTATACATATTCATTTATCTACTCTTTTTCTCGCTTGTTCTTAAGGGAGAATTTTTAAAAGAAATATTTTGTAAAGTTTAAAATATGTAGAGAATTACTATCAAAATTCTTTGTCATTAAGTTCCTTTCAATATCAAATGCATCTTCCTGATGACATTAGCATAATGAAAGGCTTTGGGAAATCTTGGCAGATTGCTACAAATGTTAGTGAGGAGAAAGGCCTTTTGAATATATTTTCAAAGACAGAGTGGAAGTCTTGGCAGTAATTGACAGATGATACATCACCTCCATTCCCGTATCACCTGGGGTTTCTTTTGTTTTCTTATTTTGCTATTTGGATGTTTTATTTTTGCATTCAGAGGGAGAAACTCACAGAAAAATATATCGAAAGGCGAAACAGTGGAGAATGATTTGTAAGGGGTCTGTGAATGTTGTTACACACAATTAAAAATCTACAAAATCTATAATTTTTCTTGTTAAGACAAAATTCTTGGCTTTTAGCACAATAGTAAATCTTACTTTAAATACTTCTTTCAAGTTTACTTTTCCCTGCTTCCATTTACCCTGAAGTTGATAATAGGGGTGTGTTTCTGCTAACTGAAGGAGGTTTTAGACTTTCCCTGTTCTTATTCACGGCAGCCCTCTCTTTCCAAGTGCCAGGCTGAACATTCCTCTTTCTCTGAAGGCTCCTTCGATGCCTTTTCTATGCATCCCCTACATTTATAGGCACTAAAGTTTTCTATGAAAACATGTGCTTAGTTACTCATGTCCACCTCTTTGCAATCCAATGGACTACAGCCCACCAGGCTCATCTGTCCATGCAGATTCTGCAGGCAAAAATACTGGAGTGTGTTTCCATGCCCTCATTCAAGGTATCTTCCAAACCCAGGTCTCCCACATTGCAGATGGATTCTTTACCAACCTAGCCACCAGGGAAGCCCAAGAATACTGGAGTGGGTAGCCTATCCCTCCTCCAGGGGATCTTCCCAACCGAGGAATCGAACCAGGGTCTCCTGCATTGCAGGCAGATTCTTTACCAACTGAGCTTCCAGGGAAGCCCAGCAGTTTTTGCATTATATAACAGTAATTTGTATAAATAATTTAACTTTCTCAGTTGAGTACCAATACACCTTTAGGTGTTTGAAAGTGTTTCATTTCCTCTTATTTCACTAAGAGTAACAGTGAATGTGAAATGACTAGTGAAATACCTCATACAATGTCTGCACCTGTCCACTGCACAATAATTCTTTGGTGTAGTAAGGAATGGGCTTCCCTGGTGGACCAGTGGGAAAAGAATCCACTTGGCAATGCAGGAGCCCCAGGAGATGCGGATTTGATCCCTGGGTTGGGAAGATCCCCTAGAGAAGGTCATGGCAACCCACTCCAGTATTCTTGTTTAGAGAATCTCCTGGGTAGAGCAGCCTAGCAGGCTACAGTCAACAGGATTGCAAACAGTGAGACATGACTGAAGTGACTTCGTGCACACGCACATAGTAAGGAATAATTAGATAAAGGGATAAAAAACATGAAGACTATATCTCTTCAGAGCCTTCACTTAAAATTCAGTGTTTATCTCCAGAGCTTGTGAACAATTTAACTTCCAAAAAATTAATTTAATTTCGTATTTTAATGAGTATGGGCAAATGCATTCTGCTTTCTCATCTTTTTCTGCTTGAAATGGTTTATCTTCCTTACATACTGTGATTATATGAAACTTACAGAGTAGCAATAGATTTGATAGACATAGCAATATCCTGATAAACATCACTTTCTGTTTTCCTTAACTTTTGCAATTTACTAAGGAAGGAAAGATGTTGTTGCTTTATGAACTGGTTCTATGAGTAAGTTTTGGACCTACTAGTGTTTTTTGTTTTTCTCAAATCTACTGTGTACCATATCTTTCTCAGAATTTTACCTTCTTAATAGTTTCCAGTCCCTTTTCCCCTGGGTTTATTCTTCTCATCCCAGTTTTTTTTTCCTGTTATCTGTCCCTCTGTTCTGGCCGCTTGTCTGCTGCTTTGAACTGTGCCATTTCACATGTGACTCCAGTCCATCCTGGCCAGGAACTGAAGGCCCGCCCTGAACTTGGACTCTCTTTTCCTCATTATCCAGAGCCCTGTCACCAAAAAGCAAGCACAATCCTACAAGTCCAGCCCCATGCAACCTGAGAGAGAGAATCATTCGGGTTACTATGAAAGTAAAGTGTTACCCTTACCTGAGTGCCAGCTGTGCCTCAGAATTGATGTAGACACTGAGGAAGCAAAATGAGGAAACCTTTCAGGAAGACCATGCTCTTGGAACTTAAAGTCTAGTATGGGGAGAACAGAGCAAAGAACAAAAATATAAATAAATAAATATTAATTGTTATAAATTGTATGGAAAATATATGGCAAAATATAATGCATGATTTGGGGAGGAGACTTGACACATATGAAAATTTGAAACACCTCATTGATGAAACTCTGATCTGAAGGAAGAGGTTCCAGATGGGTAAGACAGTAAATCCAAAGACTTTAAAGTTTAAAGTGGGTATCATCTAGAAAAGGAGAAAATGCAAGTGTGTTTAACAGAAGCCCATGCCCTGCATCTTCTGAGATTCCACTCTGCTGTAGCTGAGCCTTTGCTCAGTGAGTGCTTGTGTAAATTTCTCAGCGGCAGTATCATTACAGACGCATGGCCACTGCTTCTGGAAGCGTTCACCCCATATTCATGTAACCGGATTGCCCATGCTGTGTGTAAATCCTGAACTCTGTTCAGACTGAGTCTTGTGGTTTCCATTCCAAGTACATCAACTACAGCCAGAGGGAATCCAGATGAACTTGCAGCACCGAGACTACGCTTCATTTTGCACTCGTGTTCACATATTTGTGGTTATTTGCACACAAAAACATAGATTTTAACAAGTTCAAATGCGCTTTCCATTTGCCCATATTGCTACAATCTCTCTAAATTTTAGAGGTTATGTAATTTCATCTATCTGTGTAAATATACTTGTCTATTATATGTAATCAGATGAGATGGAATCAGGATGAGGTGAGCTGAGTTCTGATGTGTAGACTGTTAATTATATTTTATATTCAGGTTAGTTAAGTAAAGCCGAGATGTCATTTAAACGCATGAGGTTGTTAAGAAGAATAAAACACATATGTCGCAGTGTTTGCTATGGCTGTTTTAATACCTTCTCCTTTATTTATGGTAAATCAGGGCTTATCTATTAAAAATGCAAAGAATTCTGTGATCTGATTCCCTGAACTAATGTATATGGTGATTAAATTTGGAAAGAATTTGCTGTACCTGGGACTATGTATTAGTTATGAATGGGGTGATCAAACATTCTAATTCTTATACTTAAATAAGGAGAAAGAGTTTAAATATAGTAAGGCATTATCTTATTCACTTCTAGTTGTTACTCAGAAAAAATAATTACATAATACACATATCTTGGGAAAATGGTGATGTTTTAAAATGTGCTTCCAAAAATTATCTTAATTTGACAGAAAAAACCACCAGGGATCAAAACTAGGTCTAGAGAACATATTAACACTTTTAAAACTGTCTTATGATTTAAGGTTGATTTAACTGGATAGTATGATCTAAAAGTCCTCAAATATGGTTGATGGAAACATTAAAGAAGTCTTTCATCTCAAACTTCAAATAGAAATGGTACATTGAAAAAAAGGTAGGCCATGTAGCCTTCCCTAGGGAGTCAGAAATCCTTAATACTTTGAGACCTTAACTTCACAAATTATTTAATAAAGTCTGTAACACAACACTCCTAATATTTGTATAATTGCATACTCTCAGTAAAGGGCTCTCTCTTCAGGCTTGTGATGTTCAGCTTACATGTCTTTAAACACATAATAGTTTTGAACACACAATCCTAACATAACCTGACCTCAGTAAAGCAATGGTTTTTCTCACCACCTAGAAGCCTTTATTAATCCCATCAAGAAAGGTAGTAATTAAATGAGCACCCAAAAATGCAATCTTTTGGGTGACTTTTGCACACCAACTGAAAAGTGCTCACCGATGATATTAAATATATCATCCTGTTAGGTACAGACCATGGCATTCTGTGAGATTCTAAATCCTGGTATTAACCAGTATGAAATAAGAAGCCTATTTGGATAACTGGTTTCTTTATTACTAATACAGAAGCAAATCTGAATTAGAAACAGAACAATATTTGCAGTCAAGCAGAGACTTGTTAAGGGAAAATGCCTTTACCAGATTCTACCTAGAGTAAGTGACTGCCTGAACATTTTTCTCTGCATTGCATTAACTAACCCAAAGAGAAAACCACTTGACTCCTTGGACAAGGATGATATTCAGGTTGGAAATCTACATTTTTAAAGACATATACAAAGACTCTGTCTATGTTTGCCCCTCTCCCCTTTCTGTAAGGTAAAGAGAATTTTCAATGTATGTAGAAATCCTAAATAGACTTATAATAACAATTGTATAATATTAAGTTAAACATTTATTTTCTTTGCACTGGCTCATAGAAGGAATGAATGTGTTCACATCATTATTGGCTACCTAAGAAAGATGATGTTTTGTCATTTAATTAGTAACAGGTGAAATCAGCATATGTTCTTCATGTAATAATAAGTCACATAAAATGCACCCCTGTTTTTGGTGAGACAATTGCCCCAGTAGGCTGGAGAATGACATGATAGTATAACATTCCACCATGCACATAGAGTTTTCTCAATTAAGATTTGTTAAATAATGACTCTACCAAACCGAATACTAGATACTGCAGAAATTATCGTAAAGCTGATGAAGCTCACAGAGTCCATGGATTTTAACTCTTCTGGTATTAAAGGGCTTGACTCCTCCTTGGGCTGGGTTTTGTAAATTTAGCTTGCAAAAGAAAAATCAGGAAGTTTATTGACTACATAGATTCTTTTTTTTAATATCTTGTTCAAATCTTCCATGTAACATCATAGGAGATATCATTAATTTGATAAATATTAATTAAAAATCTCCTATAAGCAAAAAAAGAAAGAAAAATAAAAGATTCAAAAAATATTTTTTCAAAGAGTTAGCAATTTTAGCATGAGAAGTAAGGCATATATAATTTAAATATAAAGAAGAAAACAAAGTTTTATATATATATATATTTACCATTGTCAGAATTTATAGGACTAAATTATTCCAGTTATAGAAGTCAAGGTAAGTCTCACAAACTTTAATGTTAAACAAGATACCTAATATAAATAGATAGGGGTATGTGTGTCTGTGTGTGTGTATGTGTGTCTGTGTGTATCTTCAAAGCATTTATGCTTTCTGAACAAAAAAGCCTATATTTTCTTTCATTTTACTAAGACTATCTATTTATTTTACTACATTTGAGAAAGCATTCTTGCCAGTAGGATATAGTATTTTTATGACTTCAGTGTTATTCTTTGTATTTGTAGGTTTTCCTGTTCAGCTTGACCAGCATAATTCAAATAGTCACTTTGGAATGTGAGACTGCTGAAGCCAAGGAATGTCCCACATACTGTGTTTATATAATGTAATTATTATTAATCAATTTGCAAATATTAATATAAATATCATAGTTGATGCTATATACTAAAAAAGTCACATATTTATAAAATACCTTTTATATAACAAGCACAATTCTCTTTTCTTGAAATAAAATGGTTTAAAATTAATTATAGGATTAAAACTCCTGGTTTGGCAACCCACTTCAGTATTCTTGCCTGGAAAATCCCATGGGTGGAAAAGCCTGGTAGGCTACAGTCCATGGGGTCGCAAAGAGTTGGACTCGACTGAGCAACTTCATTTTCACTTTCTTTCACTTTCAAGCAGGACTTACAACTACTGGTAAAGCTCATCCTATCTCATAACCGCAATGTCTTCATTTGACCTACTCCTACTTACTTTTCAAAACACTATAAGTCACCTCTTCCAAAAAGTTTTTCCTTACTTTACTCAATACCTATGAGAACGATATACCTTTTGTAACATAACTGGGTGCTTAACACTTTCCTTGTGTTCATCACATTTGTATTGTATTATCAGAACGGACCAACTGATTCTGTCTTGAATTAGCTTTAGGATGATATGGTCATGTTACTTAAAGGTTATTAGCTTCAGTACTCTCTTCTTCCACATGGATACAGTAAGAATAATCACTCAAATAGTACATAGTTATTGTGAGGATTACACAAGCTAATTGTGCAGGACTTATCACAGAGTCTGACAATATTAAAGAATCAATAAATACTCTGACATGAATACATGGTGAATGAATGAATTCTGAGGGACTGAGTTCACTCTTCATTACTGGGCTCAATTCCTGCCTCCTTCCTTTCTGTTCATTACGAAGCTTGCTGAGTTCCTATCCTCTGAGAACCAATTTTGCTTCTTCATTGAACACAGTCTGAGAACTAGAATAGTATTTCTAAATTAACTTCACACAATTTATTGGAGGCAGTCAATCTAATGCAGAGACAGTTTCATGTTCAGATATTCATTAGCTATTTACAACCAGAATGATCACCGTGGGAACAATGGTTTGATCTCTTGATTTGATTATTTAGTATTTCTATGTTTCAGGTCCTGTTCAGTTCAGTTCAGTTCACTTCAGTCGCTCAGTCATGTCCGAATCTTTGCGACCCCATGAATTGCAGCACGCCAGGCCTCCCCGTCCATCACCAACTCCCGCAGTTCACTCAAACTGATGTCCATCAAATCGGTGATGCCATCAAGCCATCTCATCCTCTATCATCCCGTTTTCTGCCTGCCCCCAATCCCTCCCAGCATCAGACTCTTTCCAAAGAGTCAACTCTTCACTTGAGGTGGCCAAACTACTGCAGTTTCAGCTTTACCATCATTCCTTCCAAAGAAATCCCAGGGCTGATCTCCTTCTGAATGGACTGGTTGGATCTCCTTGCAGTCCAAGGGACTCTCAAAAGTCTTCTCCAACACCACAGTTCAAAAGCATCAATTCTTCGGTGCTCAGCATTCTTCACAGTCCAATTCTCACATCCATACATGACCACAGGAAAAACCATAGCCTTGACTAGATGGACCTTTGCTGGCAAAGTAATGTCTTTGCTTCTCAATATGCTTTCTAGGTTGGTCATAACTTTTCTTCCAAGGAGTAAGCATCTTTTAATTTCATGGCTGCAATTACAATCTGCAGTGATTTTGGAGCCTTCAAAAAATAAAGTCTGACACTGTTTCCACTGTTTCCCCATCTATTTGCCATGATGTGATGGGACCGGATGCCATGATCTTAGTTTTCTGAATGTGAGCTTTAAGCCAACTTTTTCACTCTCCTCTTTCACTTTCATCAAGAGGCTCTTTAGTTCTTCTTCACTTTCTGTCATAAAGGGGGTGACATCTGCATATCTGAGGTTATTGATATTTCTCCCAGCAATCTTGATTCCAGCCTGTGCTTCTTCCTGTCCAGCGTTTCTCATGATGTGCTCTGCATATAAGTTAAATAAGCAGGGTGACAGTATACATCCTTGATGTACTCTTTTCCCTATTTGGAACCAGTCTGTTGTGCCATGTCCAGTTCTAACTGTTGCTTCCTGACCTGCATACAGGTTTCTCAAGAGGCAGGTCAGGTGGTCTGGTATTCCTATCTCTTGAAGAATTTTCCACAGTTGATAGTGATCCACATAGTCAAAGGCTTTGGCAAAGTCAATAAAGCAGAAATAGATGTTTTTCTGGAACTCTCTTGCTTTTTCCATTATCCAGCAGATGCTGGCAATTTGATCTCTGGTTCTTCTGCCTTATCTAAACCTAGCTTGAACATCTGGAAGTTCATGGTTCACATATTGCTGAAGCCTGGCTTGGAGAATTTTGAGCTTTACTTTACTAGTGTGTGAGATGAGGGCAATTGTGCAGTACTTTGAGCATTCTTTGGGATTGGAATGAAAACTGACCTTTTCCAGTCCACAGCTGAGTCTTCCAAATTTGCTGGCATATTGAGTGCAGGTCTTTCACAGCATCATCTTTCAGGATTTGAAATAGCTCAACTGGAATTCCATCACCTCCACTAGCTTTGTTCGTAGTGATGCTTTCTAAGGCCCACTTGACATCACATTCCAGGATGTCTGACTCTACGTGAGTGATCACATCATCGTGATTATCTTGGTCGTGAAGATCTTTTTTGTACAGTTCTTCTGTGTATTCTTGCCACCTCTTCTTAATGTCTTGTGCTTCTGTTAGGTCCAGACCATTTCTGTGCTTTATTGAGCCCATCTTTGCATGAAATGTTCCCTGGTGTCTCTAATTTTCTTGAAGAGATCTCTAGTCTTTCCCATTCTGTTGTTTTCCTCTATTTCTTTGCATTCTCTAAGAAGGCTTTCTTTCTCTTCTTGCTATTCTTTGCAACTCTGCATTCAGATGGTTATATCTTTCCTTTTCTCCTTTGCTTTTCGCTTCTCTTCTCTTCACAGCTATTTGTAAGGCCTCCCCAGACTGCCATTTTGCTTTTTCGCATTTCTTTTCCATGGGGATGGTCTTGATCCCTGTCTCCTGTACAATATCATGAACCTCCATCCACAGTTCATCCAACACTCTGTCTATCAGATCTCGTCCCTTAAATCTATTTCTCACTTCCACTGTATAATCATAAGAGATTTGATTTAGGTCATATGTGAATGGTCTAGCCGTTTTCCCTACTTTCTTCAATTGAAGTCTGAATTTGGCAATAAGGAGTTCATGATCTGAGCCACATTCAGCTCCTGGTCTTGTTTTTGCTGACTGTATAGAGCTTCTCCATCTTTGGCTACAAAAAATATAATCAATCTGATTTCAGTGTTGACCATCTGGTGATGTCCATGTGTAGAGTCTTGCCTTGTGTTGTTGGAAGAGGGTGTTTGCTATGACCAGTGCATTATCTTGGCAAAACTCTATTAGCCTTTGCCCTGCTTCATTCTATATTCCAAGGCCAAATTTGCCTGTTACTCCAGGTGTTTCTTGACTTCCTACTTTTGCATTTCAGTCCCCCATAATGAAAAGGATATCTTTTTTTGAGTGTTAGTTCTAAAAGGTCTTGTAGGTCTTCATAGGACCATTCAACTTCAGCTTCTTCAGTGTTATTGTTTGGGGCATAGACTTGGATTACTGTGATATTAAATGGTTTGCCTTGGAAATGAACAGAGATCATTCTGTCGTTTTTGAGATTGCATCCAAGTACCGCATTTCGGACTTTTTTGTTGAACATAATGGCTACTCCATTTCTTCTGAGGGATTCCTGTCCACAGTAGTGATATAATGGTCATCTGAGTTAAGTTCACCCAATCCAGTCCATTTTAGTTCTCTGATTCCTAGAATGTTGACGTTCACTCTTGCCATCTCTTGTTTGACCACTTCCAATTTGCCTTGATTCATGGACCTGACATTCCAGGTTCCTATGCAATATTGCTCTTTACAGCATCGAATCTTGCTTCTATCACCAGTCACATCTACAGCTGGGTATTGTTTTTGCTTTGGCTCCATCCCTTCATTTTTTCTGCAGTTATTTCTCCACTGATCTCCAGTAGCATATTGGGCACCTAATGACCTGGGGAGTTCCTCTTTCACTATCCTATCATTTTGCCATTTCATACTGTTCATGGGGTTCTCAACACAAGAATACTGAAGTGGTTTGCCATTCCCTTCTCCAGTGGACCACATTGTGTCAGACCTCTCCACCATGACCCACATGTCATGGGTGGCGGCCAGGAGGAGCTACCCCAAGTCCAAGGTCAGGGGTGGCGGCCGAGAGGAGCAATCCCACATCCAACGAGTAGTGATTGTGTGGGCACAGGAGGGCCTAGAGGAGCTATCCATGTTCAAGGTCAGGAGGGGCTGCGGTGAGGAGATAGCACTCCTCAAATATAAGGGACAACAGCTGCACTTTGCTGGAGCAGACATGAAGAGATACCCCATGTCCAAGGTAAGAGAAACCCAAGTAAGAGGGTAGGTGCTGCAAGAGGGCATCAGTGGGCAGACACACTGAAACCATAACCACAGAAAACTAGTCAATCTAATCACACTAGGACCACAGCCTTGTCTAACTCAGGTACTGTAGCTGTATCTTATAAACATTTCCTTAGTCTTCACAACAATCATTTGGTACTTATTTCTAGACCAAAACTAAACTAACATGAGGCTCAGAGAGATAAAATGATTTTTATAAGATCACTCAGTTAGAGGTTTGAAACTAGCCTGAATTCAAAAGTCCACTGAACCACATGTTTCATGGTCCCATTTGTTTCTCATTCTCTATTTTCCCCACCCAGAATGTTTCAAAAATATTTGGGGGATCATAGGCTAGATATTTTGAAAAACTCAGCAGGTAATCAAAATAGTGCCTGAAAATATTCCAACACATTGAGACCATAGTGAGCAACATTGTTTTGTTTTAAATAGAAGGACAAATAAATGTTAATCACTTTGGAATTTCTATGAATGAGGCATTCAGATTGTTTTTCTTTGGTACAAACAATTGTCAGTATGTTACTCAGGTAAGGCTCAAAATTAGGAAGCTTGAAGTATTTCCCATTCCTGTTTCTAGGGCTTATACAAATGACAGAACTGGTCAACCAGTATCTTCAAGCCAAATCTGATGCTTAGTGGAGTCCATGTCTTCATGGCCTCTTTTCTACAAAACTTTTCACTTGCCATAAATTGCAGACAACCATACAATTCCTGTGATAAATGTAGTTTACTATCTAAAAATTACCCTTGTCAATAATGTTCAACCAACTTTGATATGTGTCAAAACTTGAGCTAAAAAAGAGAGACTTAGAAGCCTCCCGGTCTGTCCATATATCTAAGATGTCTGCATGTATTTTTTGAAATACAGTGTACATATATACTTGAAAATATTTTAAAATATATTTTCCTTTCAGTTCAGTCACACAGTCATGTCTGATTCTTTGCCACCCCATGAACCACAGCATGCCAGGCCTCCCTGTCCATAAGCAACACCCAGAGTCCACCCAAACCCATGTCCATTGAGTCGATGATGCCATCTAACCATCTCATCCTCTGTTGTCCCCTTCTCCTCCTGCCCCCAATCCCTCCCAGCATCGGGGTCTTTTCCAATGAGTCAGCTTTTCGCATCAAATGGCCAAGTATTGGAGTTTCAGCTTCAACATCAGTCCTTCCACTGAACACCCAGGACTGATCTCCTTTAGGATGGACTGGTTGGATCTCCTTGCAGTCCAAGAGACTCTCAAGAGTCTTCTCCAACACCACAGTTCAAGAGCATCAATTCTTCTGCACTCCAACTCTCACATCCATACATGTCCCCTGGAAAAACCATAGCCTTGACTAGACGGAACTGAGTTGGCAAAGTAATGTCTCTGCTTTTCAATATGCTTTCTAGGTTGGTCATAACTTTTCTTCCAAGGAGTAAGCATCTTTTAATTTCATGGCTGCAATCACCATCTGCAGTGATTTTGGAGCCCCGAAAGATAAAGTCAGCCACTGTTTCCATTATTTCCCCATCTATCTGCCATGAAGTGATGGGACCAGATGCCATGATCTTAGTTTTCTGAATGCTGAGCTTTAAGCCATCTTTTTCACTCTCCTCTTTCACTTTCATCAAGAGGCTCTTTAGTTCTTCTTCACTTTCTGTCATAAGGGTGGTGTTATCTGCATATCTGAGGTTACTAATATTTCTCCTGGCAATATTGATTCCAGCCTGTGATTCCTCCAGCCCAGAAGGTACTCTGCATAGAAGTTAATGAAGCAGGGTGACAATATACAGCCTTGACGTACTCCTTTTCCTATTTGGAACCAGTTTGTTGTGCCATGTCCAGTTCTAACTGTTGCTTCCTGACCTGCATACAGGTTTCTCAAGAGGCAGATAAGGTGTTCTGGTATTCCCATCTCTTTCAGAATTTTCCACAGTTTATTGTGATCCACACAGTCAAAGGCTTTGGCATAGTCGATAAAGCAGAAATAGATGTTTTTCTGGAACTCACTTGCTTTTTCCATGATCCAGCAGATGTTGGCAATTTGATCTCTGGTTCCTCTGCCTTTTCTAAAACTAGCTTGAATATCTGGAAGTTCATGGTTCATGTATTGCTGAAGCCTGGCTTGGAGAATTTTAAGCATTACTTTACTAGCGTGTGAGATGAGTGTAATTGTGTGGTAGTTTGAGCATTCTTTGGCATTGCCTTTCTTTGGTATTGGAATGAAAACTGACCTTTTCCAGTCCTGTGGCCACTGCTGAGTTTTCCAAATTTGCTGGCATATTGAGTGCAGCACTAATCTACAAATAATGACAATTAAACTGTCACCTTTCTGCCATATATGCTTTAGATAAACAGTTTGATGCTGTTTGTTTAGTTGTTAAGTCATGTCTGTCTCTGCTACCCCATGGACTGTAGGACACCGGGCCTTCTGTCTATGGTACTTCCCAAGCAGGAGTACTGGAGTGGGTTGCCATTTTCTTCTGCAGGGGATCTTCCTGACCCAGGGACTGAACCTGTGTCTCCTGCACTGGTAGGTGTTTTTTTTACCACTGAGGCACCAGGGAAGCCCTTAGATGAAAGAGGGACAAATTATTGTGACTATATTGCTGGTATATGTAGCTGTGAATTAAGTGATAAGTGACTGATGACAAGCAGAATTTACATAAAATTGGAATAGAAATTTATTTAGCAGAATTCTCATTTCCTTTTCTCATTCATTACATTGATATGCTGGGAAGCTTGTTCCATTTATGAAGAGTGTACTATTATCGCCAGCACAGACATGATCACATTAAAAGTACTGGAACAGGATTTCTTGTACCATTGTTTTCAATGGGATAATTTAATTTGAATTTACTTACCTTCTTGGAAGTTTGGTGTGTGTGTGTGTGTGTGTATACATACTATCCTGTTTACTAACCAGAAGCAAGTAATGTGTGTGGTATTTTGCATCCTTTTATACATGTCCAGATAATGGCTTTTATTATTTCTTCTCTGCAGTTTTCAATAGGAAGGTAGCAACTCTGTTTACCCCAGATAAAGTATTTTAAATTACTATTTGAAGATATTTCTTACTATATTATTGAGCTACAGTATTTTATTCTCATTATACTCTGTGGTGATTTCTTATGATCATATATGTTCTCCTTCGCGCTAACCTTTGAAGGCAAGCTGTCAACGAGTGATAGTCTGGCCTGTGCTTTGAGCCTTTCCTGTGTATACAGAAGAGTCACCCCTCAGAGTTGCACATTTACTGCCATCTAGTGATTGAATAAGAAATATATCCTGTGTGCTTAAGTTACTATTGTTTTATTTTTTACCAAAGTGACACTGAACCAAAGAATGATAAAAATGTGCATTGAGGAATCATGCGGACTAATGCAAGAAGAAACTCCGGAGCTTGGAGAATAAATTTCCATCAGCACTATGGGTTTCAGTCAGGATTTGACATCTTCTCTACTTATGTCCTGTCCAGTATTCCTTTTTACCCCACTGATCTCATCGTCTGACTTGATCATGTTGTCTTCTCCTCAGCTATCTCATTTCAGAAGCTTTAGTGTGCAAATGCTTCTTTCCATGTTGCTGCTCTGTATAGTGTCTAGAAAATTATGGGGACTTTTCAATTATGAAGCAATAGCCAAAATGACAAGATTTTATTGACTGAGTTTATATATTGAAAATAACCTCAGTAAATATTTCAAATATGTGTTTTAAAAGGGGTAAATTATAGTGGTGAGAATGAGTCTATGTCGACAAATTTCATTGCCTAAAAGTCTTAAGCTACTTCCGTAGGATTTTCATTTTTTGATGAACATATTATTCTTACACTGTTTCTTAGAGACAAGGCTTAAGTCTATATTTATTGCTGAAAAAATCAGATATATACAGTTTGCAGCAGACATCTTTAATAAAATATTTAAAAGTGAAATAAGTAAGCAATATGTTTAATTCATATGTAAATGGATATTGACCAAAAGGGCAAAATTGAATTATGTTGTTTAGAAGACTAGACATAACATTTTAAAATTCGGTTGTATTTCAGAATTGAATAAGCACAACAACTCTTGTTCCTAAGTCCTGCTCAAGTGTCTCAAATTTATTTACCTTTCTCTGTAAACCTGAAGATATACATCTAATATATTTTTGAAAAATGCATACCCAGGGAATTTATCTAATTGCCCCAACCTTCTTTTTTTCCCCAAGTAATCTGACTTGGTATCTGAAAATAAGAAAATAGCAGCAAACTTTGGAGTATCTGCCTCGTTGGGGGAAAAAAAAGAAACAAAAAACTGGTGCCTTGAGGTAGCAATTTTTTGGCATTTTTTCCCCAAAAAGTGACTGAAGTAGTTTTGTTGTTTATCACACAGCTCTTAGATGAAGTAGAGCTGATGTCACACTTCATTGAATTCGTCCACATTATGTGCCATAGGCAAAGCTGCAACGTAAATGTAGTAGGGAGTCTCAGGGTCTGTGTGGGCTTGAACAAACTGGAAATTTCAATACATTCAGTAGATCTGGAGTAGAGTTCAATAGTCTGGATTTTTAGTTAGTTTCTTAATCAATTTTGAGAAAAATTATTACATTTATTTTCCTAATTCCTCCATCAACTGTCTATCCTGAACTTTCTCGTGGTTTCCACATCTCAGGGGAAGAGAACTAAGCATAATTCTTTTTTTTTTTTCTCTCATAGAAAAGAATTAAACATAGTTTTAATTTTTAAGCACAGAAGAGAATTAAACATAATTTTAATTATTAAGCAAAAACTGTGGTGTTAGGGACTAAACAATACAAGAAATTATTGCATGAGAAGAAGCCAGACTGAAAAAAAATGATGTTCATGACTATGACCTCAGAGGTGAGGGTGGGATGATTTGAGAGACTAGCATTGCAACATACACATAACCATATGCAAAACAGATGACCAGTGCAAATTCGATGCATGGAGCAGGGCACCCAAACCTGGTGCTCAGGGACAACCTAGAGGGATAGGGTGAGGAGGGAGATGGGAGTGGAGCTCAGGAATGCGGGGTACATGTATACCTATGGCCAATATCATGTTGATGTTTGGCAAAAAAAAAATCACCATATCGTTAAGTAATTATCCTCCAATTAAGAACAGTCAATTAATCAAAAAAGACATGACCTCAGGATCCAAACCGACTGGCATCACAGCTGACCTCTGAAGCTCAGCTGCTGTGTGACATTGTGCGGGATGTGTCAACAGTCAGCGTCCTCAAGTGGAAGTGCCCCTCAGAAAGGGTTAGGGAATTAAGTACGTTACTGTGTATAAGGTCTCCAGGCACACAGTTTTCTTCAGAGTATAACGGCATTTTACTAATTTAATTAACGTGGTAAATTAATGAATTAACACTTCATCGATATTTATTTCTTATAATTAAGCTAAAAGGCGTTTCTGAATGTAAACCAGTTGGTTTGACTTTTGATTCTGGGTGTGAAAGGCTACAGTAGACTCACCTACGGGCCTATGTTCTGGGAAGTTTTCGTGTGTCCTCTCCTCTCGAAGCTGCTACAGACTGAATTTAACAGATCAGGTAGTGACTGTGCTCAGTTTGAAAGTCCTTATGGTGACTAGTGTGGATGTTATGTATTAGCTGGTATTCTATAAATACATTTAATGTGATAATTTGCCTAAAATGATTAAGTGAGTAAAAATACTTGGAAGTTACGTTTTTGTTTTCCTATTCAGTGTTTATAGATATATCAAACATATATATAAATATATGTGCATATGTTTAATACATACCACAAAATAGTAGCTTTAATATTCTGGATAATTCAAGATCTCAAAGATATCCAATCACCTTTAGAAGGTTTACATTACCAGTAATTGTAGCATGTCCCTTGACTCTATTTCTGAACACTCAACCTACTTAAATGCCATATTCAAATAATTGGGATGTTTTGCCAATAGTCCATTAGTTTTGAAGTATATGAAACTAATGTTACGAGTACAAAAATCAATATGCTCCTGTTTCCATTCTGTTACTTTACAATATATATATATATATATATTTTTGAGAAAAGCACCATGCTTTGCAGATCATATAAACTCAATAATTAATTGAGTTCAATGAAACTGATAACTATGAACTTAGAAAAGTTTTAAAGTAAAATCTCAAAAGCTAAACAAATATCAAATAACTGTTGAAACTAAAACATGAGCACACTCTCATGCTGTTTTGTACTACCATGCTTATCACAGACAACTGGGTGCCTCAATACAGCCATGCTTTCCTTCTTTCCTGGTGACAGGACCTGAATTTTGCTTATATGTTCTTCCATCGGTTCTGTGAACTTTGGCCTCATCCCTAGTTTCATAGCACGCACGTGTGCTTGCTAAATCAGTTCAGTCCTGTCCAACTCTGTACAACCCCACAGACTGTAGCCTGCCAGGCTCCTCTGTCCATGGGATTCCCCAGGCAAGAATCCCAGAGTGGGTCACCATGCCCTGTTTCAGGGGATCTTCCCGGTACAGGGATCCTACCCACATCTTTCATCTCGTGTTTTGGCAGGTGAATTCTTTACCACTAGTGCCACCTGGGAAGTCCAGTTCATAGGATAAATACTGATTATTCTAAGTGAGTATAGGTGAAAATGTTTGGAAAATGGTCTCTGGCAGTTGGTGCATAGTGAGGTAAGGTCTGAGCTACTGCAGCCATCCTGTGATGCATACTTCCACAAGCAAAACCTGGGCCTTTTGGTGATGATGGTGGTGATACTCCAGCTGGTGCCCCTGCCACTGCTGCTGAGCCACGGTTTAATCAACTCTGCAACTGGATCTTGTGCAGCTTCTTCTGAGAGATACTAAATACCTTTAGTTTTTGAGAAAAACTGTTATACTAGTCATATTTTCTCTTAATACTCAGGAGTCATTGGTTTTAGTCCATTTACTTTATTTAGTTTGATAATTATTAACATAAAATGAAATTTGGCAAAATCATGAAAGCACCAGTAACTCATATCTGGCAATCCCTAATCCATATCAAAATGAGATTTAAATATTTCTTAAAACATATAGAAAAGTGCTAGACACAGTGGTGTGGTTTTACTTTGTTATATACTTAGAGAGGGATTTCCTGGCTGGTTCAAAGGTAAAAGAATCTGTGTGTCAATGCAGGAGACATGGATTCCATCCCTGGGTTGGGAAGATCCTCTGGAGAAGGAAATGGTAACCCACTCCAGTATTCTTGCCTGGGAATATCCCATGGACAGAGGAGCCTGGCCGGCTACAGTCTATCGGGTTACAAATAGTCAGGCATGAATTAGTGATTCAGTTCAGTTCAGTTCAGTAGCTCAGTCGTGTCCGACTCTTTGCGACCCCATGAATCGCAGCATGCCAGGCCTCCCTGTCCATCACCATCTCCCAGAGTTCACCCAGACTCATGTCCATCGAGTCCGTGATGCCATCCAGCCATCTCATTCTGGGTCGTCCTCTTCTCCTCCTGCCCCCAATCTCTCCCAGCATTAGAGTCTTTTCCAATGAGTCAACTCTTCACATGAGGTGTCGAAAGTACTGGATTAAACAACAATAAATAATTAGAGAATGTGCATTATGTAATCCTGAGGGACCAAGTGCTGCTATCATTTTTTTAAAAATTTTATCATTTTAATTGTGCTCGGTGCAGATCATGTGAAAATTATGTGGTTCTACCTTTACCCAATTACTTTCTCCTTCACAGGATCACTTTAATTTTAGTTTCATGGTAGTTGGCCATAGATATATTAGTTTGAAACAAACAAAACATGTCATGGGAGTTACGACAGATCGTTTGCAGGTAGAAAATATAAAAACTCATCATAACCAAACATTTCATCTTGTGGTGGGTAGAAAAATGGCCACCCCAAAGATGTCCATGTTTTAACCCATAGAATCTATGACTCTGTTAGGTTAGCAAAAGATAATTAAAATTATAAGATAGTAATATTGTCCTGGATGATCTGGATGACCCTATTATACCCACAAGAGCCCTTGCAAATGAAAGAAGAGGTGGAAGAGGGAGAACCAGAGAGATGGCAGCATGGAAAAAACTAACTTTGATAATGGAGGAAAAAATCCATGGGTCAAAGAGAGTGGGAATCCTCTAGAAGTGGAAAAAGGCAGGAAAATGGATTTTCCCCTGAACACCTAGAAATACAGCCCAGCAAGCACCTGATTTTAACACACTGAGAGCTGTGTTAAACGTGTGACCTTCGGAACTGTAAGATAATAAATGTTGTTTAGTGGCCAAGTCATGTCCGACTCTTTGTGACCCCATGGACTGCACACACCAGGCTCCTCTGCTCTCCAGGATCTCCCTGAGTTTGCTCAAATGCGTGTCCACTGAGTTGGTGATGCTATCCAACCGCACCATCCTCTATCTCCCCTTCTTTTGCCTTCACTCTTTCCCATTAGTCTTTTCCAATGAGTTGTCTCTTATCAGGTGGCCAAAAAGAGCGGCAGCATCAGCATCAGTCTTTCCAGTAAATATTCAGGGTTAATCTCCTTTAGCATTGACTAGTTTGATCTCCTGCTGTTCAAGAGACTCTCAAGAATTCAAGGGAAGTCCAGGAAAGCCCAACTGAGCACCTTAATTTGTGGTAATTTATTTATAACTCAGTCAAATCGTATGTTTGATGAAAAATTGTTGTGATAGAGAAGCTATAGTATTTATAAGGTATTTTTTCTATATTTATTATGTGAAACATTTTAGTGAATTGCAAAATTAAAACCATAAACCAAATCGTGAAGGTGGAAACTATTTTGTGAAAAACTGAGAAGAAATATTTTTGACACTACTGACAGATTTTTTAAAAAAGGCTAATAGGTTATAAGTGCTTATAATGACAACGTGTAATACATTTTGGTTGTTTGTAATTTGTAACCCATTTGTAATAGTGTTTTTGTAAAGACACACCTCTTGAAAAGTGTCTACAAATCACAAATATTTCACATTGTAAATTTTATTTTATAAAGAAAAAAGGTTTCCCATGCTTTTTTTCCTCTCCTATTTAATTTTGTAAAAACTTTACTTTTTTAAAGAATATCTACGTGTGCCATCTAGTTTTCCAGAGAGATTTATCTCAATATTTTTTGAAAATCTATTTACATTATATTATAGTAGTTACTGATAGCCTTTTACTTGTATACATTTTCTGAGCATACACAAAATATTAGAATACTTTTTCAGCAACCAATTAAATATGTCTACTAAAAGGCATATTTCCCCAATGTATTCACTATGTAATTAGTGTTCAGGTCATGTAGAAAGAAAGCCATTTAATTTCTGTGACTATTAAGCATAAAAACATTGATAGGATGATATTTACAACCATAAATCACATGAATAATTTTCTTTAGAAGAAAAGAGAAAACCAAGCACATTAAAATTGTAACTTGTATAATTTTAAAAATAACTTTTGAATTCCATTTGCAAAATTGAAAATACTGACCCCCTATAATAGGGAGTTAATCACTATACATTAATCTTTTCTGTGGATCAGTGAAAATAATCTCAAATATGTAAAATCTCCACTAGCTTGAAATTACAAACCTGACAAATATTTTAGCAGTTTCGATTTTCCTGACCTCAGCAATATAAAGGTAATTTAATGAAAATGATGAATATATACATACACAGCATTGTCACTCTAAATGTATATCTGTCTGTTGTTACATACTCTAGTATTTTACAAACGGAAAAGCAGAGACGTGAAGTGAACAGTTCACATTTCTGACTCAACAGCCCATCGTGACCATTCACTTTCTTTTCCCTGAAGCTTCATTTTATTGTCTCATTGATGAGTGGTAGAATATGATGTGATACAAATACATTTAAAACAGTGTAGGACAACACTTGCTCCTACTCTTTCCTAACTTGTAATTGTTAAAATTATTCTTTAGCTTCTGGCTAGCACTTCCTCTTCTGTCAAGTCCTTCTGAGCCTCCACCTGAAAAATGTTTTCTGTTTACTAAGTTTTTCTGCAAAATACATCACAAACATTGCTTCACTGACACCTCATTAATTCTTAAGTTTGGTAAATGAAAACATTTTTTATATGTTGGAAATTAAATATTTGGCATGCCATTTTTGTTTCTGTTATAATTTCCTCATTGTATGATAATTAATAAATAGCACATCTTTATAAATTCTGGATTCTCTAACTATCTCTGCCTTTATTTATAACATCTTTATTCATATGGTCCATTTGATCTACACAAGTTTCTCTCTTTAAATCGCAATGTTGAAACAACTCAAAATGGCTAACTACTATATAAAAGGAGGATATTGGTCCCATGAGTTAAATGGGTAGTTTGAATCTCTATTAAAAAAAAAAAAAAAAAAAAAAAACCACTCCTATCCTTTCCAGGAAAATTATCTTTGACTGAGATTTGAGTACTGATCATTATACTCAGTTCCTTGTCTTTTGGAAATGGGACATTCCATACTAAGGGCTATTATTGGTCTTATATGAAATGTGACCAAACTATTTTGTTTCCCACAGAAAAATATTTGTGTAAATAAGAGGTTTCTTAGAAGATTTGTCTATTCCCTGTATTCTTCTACATCTGGTATGTTTTAGTTTGGTAAATGACATTTGCAGAAAGATTTCCAACATTTTGCTAAGTGGAAAAATGACTTTAAAATTTTAAAGCAAAATTTTGTGAGATCAACAAAGCTGTGAGGCAGAACAAAACAACATATTGACAATTAAATGTGTTTCAGTTTTAGAATCTTTCTAGTTTATCCACTCAGCATTGGAGAAATATGATTCTAAGAGTAGAAGAAGTTGTTTCTTAGATTTTCTGGAACTGAAAATCTTACAATATTAATTTTCTTGACATCTGCTAAAACTTCATCCTCTCTACTATTTCTTAACAGTTTTGCTGAGTTGTGGTATTAATTACAGCAGAAACAGAAACCTTGTGTGACAAAAGACAAAAATTGAAATGGTGACTATACAAAGGGTATATTTAGATCTGCTCAAGCTGCTGCTGCTGCCAAGTCGCTTCAGTTGCGTCCGACTCTGTGCTACCGCACCAGGCTCCCCTGTCCCTGGGTTTCTCCAGGCAAGAATACTGAAGTGGGTTGCTGTTTCCTTCTCCAATGCATGAAAGGAAAAGTGAAAGTGAAGTCACTCAGTCATGTCCGACTCTTAGTGACCCCATGGACTGCCAGCCTACCAGGCTCCACCATCCATGGGATTTTCCAGGCAAGAGTACTGGAGTGGGGTGCCATTGCCTTCTCTGGATCTGCTGAAGAAGTTAGAGAAAAATGTAAATTTTTTAGATATGTTCACTTCTCTTCCAAAGTGATAAAATAATCAAATTTATTTATTATTTTATTTACTAAAGAAAACATACAAGCAGAAACAAGCCCCACACAAATTCAAAAGTAATGACTTTTCCATTATTTTACATGTGTGTATTCCCTGGTGACTCAGTGGTGAAGAACTCACCTACAAATGCAGGCTTCCTTGGTAGCTCAGTCAGTAAAGAATCAAGAGACCCAGGTTTGATCCCTGCGTCAGGAAGATCCCCTGGGGAAGGAAATGGCAACCCACTCCAGTATTCTTCCCTGGGAAATCCCATGGACGAGGAGCCTGGAGGGCCACAGTCCATGGGGTCATAAGAGTTGGACACAACTTGGCGACTAAACCAGCACCAATGCAGGAGACACTGGTTCAATCACGGGATCGGGAAGATCCCCTGGAGAAGGAACTTGCAATCCATTCCAGCATTCTTGCCTAGAGAATCCCCATGGACAGAGGAGCCTGATGGGCTATACAGTCCGTAGAGTCGCAGAGCTGGACACTTTTGAATGATTAAGTACAGTATTGTTTCTTGGAGAATTCCATGGACAGAGCAGCCTGGCAGAGTATAGTCCATGAGATCACAAAAGAGTCAGACATGGAGACTAAACAATGATGTGTTTTCCTGCACATACATCTGTCTTTCTCCATCTCTTTCTCTCTCTCTCTGTATACACACCTACATATATACATTCATATGTATATATGTATAAAAGCTCTAATATGGATAACTGACTTCGACTTTCACATAATACAAATAATTTTTATTGTTGTTATATTACATTTTAGAAGTAATTAATATAAAAATATTGACACATTTTAGACAGCACTGGTAATTTTAACTAAAAAAACATGTGCAAATAGATACAGTATATTAAAAAAAAAAAACAGAAGGCCAACAAACAAGAGAAGATAAAATAGTAAAATCAGAAAATTGGCATTAATTAAAATCCTACTTCTAAAGGAAAATATATTTAGGTAGCACATGGCCATTTATCTAATAAATCACCCCTATGTATTCATTGTGGTTCCATAAGTGAGTTTGATAAGTGTTGTTATATATGCTCAGTATACCAGCCTCTCATTATTTATTCAACGCTGGCTGAGACCCATTAGTCCAAAAGCCCACCTCCAAGAAACTCCAATTTTTACACATCCAATTATTTCAAAATGAGCCCAAACAGGCAAATGTTTTGACACTTAAAACCTGGCTGCTTTTCACATAATGGGAAATTTCACCCAATATCTATGAGGCACTGATAAAATAAGGCTTTGTGGTTACAAGGGGTCTAAGCTGAACTGCATTTCAGAGTTTTCAAACTCGGAGACCCAAAGACTCCCAACCAAGCTGCTGCTGAGGGGTGTCACCTAGACAGCTGAGTCTCCTTTTCAGTTTTTCTATCTCCCTCTCCCCTGGAAGGTCCCTGCCCTCCTCTCCTTTTGAGTAGCATAGACCACTTCCCCGCAACCAGTGCTCCCTCCTCTGAACTGACTCCAGCTGTGAGGGACACCCCCTCCACACACACACATACACAATTGTAAAGGCATCACCCAGTAAAGCTTCTGTGTGCTGCTGTGAACTTGTCCTGTTTTCCTAGACTCTCCAATGTCAATGTCAAAAGCCAGATGTTTATAATTTTTTGCTTGGATCATTTTTAGTGCTTTTAATTCTACCATTCCTTAGCTATCCTTATTATCATTTAGTAAGAGATTTTTCTCTGAAATACTGTAATATTCACACTTTTAATTTGATGTCTCATATTTTGAAAAGCCAAAGCCTTTTAAAACCTACCTTCTTATTAATTTCACAGCATCTTATACTACTTTGGTTACTTAGCTTTGAATTCTCAGCTTTAATACAATATCTAGAACATATTTTAAATAAATACTTGGTGTAAGGATGAATAGTTATAATTGTGAATAAAAACTGTATTTTTTAGGCTTGACATCAGGGTAATACATATGTGTGAGAAGGTGAGATGTGGCTTTTTACTAAGAACATTCTCCTGATAAATATTAGGACATGTATTCCTTTGCTCTTATGAAAATCACATGCTCTTTTTAAGGTTTTGGATTCTATTTAATTAAGCATAAACAAGGAGTGAAGAATTGTCTGAAACCTCATGGAACTCTTTGCACTGGGCAATTGAGAATGAGATGCTTCATTGTTATTAAATAAATGCTACAGAATGAAACAAAACTGAATTAGATAAAAATAATTTTAATGTATAATAGAAGGAAGGAAAATGGAAAATGGTAAGAGAGATAAAATAACTCAGTTTCCTCATGTCCCATGAGTAATTCAATCTTACAAAAAATGAAGGTCAAATATTTAAATAAACCCGATTTATTCACACTCAAGAAAGCCCCCAAAAATAAGTCTCTTTCTTGGAGAATGGCTTAGGGAACTTGAAAAGATTTGGACACCGAGAGGGCAGTGAGGGAACAGGAAAAGATAGCACTTCTGGACAGATGCTGAGTTATTGTGATTCAGACTTATATATTCAACATGCTTATACATATATGTATGCATAGTATGCATATAATTTCTTTATATTCATGAAAACTGTAGTGCTGCTAATTATAGAAGGTTTACGTTACTGGGAATCTGAAAGAATATATCATCAACCCCTAGGGAATAACGTAACATCTAGTTCCTCTTATAATACCAGACAAAAAGCAAAACAATCACAACAATCCTTAATCCAGATCCTCTTGGACAACTAAAATGTTTTTAAATGCAGTTTTTAAAATGATTGTATTTGGGGAGGACATTGAATATAATGGCAACATGAGCAGCAAACCCACCAAACATGAGTTCCTTATAAGATAATAAAGCCCAGAGGGTTCAATCCTGCAGAATACCATAATTTTTGAAAACATCATCATTTAGGTAAGCCCTGATGAGCTTCTAAGGCCAGCATGTTGCATTAAACGTGACAAATTACAGAGTTGCAATTAAACCCTGGTTTTCAGCATGTAATTCCTCTCTTTTCCCTGATGGTACTGAGTAGGGAGTTTTAAAACGTTGAGATTGCTTAACCTCTGACTTTAATCATGGTCACCTGGTAGTTCCTGGTGTGGATCCCTGTCGCAGGCACATGCTTCTTACTTCTCAGAGTTTGCATGTGGGGGTATGGGCATCATTCTGCCTCCCTCAGTTGTGGGCTCTTTTTTCCTTCCTCTTATCTACAGCACTAAAATTTTAGCAAATTTGTTTATATTGTGTGGTTTTGAGCAAAAATAAGGTTTTATACCAAAAATATGTTATCCAAAAATGGCATATATATACATATATATATGTGTATATATATATAGATGTATATATATATATATAGATATATATATTTAAAGCATTGCATGTAGATTTTAAATTATTCTTGCTCTTGGTAAAATCTATTCCATGTAGTGTCGGTTGCTTGGTTGTGTCTGACTCTGCGATCCCATGAATGTAGCCCGCCAGGGACCCCTGTCTATGAAATTCTCCAGGTAAGAATACTGGAGTGGGTAACCATTCTCTTCAATAGCTGAAATTTGACTGAAGGTAAATCTGTACTTTGTCTCTTCTCTTCTTGAAGGAAAGACAGATTGAAATCGTTTCAGTATTTGGGGATCCCAGGTCTCCTAGGCTGTGTATGTGACCACTGGATGGTTGCTTGATGATAAGGTTTACAAATGTCCTCTCTTTTGTAACAGGACTGCATGGATGGTGTCCTCGCTCTGACTCCTTAGTGGCCCAGAGTCCCATTAGCACCTATTATTCTATTGAATGACTGTGTGTCTGGTTAGAAATGGAGCTTGAGATTTCATATTCTTTAATAAGAGGATTGCCATAAAATTAATTTGGCATCTTTGAAAACCATTCTATAATACTGAACAAAGGTAAACCTTGGTCAAATAAGGAAGGAAAATAGTTCATCAAAACTAATAAAAATCTTGAAAATTATTAGAGGAATAAACAATATTGCTTACATTTATTTATTTTTTTTAAGATTTAAAATGTTTTATTTTTTTTTATATTTTAAAATCTTTAATTCTTACATGCGTTCCCAAACATGAACCCCCCTCCTACCTCCCTCCCCATAACATCTCTCTGGGTCATCCCCATGCACCAGCTCCAAGCATGCTGTATCCTGCATCAGACATAGACTGGTGATTCAATTCTTACATGATAGTATACATATTAGAATATCATTCTCCCAAATCATCCCACCCTCTCCCTCTCCCTCTGAGTCCAAAAGTCCATTATACACATCTGTGTCTCTTTCCCTGTCTTGCATACAGGGTCGTCATTGCCATCTTCCTAAATTCCATATATATGTGTTAGTATACTGTATTGGTGCTTACATTTAATTTAGAACCTTGGAGCTAGCTGGCAAACATAATGAAATAGCTAAAGTTTGTAATGCACTTTTGTACTTTACATGAGTAATGTATATTTGTTAATAATCTTCTTTCTTTTGGGACTTCCCTGGTCATCCAGGATTTAGAGACCATGCTTCCACTGTAGGAGGTCTGGTTGAATCTCTGGCCAGGGGAACTAAGATCCCTCATGCCATGCTATGTGGCCAAAAACCATTTAAAAGTAATAATCTTTCTTTTAAAATAATTTTTAAAAAAGTCATATACTTCATCTAGATTTTACATCATTCTTCCTCTTGATAAAATCTCCTATTGCATTCAGGGTCAATCGCTCAGTCATGTCAGATTCTTTGTAATCCCATGGACTGTAGCCTGCCAGGATCCCCTGTCCATGGAATTCTCCAGCAAGAATACTGCAGTGGGTAGCCATTCCCTTCTCCAAGGGATATTCCTGACCCAGGGACTGAGCCCAGATCTCCTGAATTGCAGGTAGATTCTTTACTGTCTGAATCACCAATTGTTCAGTCGCTCAGTCATGTCCAACTCTTTGCAATTCCATGGGCTGTAGCCTGCCAGCCATCTTACCCTGTAACCAGCCATCTTACCTTCTATCACCCCCTTTTTCTCCTGCCTTTAATTTTTCCCAGCATCAAGATCTTTTCTAATGAGTCGACTCTTTACATCAGGTGGCCAAATTATTGGAGCTTCAACATCAGTCCACCCAATGAATATTCAGGATTGATTTCCTTTAGCCACCAGGGATTTCGACTAATGGATCTCATGGCAAAATTGAGGAAATGAAGTTAGTCATCTATGACACAAAATATATAGAGGCTTCATGCCTTGACGCCTAAAGTGATGTTCTCAATTGTTTTGCTCTCTGAGTTCACACTTCCAATCATTATTGATAAATGATTTAAAAACAAAGGAAGCAAACATGCTTCTTGAGGTTTTTAAACAATATCTGGTTAATAGGCATAAACTAGATTATCCCCAAAATTAATTGGTATCTTTATTCTAACTGGTGTTGGTTTATAGTTAGTTTTTATAAATATATATTAGTTTCTTTGTGTGTCAATTTCCATAATAACAAAATCCTTTGCATTAAGCATTTTCTGTACATGCTTTTTTAAAGCATGTGTTGAATAATTTTGGCTTTACTATAAAAGAGCCTTGGTTTCTGATCTTATTTTTAAAAATTTTGTTTAAAGGCATCTTTCTCGTATCAGAAATCCCTCATCCCACTGCAGATAAGCCATGAGTCTTCACTGTCTCACTGATTTTGAATGATATGCTATCACTTAAATGATGATTGCCTCAGCTCTGTCATCAACTATGCATGACATTCAAAATTATTGCACACTTTGTAAGAAAATAAAAGAGTTGTCACAGAAATTTTAAAATGAAAATATATATGCAGAACTATTATTATTTTGTGTGTGTGTGTGAGAGAGAAAACGTTGCTAATAGTTACAGTAAGAGTCTGATCTGGGCTTATTTTGCCTTCTGGGTATAGTGTTTTTTTTTGTTCTTTTCTTCCCAAGAATTTATTTAAGCTCCAGATTTATGTATCCTGATGTCTCCTTGATGTACTCACTTTACAGTCTATAGGGGAGATTTTGGAATTTGACATGGATTGGGCAACCCCTGGTGAGAGCAGACAAAGCTGAGAAAAATCACCATGTTCAAACAACTGAAGGGAGCCTTGGAGATGTGACAATTTCCCCTCAGTTGTATAAGTAGGAGATGGTATGTGTGCCCTGCCCAGGTCTGCACCACAGGCTGGCATACCCATCCCCCTCCCAGCTATCAGCCTTGCAGGTAATGGCCTCCAGAGTTCTCCCCTGCTCTGAAGAAATGCCAGGGCTTATTATAACAGAAGATCCATCTTGTTGGAAGGATTTAATTGCTATTTCTATTTCTCTGAGATATATATATATAAAATACTTATCATATTATCCATTTCTCCTTTGATGGCTTTTGGCAGTTTATGTCTTTCAGGAAATTGTTCCATCTCATCTAAATATCAAATGTGTAGGCATAGAGATTTTTATACCATTCCTTTCATTTTTCCAGGGACTTCCCTGGTGGCTCAGATGGTAAAGAACCTGCCTGCAATTCCGGAGACTCGGATTTAATCCCTGAGTGGGGAAGATTCCCTGGGGAAGGGCATGGCAACCCACTCCAGTATTCTTGCCTGGAGAATTCCATAAACAAAGAAATCTGCCAGGGTACAGTCCATGGGGTTGCAAAGAGTTGGACACAACTGAGTGACTTAACATTTTAACTTTACTTTTAATCTTTCATGTTCATGGGAATAGTAGTGATGACTCTTTTTCCATTTCTGATTTTGGTAATTTTTTTAAAAACTACTTTTTTGGTTGGTCTGGCTATAATTTAATCAATTTTATTGATACTTTCAAAGAAACCACTTTTATTTCAATCATTTTTCTCTATTGTTTATCTGTTTGCTTTTTAAAATATGCAAACACATTTTGTTTTGCACTTTAGTGAGTTATAATCAGAAAACTTGTATATATTTAAACATCTTAATTTGATATACAGATAACATTGTGAAATGATTCCCACAATCAGGTTAATTAATACATCCATCACCTCACATAGTTATGTTTGGGGGAGGGTGTGTATGTAAGAATGCTTCAAATCCATTCTCTTATCACATTTCAAATATAGTCTCTGTGCTATACCTGAGATCCTCAGAATGGATCCATCTTATAACTGGACATCTGCATCTTTTGATGAATCTCTCCTCATCAACCCCAACCTCAGTCCCTGCAATCACCACTATACTCTGTTTCAATGAGTTCAATGTGGGTCTTTTTGTGTTTATGTTCCACATGTAACCATACACTATGTCTTTCTCTGGCTTGTTTCTGATATATTCTCTAATGATTTTTGTTTCCTTCTTCTGCTTGCTTTATGTTTAACTGTTCATCTGTCTCTAGTTTAATAAGTTAGATATTTAGATATGACTTTCATTTAATTCTATTTTTTTCTTAAATGTGCCTCTAATGCTGTCTGTTTTCCCTTAAGAACTGTTTATCAGCATTCCACAAATTTTGATGTTACATTTTTATTTTAACTCAGTTCAATTTTTATAAAATGCCATATGAGATCAAGTGTTTTGTTAAAGTATATTATTTACTTTCCAAATCTTTCCCTAGTTATCTTTCTGTTATTCATTTCTAGAATAATTCCACTGTGGTCTAAGAACATACTTCTTATGATTAAAAAAAAAATTGTTGAGACGTATTCTGTGGTCCAGAATATAACCTGTCTCCATGAATGTTCCACTGTGTGCTTAAGAATGATTTATTTTCTTAATGATTTGTGTTATGTTGTTGTCAATTGATATTTTATATAAAAGTCCATTTGCGTCTGTGTGCTTGACATTTGTTCTTACCTTTGTTATAGCTTTTTTAAAAAAAAATTATTTTTACTTTATTTCACTTTACAATATTGTATTGGTTTTGCCATACATTGACATGAATCCAGCACGGGTGTACATGCGTTCCCAAACATGAACCCCCCTCCCACTTCCCTCCCCATAACATCTCTCTGGGTCATCCCCGTGCACCAGCCCCAAGCATGCTGCATCCTGTGTCAGACATAGACTGGCGATTCGATTCTTACATGATAGTATACATGTTTCAATGCCATTCTCCCAAATCATCCCACCCTCTCCCTCTCCCTCTGAGTCCAAAAGTCCGTTATACACATCTGTGTCTTTTTTGCTGTCTTGCATACAGGGTCATCATTGCCATCTTTCTAAATTCCATATATATGTGTTAGTATACTGTATTGGTGTTTTTCTTTCTGGCTTACTTCACTCTGTATAATCGGCTCCAGTTTCATCCATCTCATCAGAACTGATTCAAATGTATTCTTTTTAATGGCTGAGTAATACTCCATTGTGTATATGTACCACAGCTTTCTTATCCATTCATCTGCTGATGGACATCTAGGTTGTTTCCATGTCCTAGCTATTATAAACAGTGCTGCGATGAACATTGGGGTACATGTGTCTCTTTCAATTCTGGTTTCCTCGGTGTGTATGCCCAGAAGTGGGATTGCTGGGTCATAAGGTAGTTCTATTTACAGTTTATTAAAGAATCTCCACACTGTTCTCCATAGTGGCTGTACTAGTTTGCATTCCCACCAACAGTGTAGGAGGGTTCCCTTTTCTCCACACCCTCTCCAGCATTTATTGCTTGCAGATTTTTGGATCGCAGCCATTCTGACTGATGTGAAGTGGTACCTCATTGTGGTTTTGATTTGCATTTCTCTGATAATGAGTGATGTTGAGCATCTTTTCATGTGTTTGTTAGCCATCCGTATGTCTTCTTTGGAGAAATGTCTATTTAGTTCTTTGGCCCATTTTTTGATTGGGTCGTTTATTTTTCTGGAATTGAGCTGCATAATTTGCTTGTATATTTTTGAGATTAGTTGTTTGTCAGTTGCTTCATTTGCCATTATTTTCTCCCATTCAGAAGGCTGTCTTTTCACCTTGCTTATATTTTCCTTTGTTGTGCAGAAGCTTTTAATTTTAATTAGATCCCATTTGTTTATTTTTGCTCTTATTTCCAGAATTCTGGGAGATGGATCATAGAGGATCCTGCTGTGATTTATGTTGGAGAGTGTTTTGCCTATATTCTCCTCTAGGAGTTTTATAGTTTCTGGTCTTACATTTAGATCTTTAATCCATTTTGAGTTTATTTTTGTGTATGGTGTTAGAAAGTGATCTAGTTTCATAGACCGCGGAAGTTCACGCAGCCTTGTTACAGCTTTTTAGATGAACCATTTAGTCAATTTTGCGAAATTGTTGACCATTGCTACTTCAGATATTTCTTCTGCTCTATTTTCTGTCTGCTCCTTTTAATGTTCCTTGTATGGTGCTATAGTTTTTGAAATTTCCCAGGAACTAAGCACTGGTCATAGCAAACACCCTCTTCCAACAACACAAGAGAACACATGTCTACACATGGACATCACCAGATGGTCAACACCGAAATCAGATCGATTATATTCTTTGTAGCCAAAGATGGAGAAGCTCTATACAGTCAACAAAAACAAGACCAGGAGCTGAATGTGGCTCAGATCATGAACTCCTTATTGCCAAATTCAGACTTAAAGTGAAGAAAGTAGGGAAAACCGCTAGACCATTCAGGTATGACCTAAATCAAATCCCTTATGATTATACAATGGAAGTGAGAAATAGATTTAAGGGTCTAGATCTGATAGATAGAGTGCCTGACGAACTATGGAATGAGATTCGTGGCATTGTACAGGAGACAGGGATCAAGACCATCCCCATGGAAATGAAATGCAAAAAAGTAAAATGGCTGTCTGGGGAGGCCTTACAAATAGCTGTGAAAAGAAGAGAGGTGAAAAGCAAAGGAGAAAAGGGAAGATATAAACATCTGAATGCAGAGTTCCAAAGAATAGCAAGAAGAGATAAGAAAGACTTCTTCAGCGATCAATGCAAAGAAATAGAGGAAAACAACAGAATGGGAAAGACTAGAGATCGCTTCAGGAAAATTAGAGCTACCAAGGGAACATTTCATGCAAAGATGGGCTTGATAAAGGACAGAAATGGTATGGACCTAACAGAAGGAGAAGATATTAAGAAGAGGTGGCAAGAATACACAGAAGAACTGTACAAAACAGATATTCATGACCCAGATAATCATGATGATGTGATCACTCATCTAGAGCCAGACATCTTGGAATGTGAAGTCAAGTGGGCCTTAGAAAGCATCACTACGAACAAAGCTAGTGGAGGTGATGGAATTCCAGTTGAGCTGTTTCAAATCCTGAAAGATGATGCTGTGAAAGTGCTGCACTCAATATGCCAGCAAGTTTGAAAAACTCAGCAGTGGCTACAGAACTGGAAAAGGTCAGTTTTCATTCCAATTCCAAAGAAAGGCAATGCAAAAGAATGCTCAGACTACCACACAATTGCACTCATCTCACATGCTAGTAAAGTAATGCTCTTAATTCTCCAAGCCAGACTTCAGCAATACGTGAACCGTGGACTCCCTGATGTTCAAGCTGGTTTTAGAAAAGGCAGAGGAACCAGAGATCAAATTGCCAACATCCGCTGGCTCACCAAAAAAGCAAGAGAGTTCCAGAAAAACATCTACTTCTGCTTTATTGACTATGCCAAAGCCTTTGACTGTGTGGATCACAATAAACTGTGGAAAATTCTGAAAGAGAAGGGAATACCAGACCACCTGACCTGCCTCTTGAGAAATCTGTATGCAGGTCAGGAAGCAGCAGTTAGAACTGGACATTGCACAACAGACTGGTTCCAAATAGGAAAAGGAGTACGTCAAGGCTGTATATTGTCACCCTGCTTCTTTAACTTCTATGCAGAGTACATCATGAGAAACGCTGGACTGGAAGAAACACAAGCTGGAATCAAGATTGCCGGGAGAAATATCAAGAACCTCAGATATGCATATGACACCCGAGAATGAAAAAGTTGGCCTAAAGCTCAACATTCAAAAAACGAAGATCATGGCATCTGGTCCCATCACTTCATGGGAAATAGATGGGGAAACAGTGGAAACAGTGTCAAACTTTATTTTCCTGGGCTCCAAAATCACTGCAGATGGTGACTGCAGCCATGAAATTAAATGACGCTTACTCCTTGGAAGAAAAGTTATGACCAACCTAGAAAGCATATTCAAAAGCAGAGATATTACTGTGCCGACTAAGCTCCTTCTAGTCAAGGCTATGGTTTTCCCTGTGTTCATGTATGGATGTTACAGTTGGACTGTGAAGAAGGCTGAGCATTGAAGAATGGATGCTTTTGAAGTGTGGTGTTGGAGAAGACTCTTGAGAGTCCCTTGGACTGCAAGAATATCCAACTAGTCCATTCTGAAGATCAGCCCTGGGTTTCCTTTGGAAGGAATGATGCTAAAGCTGAAACTCCAGTACTTTGGCCACCTCATGCGAAGAGTTGACTCATTGGAAAAGACTGATGCTGGGAGGGATTAGGGGAAGGAGAAGAAGGGGACGACAGTGGATGAGATGGCTGGATGGCATCACTGACTCGATGGATTTGAGTCTGAGTGAACTCCAGGAGTTGTTGATGGACAGGGAGGCCTGGCGTGCTGCAATTCATGGGCTTGCAAAGAGTTGGACATGACTGAGCAACTGAACTGAGCTGAATACCGTATGACTATAGAAAGTAAAACAAAGTATCCCTGAGTCCAGAGAGCAAAGATTTTCTTCTCAGCTTGCTTTTGATCTTCATGTGCACTAAGAAGAAAATATTTACTAAATTCTGCCAGGTGTCTGAAGCCATGCTTCTCTGCTCTCATGAGCATAAAGCTTCCAGGATAGCAAGTGCCATTGAGTTATGACCTGTTTACGCTTATCATTGTGCACAGCCATTGAGCAGGATCCATCTGTTTCTACAGTGTCCAGAAAGGTAAATTAAACAGGGGAAGATAGAAGCCTCTCTCACTACATTTTTCAAATATTCAAAGATGCACTAATTTCTGTGATTTTACTTCTGATTTACTGTCCCTGGTGTACATGTGTGTATTAGGCGGTGGGTAAGAGGAGGGAAGCATTTAATGGGCTTTCACTTGATGTTTTGCAAAGTAATGCCCTTATTTCACAGGCCAGGGAACCGGTGTGAGGCTTCCATCAGGTTAAGTGTATCTATCCCATTATACTTTGAAAGTAAAATAACTGCAAGGTAGTTTCTTATTGCTACTGTAACTTAATTTGCATCTTAAAACAAAAACAAAGTTATTATTTTACATTTCCGAAGGTTAGAAATTCAAGTGCGTCTTATTAAGTCCAAAATTAAGGTGCTGACATTAAGATGAGTTCCTTTCTGAAGCTTCTGGGCAATATTTTTTTCCCTTGCCTTTCTAGCTTCTGGAAATTTCTTCCTTCATTCATTATGTGGCTCTTATGAAGCAGAGACATTGCATTGCCAGGCAAGGTTCATATAGTTAAAGCTATGGTTTTTCCATAGCTTTCATGGTCATGTATGAATGTGAGAGTTGGACCATAAACAAGGCTGAATGCCAAAGAATGGATGCTTTTGAACTGTGGTGTTGGAGAAGACTCTTGAGAGTCCCTTGGACTGCAAGGAGATCCAACCAGTCCATCCTAAAGGAAATCAGTCCTGAATATTCATTGGAAGGACTGATGCTAAAGCTGAAGGTCCAATACTTTGGCCACCTGATGCTAAAAGCAAACTCATTAGCAAAGACCCTGATGCTGGGAAAGATTGAAGGCAGGAGGAGAAGGGGATGATAGAGGATGAGATGTTTTGATGACATCACCAACTCAATGGACATGAATTTGAGCAAGCTCTGGGAGATGATGTAGGATAGGGAAGCCTGGTGTGCTGCAGTTCATGGGGTCGCAAAGAGTTGGACACAACTGAGTGACTGAACAACAACAATGTCGGTTTTAACTCTGCTTCCATTCCCTTAACTCTGCCTCTTCTGCTTCATCTTTTCCTTATAAGGACTCTTTGAATTACATTGATTGCTCTCTAATAAATCAGGATAATCTCACTATTGAGAGGCTTTACTTTAACCACATCAAATAAGTCCTGTTTGCCATGTGGGGTAAGGCTCCACAAGTTCCAGAGATTAGAGCAAGGACTTTGGGGAGGGGGCATTGTTTTGCCTACAACGGTAGTTACATTGAACCTATAGGATTCACTGAACTGCGCCCAAACTCCATTTATCCCCTGGCTTTTTTTTACTTCCACTCTCATTATAAAACCACGATGGAATTTTAGGTCTATAAGTGTCAACTCCACGTCAGTCCCTGCAAGCAGCAGACCATGAAAATCTGGGAAGCCTTCTCTCCTCAGTGACTTCTACCTTGGTGAGCAACTTTAGAAGCTCTTGGGGAAGGAACGCACACTGAATATATTTATTATGGTTTTGCAGCCTCTCACCTCAAGCTGCTGTGGCCTTTTCTTCATTCTGGGTCAGTGAACTTGATTTAAATCTGAAACTGGCTAAGAGGTCATCATTCTTCATTGTAGTGGCTAACTCATTAACCTGTCTGCCAGCTTCTGTTTTTTGTTTTCTTGTATAAATCATGCAACACTGTCAGCCATTTATCTATCTGAACGCTAGTGACTTCAAGACCTATCAAATACTGCCATAAATTGTTGCAGGTCAAGAGATCCTGCTTCCCACTCAGGCCTGGATGGCCATTTTGAAATGATGCCCACCTTAACTGTATTGTACGTTAACTGTATTGTACGTGATGCATTTCCTCTCTGTCCTTCTGGTACAGGGCCAGAGGGCATCTTTCCCACTACTATTTTTGAGCCCACTTCTGGGACAGAATATCTGGCATACTAAGGAAAACTAGTCCTAAACTTCTTAGGACTCCTGGTGACTTCCTCAATAGTGTATTGGTTTTTGCCTTCATAAAAAAAGGGGTTTCTCTGGGCCATCCAAATAAGTGTTTCAGATTTCTTAGGCCAAATATGATAAATCAAGCCTGATAGTCCCACTTCATGAAGTTGAATGCTCCCTTATTGGACGCTGATGTAAGACAGTTCTGATTTTTCTGTTTAGTTTAATAAGGACTCTCCCTGGATCCATGTTTTGAGTACCATCCAGCAAACTCTTGGTCCCAGCTGCAGGTATCTTTGCCAGAACTTTCATGAGTGACCACTTGTCTTCTTCCTCCTCCTTCTCTTTATTTTTTTTTTTAACAACATATTTTTTTTACTGCTGTTCAATTGGTAAGTCGTGTTCAGTCAATAAATTGTGTCTCACTCTTTGCTACCCCATGGACTGCAGCATGCCAGGCTTCCTTGTCTTTCAGTATCTCCTGGAGTTTTCTCAAACTTATATCAGTTGAGTCAATGATGCCATCCAACCATCTCATCCTCTGTTATCCCCTTCTCCTCCTATCTTCAGTCTTTCCCAGTATCAAGATATTTTCCAGTGAGTCATCTCTTCATATCAGGTGGCCACAGTATTGGGGCTTCAGCTTCAGCGTCAGTCCTTCCAATGAATATTCAGGATTGATTACCTTTAGAATTGACTGGTTTGATCTCCTTTATGTAGTCCTTAATTCTGCATTCCATGTATGTTCCCATAAACCCTGTTTGCTTATGGAAGATTGTTCCAGACATTTCTGTGGTGATAAGGTTGTATCTTCCCAGAGCAGGTTTTGTTTTACTCTGCTTTGGCTAAACTAAGTTATAAGTACTGGCTCTAGCAACAGGGGACAAAAACTGATGGATTTTGAGAAATTATTTAGAGAGCACCTGCTTTAAGTGAGAGTGTGTGGTCCATAGACAAGGGATGTCTGTGCTTCTATGACAAGGAGAAAGCAAATATTTGGGGGAAATTTGAGATTTCAACATGCTCAGCATCAGACTGTCCTATAAGTTGTAGATGTAGGAGGCAATTTTGTAAGCCTCTAACTGGATTCTGTGTAGAAGCAAGAGAAAATCACACAGTATTCTACAAAAATATATTTTAATATAGATTAATAAAAAATAAATAGCAGTTGGATAAAAGTTATTCTGAAGAAAGGGAAAATATTCCAGTGATTGAGAGGAGATGTATATAGCTAATGTATCATTAATTGGAAATAATTTAGAATCATTTACTCAGTCTTAACAATAAACACTTCAATATATATATCTTGTAAAAACTGAAATAGTCTTGTAATAAATCTTAGACAGAAGAGATCTGGTGTTAAAGATGTAGAGGAAAGTGAATAAATATCAAGCTTAATTCTAAATTTTCCAAGATGGACATTAGATGAATTTAAACATATTTAAGTGTTCTAATTAACACAATTAAGAAACATATTTCTTGAAAGGATATTAAAGGACCAGGATGGAAGAATCACTCTTCTCTAAAATAAGATTATTTAGAAATAATTCAATAAAAATATTTTCATTTTGTTAGTTCAACGATTGTAAAAAGAAGTTTAGTCATCACATTTGTTCCCAGTGCTGTTTAAAGATTGAAAAATTTGTAAGAAATTTGAGCAAAGACAGTCACAAAAGTATTTTTAAATTAATTTATTTGTTTTAATTGGTGGCTAATTACTTCATAACATTGTAGTGGGTTTTGCCATACATTGACATGAGTCAGCCGTGGGTGTACATGTCTTCCCCATCACAAATCCCCCTCCTGTTTCCCTCCCCATCCCATCCCTCTGGGTCATCCCAGTGCACCAGCCCTGAATGCCCTGTCTCATGCATTGAACCTGGGCTGGAGCTCTGTTTCACATATGTTAATATACATGTTTCAGTGCTATTCTCTCAAATCATCCCACTCTCGAGTTAGGCAAAACACAATTAGCAATATTTTGAGAATGCCATGGACTTTTGCAAATGGTTATAGACAAGAAGGACAAAAAATGCTTTGTTACTAATTTATTGATCTTCATATTCCTTCTTCTTTCTTTTTTATGATTTTTTACATGTTTTTAGTTTTATATTTGTATCAAACTTTTAAAATGTCTTGGATTTTGTAATAGACAAATTTCATTAAAATTTTCAACCCATATATTGTACTGTTATTTTTAGTAATGTATTTATATGCAGTCAAAAGTAATAATTTAACGTGTTAGTTTCAAAAATTTCTAGCAGAATAGCATAAAATTCAAGAAGCTTATTAGCCACCAGTCATCACATAATCATCAACACTTTCAGCCCTATTTTAATTACTAAATAATGAGTAATTTCTGGCTATTTTTCTTGTCTATTGGAAATAACTGGTGATACCAAAGTTCAACAAACAAAAAATTTGAAGCAACCATCATCAGAATGCCTGCATATCCAGCGTGTTAATTTTCATGACCAAGATATTTAATTTGCATTATTATGGACTGGTATAACTAAGAAAGAACTGAGGAAATTTGGCTAATTTGATTAAATTCAGTTATAATTTTTTTAAATAGTCCAAAATTTCATTCAAAGCACTGCCAGTAGTAGCCAACCATATTCTAAGTCAGATTATTCTCTCCTCTCCCTTTCATTCTGTGATAACAGTATTTATTTTAGTATCTCTCTCAAAATCATATTGCATCGTCATACTTTCATTTGTTGAAAGAGCATTGCCTGGTGGGCTACAGTCCAGGGGGTCCAAAGAGTCAGACACAGCTGAGTGACTCAGCATCCAGGTAAATGTTATGACAATGACTTATTTAAATCTATTGTTCTCAGAAGAGATTTTAAATGATTTTAATGATCTGTATTGAGCTACAATTAAGCAAGCTAACTGTGTTATAATTTGGCCTGTTGTAATATAGCTTTGCAAATTTGAGTGATATAGTATAAACCAGGAATGTGTATTGCAGGCTGAAGGCATATAAACGTCCTGCAATCTAAGATTTATTAATTTTTTGATCTTTAATAAAAGAAAGAGTAAACAAGTTATTATTCTGTATGCTGTTATCAAATGTCAGATTTAACAAAGGAAACATAGATGCTTGGGAGGATTTTCCCGATTTCTGTCTTCATCATTCTTTTTTTCTGCTTCCCTCTTTCTCCATATTTTTCCTAACCGTCATTGCATTTGAAGACTCTGCCTCTGATTTTTTTCTGTTTTTGCTAGATTTTCTTTCTGTGAGATATTTCATATGTGAAGAATTCAAGTAGTATTTCTTGCATGATGAATTGTACATTTACACATCTGGTTCTCTTAGGCTTTAAATCCATATATCTACTACTGTGGTACAAGTGCTTTCCTGTTATTTCAGAAATACTTTAGAAAGCTCCTGGTTGTTTTTTTTTTTTTCCTTTAACTATTACTCTTAAAACTCTTTCATAAATCTTAATGTCCTTCAATTTGAATAGTTATCTCCATAAAGCATTTAACAGCCTGCTCAATCTACCTCCAACCAGTCACTGAAAATTGTCTCTCATGATTCTCTCTTAACCTAACATGCTGCCCAAAGTGTATACATTCATCTATGTCTCAGATACATTTTGCTTCAACTTCTTATTTAGTATGTTAATACTTAAGACTTAACCTTATTTCTCTCACTTCTCATCTATATTTTAAGACACTGACAATATTTTTAAAAAATGTAAATCTTTCCCTGATAATTTTGCTGAATAAAGTTCACTCTTCATCTCAAAGTCTCAAACTTGACTTTGTGCAAACTTAATGTAATTTCCTACAATTTGTTTTGCTTCATCTTTCTTCTTTAACATAAAAATAGCAATTATAGAAGTGAATCCTCTTTTGGCATTCAATAGAGACTTCATGCTTTTCTTTTTATTAACAGACTAAGAAAAATGATTCTGAATTAGACTTGGGTAATTTTTATAGCACATTCATGACAATAGAAATGTAAGTGTGTGGAGTCTGAGATACTATGTATTTGAGCACAAAAGTCCATTTTTATGTAATTTCTTTTAATCTTTAGAACTTACAAAATTGTAAATGTTCTATTAATTAGGCATCTGAATCTGTAGGAGAAGTTAGAATGCATTAAAGTAGAAAATACAAGAGTCCATGTTTAAAGTGTGCAGTTTGATTAGTTTTGGCATACCTAACCACTAGCACAATCCAATTTTGAAATATTTAGTGTTGGTGTGAGTGTGAGTGCTAATGGTTGTTAATGCTGAAACACAGAAAAGCAGGCCAAACACTGAATACATAAGCTCTAGTCTGCTGCTGTGAAGGAGAGTGAGCCCAAGATATGCCAATTAGGTTCCTTGCTAGTTTTGAACATATTTTCTGTTTGCTCACAGCCAAACTTTTGTTTATCCTGTTCCCTCTGACAGATCCTCCTACCACAATACTCAACTGCCAAAATGCCCTCTATGTCTAAATCAAATCCAAACTTAGTCCCTGGAGCCCTTCTTCATGTCCTAATCAGGAAGTTCTATCAGCCAGCTTTGAAATCCCATAGTGTGCTAGCTTATGTCCTTTTGTGTGTTTTTTTGGAAAATTTACAAAATACTGTTTTCCATGGCCATAGTGGATTCATGGTGCCTTTTAAAAGTAGAATACATTTAGTAATTAGCCAGAAAAGAATAGCTAATTATATTTATATGGAATACTTTTTAATGTAAATAAATGTGTGGGTCAATGTATCAGTCAACTTGGGCTGTTGTAACAAAATACCACAGGCTGGTTCACTTAAATTTAGCAGACATTTATTCTCTCATAGGTCTGGAGGCTGAAAGTTCATGTTCAAGTTGACAGCAAATTTTGTTTCTGATGATCCCTCTCTTGCTAGTTTGTAGACGGCCACCTTCTGGCTGTGACCTCACAAGGCCTCTTCTCTACATACAGAGAAAACTTTGGTGTCTCTTCCTCTTGTTATACGGGTTGCCTGTGCACTCAGCTGCTTCAGTCATGTCCAATTCTTTGCGACCCCATGGACTGTAGCCTGCCAGGCTCCTCTGTCCATGGGATTCTCTAGGCAAAAGTACTGGAGTGGGTGTCATGCCCTCCTCCAGGGGATCTTCCCAACCCAGGGATGGAACCTGGGTCTCTTGTCTCCTGTTTGGGCAGGCGGGTTCTTCAACACTAGCACCACCTAGGAAGCCCCTGTTCTTAAGAATTGGGGCTTCACACCAATGGCTTCATCTGACCGTAATTACCTTTATTAAGACCCTGTCTCCAAATATAATTATATTGGGAGTTATGGGTTTAACATTTGAGCTGGAGAGAGAGGCATAATTCAGCTCATAAGAATTAGCAAGATTCACCTCCCCATGTCTTTTGTTTGTTTGTTTTTTAGAATTTAAATTATTTATTTATATTTGGCGGTGCTGAGCCTTTGCTGTTGCTCTGGCTTTTCTCTAGTCGTGACGAGCAGATGCCACTGTCTCCTTGCTGGGTGTGGACTTCTCACTGCGGTAGCTTCTCTTGTTGCAGAGCACAAGCCTTAGGCACACAGGCTTCAGCAGTTGTGACTCCCAGGCTCTAGAGAACAGGCTCAGTAGTTGTGGCTCCTGGGCTTACTTGCTCCACAGCATGTGAGATCTTCCTGGATCAGGGATCGAACCTGTGTCTCCTGCATTGCTAGGTGGGATTTTTACCACTGAGCCACCAGGGAAGCCTGACCATGTACTTTCATTTTTGATTCATGCATACATATTTTAACAACTTAACCATTTCTAAACAGAGAGTCATCAAACCAGAACAATCTTACAGCATTATCTATGGCTTTAATGTAACAAATTTTTGTGACTGTGCTTTGTAGTAGGTGCTGGTCTACTATATGTCACATCTATTAATACTTAACATCTTAGGTGAGACCACTGATGATTAGGACACGTCCTGTGGAATCTAGAAATGTAGATAGTAGGCAATATTGGTATTCAGAACAGAATTTCTTGGGTTAAAGGAAATTCTAAGTCTTTATCCCTATAGTTTGACTTGATAGTATGAGAATATCAAAGGTAATACTACAATAGCCTGAAGTAAATTGATATATCTTTTATTTTGCATTGCATATAATTTGTTGCTGTTGTTCACTTGCTAAGTCCTGTCTTGCCCAACTTTTTATGCCTCCATAGGCTGCAGCATGCCAGACTGCAGATAACTACTGCTTATTTAAATGTCATTAGGTATTTCTGAAGTTACTTTGCATATCCATAAAAATGATCTTTCATTTTTTTTAGTGAAAATTCTGGAAAATAAGGAAATAGATATAACATCCCCCACCCTCTCAAATGGGTGAAAGAGAAGAGTGAAAAAGCTGGCTTGAAACTCAGCACTAAAAGAAAAACAAAACTAAGATCACGGCATCTGGTCCCACCACTTAGTGGCAAATAGAAGGGGAAAAAGGAAGCAGTGGCAGACTTAATTTTCTTGGGCTCCAAAATTGCTACAGATGGTGACTGAAGCCATGAAATTAAAAGGCACTTGCACCTTGAAAGGAAAGCTATGACAAACCTAGATAGCGTATTAAAAAGCAGAGACATCTGTTTACCGACAGAAGTCATTCTAGTCAAAACTATGGTTACTGAGCAAACTCTGGGAGATAGTGAAGGACTAGGGAGCCTGGTATGCTGAAGTCCATGAGGTCCATGAGTCACAAATAGTCAGACATAACTTAGAGACTCAACAAGGACAAAAAACGCCTCAGATAATTATCTGGAATATTTATGTAAAAATACAGATACACTGTTATATAAATGAAATTCAGTTTATTTTGGATGGGGTAGTTTAGATAATTTCTAATTTCTCAAGCACTAAATTATTTATCCTTACTCACCAATGCTAAAATTGAAAGCATGTAGTACTGCAGTACATCTGAGTCCGTTCATTCCACTGATATGTTTTAATATAAGGAAAGTGAGTCTATCAATATGTTTAAAAGACTAGTACAAAGTCCTATCATCTGGATAATAGTAGTTCCCTAAGTTGAAGCAACCAGGTTCACAATCTTTAAATGTTTTAAATTCATTGCATTCATCACATGTGATTAATAGAGTCTCTCAACTGATTCGTCATCTGAAAACTATTGATCTAAGATATGCACTATTATAAATCTTTTTTCGGTCTCTCTTACCTGTTGTCTTCATAAGTTCAATAAGGACAATAACTCTGTCTTATTCTCTGCTGTATTCTCCAGACTCTAGTTCTAGAACAGTGTAAGGAGTCAGTGATGATTTGCTGAATGAATAAATTAGTCAGTAATTGGGTGGTTATGGTTTCTATGGTCAGTTCAAATACAAATACAGATTGATTTAGTAATTTTCAGGTTATTTCAAGTCAATTCTAAATATTTAATAAGATAAAGAAAGGAACTTTTGTTAATAAATTATAAGAATTGCTCTTCTAAAGAAATCTCCATAGCAAAATTATTGTTTATTTAAAGTCAATAAAAAGTCAATCAAAAAGAGTATCCAGGTTAAAAATTATACATATTATTATAAAATTTGTCTATAATAAAGTAATAGTTATAAGTCTAAAACATGTGAGCTTTTTTTTAAAATCAGTGACAAATGTGAAAAATTATGAGCTGAATAGTAGTTAATATATGGTTACATGCATACAGCCCAAGTGGATGCGTTTATATTTAAATATGCGCAAGAACTGAGATAAAAGTAGTGGTCAAATGCAAATGTCCACTAAGATACCATAAAGTAATATTAGAGAATAATGATCTGTAAAAGTCATGTTCTTCAGAATATTTTTATGAGTTCTACTTATACATCTAGGATGTAAGAATTAGTTCTTTTATTAAACATAGCAACTAGTCATCCATGAAGTTTATAAAAGGAACTGAAAGCATTGTGAATGACAGTATTCAAGAACTTGAAGGCAAAGTAGGCCAGTTGTTATAATTAAATGTTTTCTGAAGTACTCAGTGATATTGATAGACTAGCAAAAATGCAAGCAACTGAATGATTTTGTCTGGTAGAACAGTAGTGTGATAAATACATGAGGCATTTGGAAAACAATGACACCTTGATTTTATAAAATAAATCATAAGTGTACATTTCTACATCTTTGTTAGTGGTGATAAGGAAATTATTCAGCCTTCTTGGTGCTGGAGACCATCAAAAATTCCACCGGCAGCAACTGCCAATTTTAAGATGATTACAAGTACAACCATCTGTAAATCTCCCTTAATTTACCTTTTATAGATATTATACTATAATTATCTTAAACTGTTGTATGATGTAAAAATTACTTTTTCCCCTTTTATCTCCCAGCTTCTAATCCTACTTCCTCCTAAAAAGAACTGCAGATTAAATTATTATATGCCCACAGCTTTTTATACAACTAGAATCCAGGTTAACCTTATTATCTATTAAAATTTAAACTGGGGCTAATGTCTTTTATACAGCTTGACATTGAGTTCAGTTCAGTTGCTCAGTCGTGTCTGACTCTTTGCAGCCCCATGGACTACAGCACCCCAGGCTTCCCTGTCCATCGCCAACTCCCAGAGCTTACTCAGACTCATGTCCATAGAGTTAGTGGTGTCATCCAACCATCTCATCCTCTATCGTCCCCTTCTTCTCCCACCTTCAATCTTGCCCAGCATTAGGGCATTTTCTAATGAGTCAGTTTTTTTTGCATCAGGTGGTCAAAATATTGGAGCTTCAGCTTCAGCATCAGTCCTTCCAATGAATATTCAGGACTGATTTCCTTTAGGATGAACTGGTTAGATCTCTTTGCAGTCCAGGGGACTCTCAAGAGTCTTCTCCAATACCACGGTTCAAAAGCATTAATTTTTCAGTGCTCAGCTTTCTTTATAGTCCAGCTCTTACATCCAAACATGACTACTGAAAAAAACATAGGTTTGACTAGACCTACCTTTGTCAGCAAAGTTATGTCTCTGTTTTTCAATAAGCTGTCTAGGTCAGTCATAGCTTTTCTTCCCCCTAAAAAAAGTCTGTCACTGTTTCCATTGTTTACCCATGTATTTACTGGATGTCATGATCTTAGTTTTCTGAATGTTGAGTTTTAAGCCAGCTTTTTCACTCTCCTCTTTCACTTTCATCAAGAGGCTCTTTAGTTCTTCACTGTCTGCCATAAGGGTGGTATCATCTGCATATCTGAGGTTATTGATATTTCTCCTGGCAATCGTGATTCCAGCTTGTGCTTCATCCAGCCCAACATTTCGCATAATGTACTCTGCATATAAGTTATGTATAAATTTAAGAATTTATATGGCTTGACATTGTCCCAGATAATTACATTTCTTATTAAAGCTTTGCACATGGGGTGAAACCTGTTTGAAGTTGTTGTGTTTCATCACTTCTTGATTTTATAGTCACTAAAGCACTTACATTGGTGGTAAATATTTTGTGATGATATAGAAAGGACTCCATTTTGTTATGTTGCTAGGAGATTTAGTGTTGAATTTTATTGAAAGCTTTCTCTACATTTTTTGAAATGGCCATGCCATTGTTCTCTTTACCAATGATTCAGAAAATTTAATTAGTGAATTTTAAAACATTTTATCAATCTGAAATTCCTCAGGTGAAATATTTGTCCAGCATGTTAATTTCATGATGAATAAGAGTATATTGTGAGGATTTTATTGACTCTTTTTTTTCCTGCATGTTCATAAATGAAATGGGTACACACACACAGACACACACAATATATGTGTATATAAACTTCTTAAATGCAATTCTTATATATGTACATTGATACCTGTATAATCGTATATATATTCATGAAAATTAGATCTCTGCTTTTTATACATGAGCAGCAGCTCTGTTTGAATACAGCATGTTTTCTAAAAATGTAACTATTGTAGCATTTTAAACCATTTCCACCTGAAACTCTCACTAGCTTATTTCCCAATTCTATGTATTTACCAAAACGAAACATAATGTCTCTCTAATCAATAAATGGCTTACTTTGGAATAGAAGAACCAGATAAAACTCTAAACTTAATGACTGTAAAAGAACACGAGTTTTATGCACTTAAAATGAGAATACAGTAAGTCTTAGGAAGGCAAAAGCAGCAACAGTTGTCAAAAAGGAATATTCAAAAAATAAATTTTAAAGAATGATTAGGACTGCATGTAACAAACATCTGAATATACCTTATTTCCTAACTTTCAGTATATTGTAAAAATGCAGACTTCTGTTTTAATAGAACTTAAGTAAGTATACAAAAAGTAACTTCTGATTATTTTTAATGCCAAATGTAATTTGAAAAGAATGGTCTGATGATGTGGTGATGTGCTCTATAGTGTTCTGCTCAGCTTTAACAGATTTTGCCAAACAATTTTCCAAAGTGGTTTTACCAATTCACAATTTCATCAGCTCTGTATCCATACTAAAGCTTGGCATTTTTTAATGACTTGAAAATAATTTAGCCATACTGATGGATGTGAAGTCTCACACTCTCTATCACATTTGGTTTTAATTTTAGATACTCAGTTGTTGATGGATTCAAGTACATTTTTTTATGTTCATTGACAAGGCAAAGGGAGTCTATCTCCCTAACAAAGATGTGGGTTTCCCAATACTAAGAAATATATATATTTTTTCTTTTCTTTCTTTTTTTTTTTCATTTTTCCCCCATGATCAGTACCTACTAAAGTGCTTGGCTCAGAATGCATATTAAATAAAAATTATATGACTCACTGAATAAAAATAATTCGTGTCAGAATAGGGATTCACTGGTAGCTCAGCTGGTAAAGAATCCACCTGCAATGCAGAAGACCTGGGTTCGATCCCTGGGTTGGGAAGATCCCCTGGAGAACGGAACAGCTACCCACTCCAATATTCTGGCCTGGAGAATACCATGGACTGTATAGTACATGGGGTCACAAAGACTTGGACATGACTGAACGACTTTCACTTTCACTTTCAAAGAATATATATAGACACTAGCTACTGTGGGAAGAGCCAGAATATCAAGTAACAATATCTGTTAAACGTTTTTTTTGAGTTTGGGAGCATGTTTGTCTCATATCACAAATGTCGTATTTAATATCACCTTGCTGAGATGATCAATTCGTACTTATATTGGTAAGCTCTACATCTTTAACTATGTCTTTGCACATTATATATTGACAAGAAATGATCTTCCTGAAGATTTCCTGTTTATAATACCAATAGACAAATATGCTAATTTTGGGTATTTCTATGCTCAATACAAAACATTTGTTCACTTTTGAGTATTTCTTCATTCTGTTTAACAAGATTTTTCCATTAACTTTCATGAAAAAGGTCATTAAATATATTTAATACAAGTAATTAAGGTTGCCTCTTTGGTGTGACTATCAAAGCGACCACTTTGATTTCAAATAAACCTTGGGACTGTTAATCCTCAAAGCCTCTCTTCTATCCCTATGCTTGATTATCTATAGTACATACTGATGATCCTCATCTATCTGGCTGTCCATCTATCATCTACTCACACATTAATCATCTATGGTATCCACAGTTTTTAACAAGCTAAACATGTGTTAATTATTATTTTTATATTTTACAGCAAGTTTTAAAGTCCAGACATTATTTGCATTCCTTATTTCTGTTTTATTCTCTGTTGCATACAAATGAGTCATTTTTCTTTAAAAGCTGAGATGTACTCAAAGTTACCTGAGACTGTCAAGAGAATATTGAGAAGGTAACTGAGGTTATGTGTTTCTAATCGTAGCTGGAGTAATAAACTAAATATCTGCATTACATAGTATACATTTTAAGACTGGTTCTTTATAAACAATGAGGGACATATTATATTAACATATTAAAATATGTTTTCAAAATTATCAGGAAGTAGAACAATCCTGAATTATGTTCTGATGCTTCCATTGTAATATCAGAAGGAAACATTAACATTTACATAAACTGTGGTAATCTGTTTTAATAATGTTGATACATTTGTATAGACTTTATTAAAAAAACTAACCTAATTTTAACCTTAATGAGTAAATTATGTGATGCGACACCAGGAACCACCACAGTCAGAGTTAAATTAATTGAATATTTTAGCTATTTTTTTATCAGTTGAAACTACTCCAAATGTTAACAGGTGTTAAAACCGTCCTAAATATTGGACTCCATTTAATATATTATCTGCCAGGGAAAATATTCCATTGTAGGTCTCTTGTAAAAATATTTAGATACAATCAACACAAAGAAAATTCAGTTTGCAAACTGTAACCTATCAGTTTTCAAAAGGTATATATTTTATCTAAAGTAGCAAAAACTCAAAATGTAATTTAATGTGAGCCAAAAAAGTCACACTCCTACCCACCAGAGATTAAAGATACAAGAGAATGGCATTGAAACATGTGTACTATCATGTAAGAAACAAATCGCTAGTCTAGGTTCTATACAGGATACAGGATGCTTGGGGCTAGTGCACTGGGATGACCCAGAGAGATGATATGGGGAGGGTAGTGGGAGGGGGGTTCAGGGTTGGGAGCTCATGTACACCTGTGGTGGATTCATGTCAATGTATGACAAAACCAATACAGTATTGTAAAGTAAAAAAATAAAAAATAAGTAAATAAAACCTGCATGATTTTCTCATATAGTTATGTTATATAGTCATGTTGTATAATCTAACAAACTGCTGTATCTCTTTTTTTTTTTCCATTTTTAGCTTATATCAAAACCAAACTGGAATGGAGTGAACTGCTCCTAAAGTAATTGATATATGAAAGTGTAATAAATATTAAATGAAAATAATATAAAAGATTAAAAACAAATCAAAGAATTTCAAATGCCTGAGAAGTTATTTAATATATTAACAACTACTGAGAGAAGAAAAATCTATATTTATTGTGGTATTTAGCTTAAAACCTGCAACATTTTGATTGTTATATATTTCATTCAAACGGAAGTAAGTCTCAATATTTTTGTTAATTGACAAAATAGATTTATGTGTTGATGATAATTTTCCCTTAATAAAAGAATAGCAATATTTTTTCGTTTATTTATTTATTTATTTTAATTGGAGGCTAATTACTTTACAATATTATGGTGGTTTTTGCCATACATTCACATGAATCATCCATTGAGACAATGATCACCATTAAGTTAGGAAAGTATACTAAAAATAGGAGTTCCATTTACATATTTATGACATGTTTAGAAATCCAAACAGTCTAAGTTCTTTTAGAATATGTCAATTATTAGTATCAACAACAAAAAACTAAATAAGTTAACTTACATATACAATTTTTTCTCAAATTCTTCCTGATTTCCCTGAGAGCAGAGCTTAACTTTGCCCTTGCACTTGGCACTGTCTCTATGTAAATGCGTTTTTACTGGTTCTGATTTATGAGTCATTGCGAGAGCTATGCACTGTAACATGCAACGTCAAGGTAATATCTTCTTGCTCGTTTAATACACACAGGGACTTTGATACGTAATATGTGAACTTTAGATTCAACATCAGAAGAGGCAAGAAGGTCAAGCAGGAGACCATAGACTCATTTTCTAATTTCTGCTTTGCCCTGAAAACTGCTATTTTTCCCTGGGAAGAATTTGTACAGAATAGATTTTTCCTTGATCTCCTCTATTATAATAGTTACTTTATTTCCTCCTTATTTCTAATACTAACTACAATTTTTCATCAAATTTTTGTTTCTTACTCCTTGCTAGTCATTCTAATGTTCATTTTAGAATGACTATACACTCTTTAAAGCTCTTCTTTTCCTTGTTTAATGATATTATTAGTAATTATCTTTAGTAATCAAAAATATGATCTTGTTTAAAACAGCTTTATATGGATCCAAAGTTTCTAAGTACATTAACATTAGTATTTTAAACTATAGGAAACACACACACACAAACACACAAAAACATTATAATTGCATGTATTAAGAAAATATACATCAGTATTTGTAAATATCAATTTAGTGTCCAGTTCAGTTCAGTTCAGTCACTCAGTCATGTCCCACTCTTTGTGACCTCATGAATCACAGCACGCCAGGCCTCCCTGTCCATCACCAATTCCCGGAGTTCACTCAGACTCATGTCCATCGAGTCCGTGATGCCATCCAGCCATCTCATCCTCTGTCATCCCCTTCTCCTCCTGCCCCCAATCCCTCCCAGCATCAGAGTCTTTTCCAATGAGTCAACTCTTCGCATGAGGTAGACAAAGTACTGGACTTTCAGCTTTAGCATCATTCCTTGCAAAGAAATCCCAGGGCTGATCTTCAGAATGGACTGGTTGGATCTCCTTGCAGTCCAAGGGACTCTCAAGAGTCTTTTCCAACACCACAGTTCAAACGCATCAATTCTTTGGAGCTCAGCCTTCTTCCCAGTCCAACTCTCACATCCATACATGACCACAGGAAAAACCATAGCCTTGACTAGATGGACCTTAGTTGGCAAAGTAATGTCTCTGCTTTTTAATATGCTGTCTAGGTTGGTCATAACTTTCCTTCCAAGGAGTAAGCATCTTTTAATTTCATGGCTGTTGCAGTGTTTTAACTACTGTTGCCAGTTTTGAAGAAATGAAACTTTTCAAACGTGCTATTGTGATTTTTATTAGATTTTTCACAAGGTAATTTTCCAACTGTGGCTTAGTAATATGAAAGTTCTTTTATTTCTCTGGTCTCTGCTGAGTCTGTGTTTTGGTTCTAGGAACAATGTGATATGTTGGTGGTGGGTCTTGAGAAAAATAGGTACACACTATTTTTTCCCCATCAAAATGACAGTTTCTTTAGTTTAGAGGATGTCTTGCTCTGACAGACATCAATTTTTGAGCTTGGGTTTTCAAGGTTTTGGGATTTGTTTCTTTGTATCGATAAAGGCCCATCCTCAAAATTAGGGGCCTATTTGATTTTACCAGATGACTACACATGGCTGCTGCTGCTGCTGCTATGTCACGTCAGTTGTTTCCAACTCTGTGCGACCCCATAGATGGCAGCCCACCAGGCTCCTGTCCCTGGGATTCTCCAGGCAAGAATACTGGAGTGGGTTGCCATTTCCTTCTCCAGTGCATGAAAGTGAAAAATGAAATTGAAGTCGCTCAGTCGTATCCGACTCTTCGCTACCCCATGGACTGTAGCGCACCAGCTCCTCCATCCATGGGATTTCCCAAGCAAGAGTACTGGAGTGGGTCACCACTAGAGTGTGTCTTTAACAGGTTATATGAGTCAGGAAGCCAAACTTTCAGGTACTGGATCTAATCATGGTGAGTAATCGCAGGTCTGCACACACACAAACACACACAAGGTTGTTTTTTTTTTTCAGTAGTGCTCATAGTTGAGAGTTCAAACCACCATGTTTTTTGCTTTCTCCCTTAGTCTTCCAGTACACTTCTTTCTAGTAAACTAGTAATATGCTATCCCATTATGAAGGTGAGCATAAGGGATTCTGACCACACTGTTTGATACAAATTGCTAGTGTCACATTTATACTGGGAACAAAAGACTTCCTTGTGCTCAAAAAATTCATGAGAAACATGATCCAAAACTCCATCTGCATGCTCTGCTTCTTTGGGCATCTGCATTCATTATAAAACCCCCATATACCATTTATTTCTTGTCACAGACTTGCTCAGTTTTTTAATTAGTTTGCAAAAGCCACAAAAACTGAATTCAGGAGTATAGCTTCTATCCCCTTTTACTGAGAGTTTGCATAGGTTTGGTACCATTTTCTTATTAAATGCTTCTTAGGATTCAGCAGGGTAGCCATCTAGATCTGTGGTCCTGTGGGCTATTTTTGCAGCACAGGGTTTATTAACAGATTGAAGTTCTTCATGGATCATATAACATGCTTGAATCATTTATGATATTTTTAATCATATAATTTTTCAGCCAAAATACAACAGTTAACAATCACATTGTTCATATAGTTATACTTTTGATAAAAATACATAGTTTTCTTTTTATCTTAGACCCTAAGTCCATCAATCATTTTATTCCAAAACTCTTTTTTGTGACTTTTGAGTTCTGTTTGTTTTTCAGTTGGCAAGATTATATTTTCAGGTACTTTTTCAAAAAGATTTCATTAAGTATTAAATGTCTATGTTATGTTAGATAATTGAAAATGCTTTCTTCTGTTTTGATATGTGGATGCTATCTGATATATTACTCTATTGTTTTTGTCACTTAATATTACAAAGATTTCAAAAATTAATATAAAATATTTTCCTTTTTCTATGAATCTGACCTACTTCTTACACTTGGTTACTATAAGTTTATAAATATTATTTCTTAGAATATTTCAACCGTGATTATTTCTATTATTTTGAGTAGATATGTGTTTTGTTTTTACAGATTTGAGAGTCTTTGTATTTACACTGTACTTTTCTTTCCTGTTTTTATTTTTCTATTTTATTTGTTCTGCTTACTTCTCCAGAATCCCAGTTATTCTCAAGGTGATTCTCTTACATTTCCTTATTCTGCCTAATCGGGTTTACATGTGGCAGACCATATCATTACTCTGCCCACATTCCTGGAGATTTGATCATTTCACCATTTCTGGAACCTCCAGTGCTTCCGCATTCCCTAGGAAGCCAGCTTCTCAGCTTCATTTTCAGAAGACTGGCTTGGGCCCCTGGGGATATTTTGCCAGAAGCCACAAGGGGCTAATATATCTTGGAGTTTACATCTCTGCCCCTCTTTCATAGCTACACCTGCTCCCTGGGCAGCAGTTAACCAATGATGGCACTGCCCTCCTGTGAGATCCTAGCTCCTCTTCCTTGGATACCAAGAGGTGTAATTTACACTCTACATTTGGCTCTTCTGTGATCAAGCTCATGTCTGCTCTCTGAAGGATTTTCCTGACACCTTCTGGCTTGGCTTTCTACCCTTTGCCTTTGCTGGCTGCTTTTAAAAATTCTCCTATAATAAATCATTTGTGTGGAGCACCTGATCTTAATGCATGCTTCAGGAAAACCCAAATTGAACTTATAATTCCTCACTTCTGTGTGATATTTGTCCTTTTCTGTGTTCTAGACACTAGAATGTCTTAAAGAACTCATCAAAAGTAGAGAAAATAACACATGGAAAATAATCAATTAATTTTTTTCTTCCCCAAGAGAAATCCATTCTTTAATATACACCCTATATCAGAAATCTTCTCTTATAAGCAGTGGTGAGGCAGGGAAACCAAAGAGAGTGTGAATTAATAGATATGAATGTTCAACTCTCATAACAAAGTTAGTAAAATATAGTTCTTAAACCAAACCTTTGCCTAATGAGCTTGCACTGAGCTACTAGAACTAATCTTTCAATTGACCATTATTGCACTTATACTACTCATTCTTTTTTCCCAGTGCTCCTGGAATGTCAATGTCTTATTTGTAATGTTATGAAGATTGATGGAATAATAAGTATATAATACCCTGAGTTCCTAGAGAGAAATTTAAACAGGAAGTAGTAGTATTAGTGGTTATATTGATACTCATTTTTGCTTTATTTTTAGAGTGACATGGATGACGGAAAGCTAAAAGACTAAGTAAAATTAAATACAAGTTGCCTCATTAACAGCTCTCAGGTTATTTTGTAGCATCCCCCAATCCTTTATACTTCAGTGTTCTCTGAAGTGCAGGCACCTCACATTTTCAGTGATTTTTTTTTTCTTCTCTTCAGATGAAACAGAAAACATCCTAAATATCAAGAAATCAACACAACACCCAAAGACATTCACTGAGAATTCTGGATTCTGGATCAGTCTTCCTCTTCACTTCCTGTCTTTTGAAATACCTCTACTTTTCTCATTAATACCTATCAACCTTGCCTTATCCATGATACCATTATTTCCTACCTTAACTGATCTCTTAATTAATCATGTGAGGTATGGTATAGTACACACACACACACACACCCCCACACACCCATCCTGCTTCATACAATTACATTATAGAGAACAAATATCTCTCCATGGGCTTGATTTTTGCCTCGTTACCTTTTCTTTGTCACATTAATTCTTAAACATTCCTTCAGATATCGATTCAATCACCTCTTCTTCGGGAACGATTCTCTTACTTTCTGGGTTTTGTCAGTTAATCCTGTTGTATTACCTTATGAATAATGTATTTCTGCCTCACAGAATATGCTACAAGTTTTGTTAATATATTTGTATGATAATTTAATGAATGCCTGTCTTACCTCACTACTAAGATATCTAAGAAAAATAACTATTTTAGAAGAATTTCATCTCCATCAATGAACTCAGATTGTTTGTGTTGATATAAGTTTTGTTCTAAGATAAAAGTCAATTGGGGGGGGGGATGTTGAAACCCATGGGTGTAACTGATGATCCCTATTTAAATTTTAAGGGAACTTACAAGTTATTTTCAAGACTGGGTATACCATTTTGCATTTCCCAATTGATATCATAGTTTTAATTTTCATGTTCCTAAGGAAGCATGCACTGAACATCATTCCATGTGCTATTTTATCATGCATATATCCTCCTTGGTTGAAATGTCCCTTCATAGCTTTTGCTCATTTTCTAATTTGTTTCCTTTTCAATGTTGGTTTTTGATAACCTACTTTCTATATATGAGTCCTTTGCCAATATATGGTTTGCAAATATTATTTCCTGCTCTTTATTTTTTCTGACTTCTTTCTCTTAATAGCATCTTAGTTTAAATATTTTAGATTATCAGTTCAGTTCAGTCACTCAGTCACGTCAGACTCTTTGTGACCTCATGGGCTGCAGCACGCCAGGCCTCCCTGTGCATCACCAGCTCCTGGAGCTTACTCAAACTCATGTCCATTGAGTCCGTGATGCCATCCAATCATCTCATCCTCTGTTGTCCCCTTCTCCTCCCACCTTCAATCTTTCCCAGGATCAGGGTCTTTTCCAATGAATCAGTTCTTCATATCAGGTGGCCAAAGTATTGGACTTTCAGCTTCAGCATCAGTCTTTCTGATGAATATTCAGGACTGATTTCCTTTAGGATGGACTGGTTGGATCTCCTTGCAGTCCAAGAGAATCCCGAGTCTTCAACACCACAGTTCAAAAGCGTCAATTCTTCGGTGCTCAGCTTCCTTTATAGTCCAACTCTCACGTCCATACGTGACTACTGGAAAAACCACAGCTTTGACTAGACAGACCTTTGTTAGATTATAGTGCAGTCCATTTATTTTCCTTTTATAAATCATGTTTTTGGTGCAATGTCTAAGAACTTTACCAAGCGCTGCTGCTGCTGCTGCCAAGTCGCTTCAGTCATTGTCCGACTCTGTGCGACCCCATAGGCAGCAGCCCATGAGGCTCCCCCGTCCCTGGGATTCTCCAGGCAAGAACATTGGAGTGGGTTGCCATTTCCTTCTCAAAACAAGCACTAGTTCTTAAAAATTTTTCTCCTAAAATCTTTCTAAAGTTTTATGGCTATCATCAGCAAAGAGGAGCAAGTTGTTTTTTTTTTTTTTTTTTTCTCTTTAATCTGTAGGCTCCTACTTCCTTTTCTTGCCTTTTTGTCTAGTTAGTACTTCCAGTACCCTGTTGAATTTGAAGCATGAAAATGAATATCCTTATCTGATTCCCTAAATTAGGGGGAAGTCTATCACCATTCAGAGAAGGCAATGGCACCCCACTCCAGAGCTCTTGCCTGGAAAGTCCCATGGACAGAGCAGCCTGGTGGGCTGCAGTCCATGGGGTCGCTAGAGGTCGGACACGACTGAGCGACTTCCCTTTCACTTTTCATTTTCATGCACTGGAGAAGGAAATGGCAACCCACTCCAGTGTTCTTGCCTGGAGAATCCCTGGGACGGGGGAGCCTCATGGGCTGCCTTCTATGGGGTCGCACAGAGTTGAACACGACTGAAGCAACTTAGCAGCGGCAGCAGCAGCTATCACCATTATTACGTAATGATGGCTGCTGGTTTTATGTAGATGTTATTTAGGAAGTTGAGATCGTTTCCTTCTGTTCTTAGTTTTCTGAACATTTTTATCATGAATGTGTATTGAATTTTGTCAACTGTTTTTGCATCAATTGATAGGACCATAGTATTTTTTTTCCTTCAGCTTTTTTTTTAATCATGGATTAAAATGATTAACTTTTTAAAATTACATCAGTCTTGCATTTCTGGAATGATATACAAATGACTGTGACAGGTAATTATTTTTATATATTACTGAATGTGATTTGATAATATTTTGTTAAACTTTTTATTTCTATATCCATGAAGTATACTTCATGGATTTTTTTTCTTGTCCTTTTTGTCTGGTTATGATATCAGAAATTAGCCACAGAAAATGACAAGAAACTTTCTCTTCTTTTATATTTTCTAGAAGAGACTATACAGTTTCATTATCAATTCTGCATTAAATGTTTGATGGAATCCTTCAGTGTAACCATCTAAACCCAGGTTTTTCTTTTTTAAATTTTTTTAAATTTCAAATCAATTTTTATAATAGTTATAAGGCTATTTAAAATATTGAGTTGTAGTAGCTTGTGCTTGGAGGGGATTTGGTATATTTCATCTAGTCTGTTCAGTGTATTTCAGTACTTTGGTCATAGTATTCTCTTACAGGAGCTTCCTTGATGGCTCAGACAGTAAAGCATTTACCTGCAATGCAGGATTCATAAGATTTTCTTATGAGGCTTTTTGATATATCCAGGAATATAATTATATACCCTGTTTCTTTCCTGATATTAGTGATTTGTTACTACTGTCCTTTTTTTTTCCTCCATGTGTCAGTCTTTCTAAAATTTTGTCAATTTTATTGATCCTTTCAAAGGACCGGCTTTGTGTTTCATTTATTTTTCTGTATAGTTTTTCTCTCTATTTATGCTATTGATTTCTTCTCTTTTTTATTTCTTTTTCTTGTTTGCTTTAGGCTTATTTTGCTCTTTAGTTTCCTGTGGTGTGAGCTTGTATTATTATTTTGTGATTTTTTGCCTTTATAAAATGTATGTTTTAGATACTATTAACTTCTCTTTCAGCACTGCATTAGCTGCACCTAATACATTTTAATATGATGCATTCTCACTTGTGTATAGTTTAATACATTTTTTAATTTCCCTTGACACTTCCTCCTTGACAATTTTTTATCAACATTGTTTAGTTTAGTTCCTAGGAGATTTTTCTGTCACTTTTCTACTGATTTCTAGCCTTTTTCCCATTGTGCTCAAAGACTACTCTCCACATTATTTTATATACCTTATTTCTGTTGATAATATTTTTTAAGGCAAGAGATTTGGGTTGTTTTAATAAATGATCCTTAGAAACTTGTCAAGAATGTTCATTCTCCTATTGTTAGGTGGAGTTAGGTACTATTTCTTGATAATGTTCAGTTTTTCTATTTCTGCCTATATACTATGAGCTGTCTGATATTTCTACCAATTGTTGAGGAAAATGCTAAGGCATTATCAAATTAAAATTGTGGGTATATATATATATATTCATTTCTGGAAGTTTATTTCTACATATAACAGTTCTATTGTTAGATACACATGCATTTAGGGTTATTGTGTCTCCTCACAGGACTTTATTAGTACATAATATTCCTTGTGGTGATTCTCTTTGCTTTGAAGTTTGATTGTAGTCTATTCTCCTGCTTTTCTTGATTAATATATTCAAATTAAACCTTTCAATTAGTTTACTAAGCCTCTCTATTGTAATATTTGAAATGTATATCTTACAGGCAGCTTGTAATTGAGACAGGAAATGTTTTATGTACTCTTCCATATTCTGTTTCATCAAAAGTGTATTTAGTGTTTTGCCTTTAATATTATTAATGATACTTTTAAAACTTACATATAACTGGCATTCTCTTTGTTGTTTTATGTTTTCTCTTTGTACTCTCTCTTGTATTTGCTTATGTATTTTTCTGCCTCCTGAAGGCTACAGAACATTTTCAGAATTGCATTTTGAAGTATTTATAGTGTTTTTTGGTATGTGTCTTTGTCTTTCTTTGTATTTCTAGCAGTTAATATAGATATCAGTGTCTACTGGTATTATGTTTTACCAGTGAAATACATAAAACATGACTTTAGATTCCTTTACTCACTCCCACTTGTAATAATATTTTCTTACATATTTCCTTTACATGTATTGAAACTACATTAAACAACGTTATAATTTGTGATTCAAATGTTGAGTGTAATTTAGAAAAATCAAGAGAAAAATCTGTTGTATGTATTCAGAGTTTTACTCTTTTGTAATTTCAAACTTGATAATGCTCCTGTATTTCTTCTATTATATCCTTTCTTTTCAGAAAATGTGATTTAGCCATTCTTTTAGAATTGTTTCTGGCAATGTCTCAATTATCCTTCATCTAAGAACTGTTTGATTTCTATTTTTTCAATACCACTCAAAAAAGAATGTCTCCCTGTCCTCTGTGTTTTTTGATGAGAAATCTTATGTCTGTTGACTAGTTTTTCTCTTAGAGTTTTCGGTGACTTGATTATGATGTGCTGTAGGGTAGATTTTTTTTTTTTTTTTTTTTTTGCTTTGCTTGTTAAAATTTCACTCACTTTTATGAACGTGTAAGTGTATACTTTTGTCAAGTTGGAAACAATTACAATGTTTATTTTATCAAACACTTTTTTAAACTCATGCCCCAACCCTTTTTGGTCCCTCTAAGACTCCAGAACATAAATGCTAGGTCTTTTCATCTATTTTTATATAAGTTATTGAGATCTGTATTTTTTTCAGTTTATTTGTTCTCTGCTTTGCAAGTTGAGTAATTTCTATTTCCTAGTGCAATGAGTTTTTCTTTTGTGTCTCTATTGTGTTTATGAGCCTAATCACTGGAGTTTTTTTTTTTTTTCCTTGTTTTTTTTTTTTTCTCTATAATTGTATTTCTCACTTTTAAAATTTTCATTTTGGTTCTTCTTTTGTATATTTATTAGTTTCCTAAAACTTTCTACTTTTCATTTGTTTAAGCATGTTCACTGGAGCATTTCATTATATCTTTGTAAGATAATTCCAGGATCTGTGTCTTCATGATGCTGGCATCTGTTAATTTTCCTTTCATCATCCAAGCTGATATTTTCCTGGATGTTGATAATGATATTTATTTCTTTACAGTTTTCAGTATCTATTTTTTTTAATTTTTTAATTTTTTTTATTAAATTGTTTTTATTTAATTGTTTATTTAGTTTTTTACTTTTTAAATTTTAAAATCTTTAATTCTTACATGTGTTCCCAAACATGAACCCCCCTCCCACCTCCCTCCCCATAACATCTCTCTGGGTCATCCCCACGCACCAGCCCCAAGCATGCTGTATCCTGCGTCAGACGTAGACTGGCGATTCAATACTTACATGATAGTATACATGTTAGAATGCCATTCTCCCAAATCATCCCACCCTCTCCCTCTCCCTCTGAGTCCAAAAGTCTGTTATACACATCTGTGTCTTTTTTCCTGTCTTGCATACAGGGTCGTCATTGCCATCTTCCTAAATTCCATATATATGTGTTAGTATACTGTATTGGTGTTTTTCTTTCTGGCTTACTTCACTCTGTATAATCGGTTCCAGTTTCATCCATCTCATCAGAACTGATTCAAATGAATTCTTTTTTACGGCTGAGTAATACTCCATTGTGTATATGTACCACAGCTTTCTTATCCATTCATCTGCTGATGGACATCTAGGTTGTTTCCATGTCCTGGCTATTATAAACAGTGCTGCGATGAACATTGGGGTACATGTGTCTCTTTCAATTCTGGTTTCCTCGGTATGTATGCCCAGAAGTGGGATTGCTGGGTCATAAGGTAGTTCTATTTGCAATTTTTTAAGGAATCTCCACACTGTTCTCCATAGTGGCTGTACTAGTTTGCATTCCCACCAACAGTGTAGGAGGGTTCCCTTTTCTCCACACCCTCTCCAGCATTTATTGCTTGCAGATTTTTGGATCGCAGCCATTCTGACTGGTGTGAAGTGGTACCTCATAGTGGTTTTGATTTGCATTTCTCTAATAATGAGTGATGTTGAACATCTTTTCATGTGTTTGTTAGCCATCCATATGTCTTCTTTGGAGAAATGTCTATTTAGTTCTTTGGCCCATTTTTTGATTGGGTCGTTTATTTTTCTGGAATTGAGCTGCATAAGTTGCTTGTATATTTTTGAGATTAGTTGTTTGTCAGTTGCTTCATTTGCTATTATTTTCTCCCATTCAGAAGGCTGTCTTTTCACCTTGCTTATAGTTTCCTTTGTTGTGCAGAAGCTTTAAATTTTAATTAGATCCCATTTGTTTATTTTTGCTTTTATTTCCAGAATTCTGGGAGGTGGATCATAGAGGATCCTGCTGTGATTTATGTCAGAGAGTGTTTTGCCTATGTTCTTCTCTAGGAGTTTTATAGTTTCTGATCTTACATTTAGATCTTTAATCCATTTTGAGTTTATTTTTGTGTGGGGTGTTAGAAAGTGATCTAGTTTCATTCTTTTACAAGTGGTTGACCAGTTTTCCCAGCACCACTTGTTAAAGAGATTGTCTTTACTCCATTGTATATTCTTGCCTCCTTTGTCAAAGATAAGGTGTCCATAGGTGTGTGGATTTATCTCTGGGCTTTCTATTTTGTTCCATTGATCTATATGTCTGTCTTTGTGCCAGTACCATACTGTCTTGATGACTGTGGCTTTGTAGTAGAGCCTGAAGTCAGGCAAGTTGATTCCTCCAGTTCCATTCTTCTTTCTTAAGATTGCCTTGACTATTCGAGGTTTTTTGTCTTTCCATACAAATCTTGAAATTATTTGTTCTAGTTCTGTGAAAAATGTGGCTGGTAGCTTGATAAGGATTGCATTGAATTTGTAAATTGCTTTGGGTAGTATACTCATTTTCACTATATTGATTCTTCTGGTCCATGAACATGGTATATTTCTCCATCTATTAGTGTCCTCTTTGATTTCTTTCATCAGTGTTTTATAGTTTTCTATATATAGGTCTTTAGTTTCTTTAGGTAGATATATTCCTAAGTATTTTATTCTTTTCGTTGCAATGGTGAATGGAATTGTTTCCTTAATTTCTTTTTCTACTTTCTCATTATTTGTGTATAGGAATGCAAGGGATTTCTGTGTGTTGGTTTTATATCCTGCAACTTTACTATATTCATTGATTAGCTCTAGTAATTTTCTGGTGGAGTCTTTAGGGTTTTCCATGTAGAGGATCATGTCATCTGCAAACAGTGAGAGTTTTACTTCTTCTTTTCCAATTTGGATTCCTTTTATTTCTTTTTCTGCTCTGATTGCTGTGGCCAAAACTTCCAGAACTATGTTGAATAGTAGCGGTGAAAGTGGACACCCTTGTCTTGTTCCTGACTTTAGGGGAAATGCTTTTCAATTTTTCACCTTTGAGGATAATGTTTGCTGTGGGTTTGTCATATATAGCTTTTATTATGTTGAGGTATGTTCCTTCTATTCCTGCTTTCTGGAGGGTTTTTATCATAAATGGATGTTGAATTTTGTCAAAGGCCTTCTCTGCATCTATTGAGATAATCATATGGTTTTTATTTTTCTATTTGTTAATGTGGTGAATTACATTGATTGATTTGCGGATATTGAAGAATCCTTGCATCCCTGGGATAAAGCCCACTTGGTCATGGTGTATGATCTTTTTAATGTGTTCTTGGATTCTGATTGCTAGAATTTTGTTGAGGATTTTTGCATCTATGTTCATCAGTGATATTGGCCTGTAGTTTTCTTTTTTTGTGACATCTTTGTCAGGTTTTGGTATTAGGGTGATGGTGGCCTCATAGAATGAGTTTGGAAGTTTACCTTCTTCTGCAATTTTCTGGAAGAGTTTGAGGAGGATAGGTGTTAGCTCTTCTCGAAATTTTTGGTAGAATTCAGCTGTGAAGCCGTCTGGACCTGGACTTTTGTTTGCTGGAAGATTTCTGATTACAGTCTCAATTTCCGTGCTTGTGATGGATCTGTTAAGATTTTCTATTTCTTCCTGGTTCAGTTTTGGAAAATTGTACTTTTCTAAGAATTTGTCCATTTCTTCCACGTTGTCCATTTTATTGGCATACAACTGCTGATAGTAGTCTCTTATGATCCTTTGTATTTCTGTGTTGTCTGTTGTGATCTCTCCATTTTCATTTCTAATTTTATTGATTTGATTTTTCTCTCTTTGCTTCTTGATGAGTCTGGCTAATGGTTTGTCAATTTTATTTATCCTTTCAAAGAACCAGCTTTTGGCTTTGTTGATTTTTGCTATGGTCCCTTTTGTTTCTTTTGCATTTATTTCTGCTCTAATTTTTAAGATTTCTTTCCTTCTACTAACTCTGGGGTTCTCCAATTCTTCCTTTTCTAGTTGCTTTAGTTGTAGAGTTAGGTTATTTATTTGACTTTTTTCTTGTTTCTTGAGGTATGCCTGTTTGAGTTCAGAAACACTCTGGGGGCAACAAATAGTAGAATAACGGAGGCAGAAGATAGGATTAGTGAAATAGAAGATAGAATGGTAGAAATAAATGAATCAGAGAGGAAACAAGAAAAACGAATTAAAAGAAATGAGGACAATCTCAGAGACCTCCAGGACAATATGAAATGCTCCAACATTCGAATTATAGGAGTCCCAGAAGAAGAAGACAGAAAGAAAGATCATGAGAAAATCCTTGAGGAGATAATAGTTGAAAACTTCCCTAAAATGGGGAAGGAAATAATCACCCAAGTCCAAGAAACACAGAGAGTTCCAAATAGGATAAACCCAAGGCGAAACACCCCAAGACACATATTAATCAAATTAACAAAGATCAAACACAAAGAACAAATATTAAAAGCAGCAAGGGAAAAACAACAAATTACACACAAAGGGATTCCCATAAGGATAACAGCTGATCTTTCAATAGAAACTCTTCAGGCCAGGAGGGAATGGCAAGACATATTTAAAGTGATGAAAGACAATAACGTACAGCCCAGATTACTGTACCCAGCAAGGATCTCATTCAAATACGAAGGAGAAATCAAAAGCTTTATAGACAAGCAAAAGCTGAGAGAATTCAGCACCACCAAACCAGCTCTCCAACAAATTCTAAAGGATATTCTCTAGACAGGAAACACAAAAAGGGTGTATAAACCCGAACCCAAAACAATAAAGTAAATGGTAACGGGATCATACTTATCAATAATTACCTTAAACGTAAATGGGTTGAACGCCCCAACCAAAAGACAAAGACTGGCCGAATGGATACAAAAACAAGACCCCTCTATATGCTGCTTACAAGAGACCCACCTCAAAACAAAGGGACACATACAGACTGAAAGTGAAGGGCTGGAAAAAGATATACCACGCAAATAGAGACCAAAAGAAAGCAGGAGTGGCAATACTCATATCCGATAAAATAGACTTTAAAACAAAGGCTGTGAAAAGAGACAAAGAAGGCCACTACATAATGATCAAAGGAACAATCCAAGAAGAAGATATAACAATTATAAATATATATGCCCCCAATATAGGAGCACTGCAATATGTAAGACAAATGCTAACAAGTATGAAAGGGGAAATCAACAATAACACAATAATAGTGGGAGACTTTAATACCCCACTCACACTTATGGACAGATCAACTGAACAGAAAATTAACAAAGAAATGCAAACTTTAAATGATACATTAGATCAGTTAGACCTAATTGATATCTATAGGACATTTCACCCCAAAACAATGAATTTCCCTTTTTTTTCAAGTGCTCATGGAACCTTCTCCAGGATAGATCACATCCTGGGCCATAAATCTAAACTTGATAAATTCAAAAAAATCGAAATCATTCCAAGCATCTTTTCTGACCATAATGCATTAAGATTAGATCTCAATTACAGGAGAAAAACTATTAAAAATTCCAACATATGGAGGTTGAACAACACACTTCTGAATAACCAACAAATCACAGAAGAAATAAAAAAAGAAATCAAAATATGCATAGAAACTAATGAAAATGAAAACACAACAACCCAAAACCTGTGGGACACTATTTATTTCTTTAAAATTAATTGACGTTTTCTTTACAATATTAGTTTGATCTCTGCCATTCATCAACATGAATTAGCCATAGGTGTACACATGTTCTCTCCCTCTTGAACCCCCCTTTCACCTCCCACCCTTGGGGCATGTCTTATGTGCTGTCCAAGGGGTAAAATTCTATATTTCCCATTAAACCACTACCAGGGCACCCCAGTTGTGAGGAAGAAGGTCATCCAATTGCCACTGCCTTTGTGGCTTCCACTAACAGCATGGTGGTTGAGGGTTTAGTGACCTCTGGGCAGTGTTGAATGTTCTGGTTTCCACCCAGGCTCTTTGACACTATGTTGGGGAGTGGGGTGGAGAGGTTTCTTGGTGCTATTGGTTGGATGTGAAAGTCAGGCTCCTTAACTGATCTCGTGTGTGTGTGTGTGTGTGCATGTGTGTGTGTGTGTGTGTGTGTGTGTGTCTGTTGGGGGGACTTTCATTACTACTGGGCAGGGAAGACATTTCCAGGTCCCACTGGGATGTGTCTGATACCACAGGAGGTATGCCTCGTTACAGCTGGGCGATGGTGGGAGTCTGCCTTCCTCATTCAGCCCTGGCTGGCAGAGGCCAGGTTTTCAGCACACTTTTTCCTGGTATTTGTCCGGGTCAGGCTGTTATTGTCTGAAGATTTCCTGCCGTGATAGATTTTCCCTTTCCTGGTCCTTTGGCTAGAGAGAGTAGGTTTTTAGTTATTTTAAATTTATTTTGTCTGTGCTGGTATGCTGGGTTCTTCAGCTCTGAATCTGGGATACATGAGGCAGAAAGGAAGCCCAGAGATGTAGTTGCCTTGATGTTGTTCAGCTGACAGTTTTCCAAGACAGGATTTTTTTTTTTTTTAATATCCTTTTCAACTTAGAGTGGTTTTTTTTTTTTTGCACTTATATGATACTGTGTATATGTGTATGTATACATATATATACACACATACAGATGTGAAAGTTGGACCATGAAGAAGGCTGAGCAATGAAGAACTGATGCTTTCAAATTAGGGTGCTAGAGAAGATTCTTGAAAGTCCCTTGACTGCAAAGAGATCAAACCAGTCAATCTTAAAAGAAATAAACCCTGAATATTCAATAAAAGCTTATTTCTGTCCAATTAAATAGCAGGCAAATAATAGAACAGGAAACACAGCCCAGAAAAAACTTCTCTCTATATTTAAATAAATATATAGTAGTAGAAATTATTGGATAAATTATTGTTCAACTGTGTGAAAAAATGATTAATATTAAAAAAAATATGACAACTGAATTTTGCTTCAGAGCTAAATAGTTTTGAGGTCAATAATGGTCAACTATGAATGTGAAGAACTAGGGAAAACTTAAGGATATTGTAGCAAGAGCTGGGAGGGATCAGGGGCAGGAGGAGAAGGGGACGACAGAGGATGTGATGGCTGGATGGCATCACTGACTCGATGGACATGAATTTGAGCAAACTCCGGGAGTTGGAGATGGACAGGAAGGCCTGAGTGCTGCGATTCATGGGGTCTCAAAGAGTCAGACACGACTGAGCCACTGAACTGAAACTGAACTGAGCAAGATCTTGAAATATAAAGGAATTTTTTTTTTAAATTTTGAAACGATATTTTAATTCATATCTCCCTCAGAAATATAACATAATACCATTTTCTAAAAGGAATTATTTTAAATATAAGAACAATAAGGAAATTCAACAGGGATAATTGGGAAATTTTCCAATTATGTGAGAAAAAAACAAAATACAATGTACATTTAAATAAATATTAAGATTAGATAACTGTAACAGCCAAAACAGAAAAAATAGAAGTATTTTTATTATGTAAATAGCTCTAAAAAGCTTAAGAAAGTTTGGCACTTGTACTATATGATAAATGAATAAATACTTAAGTAAAGAATTTTTTTCCTGTCTCTAAAGCAAGTATAAAAATGGCTATTGAACTAAATAAAAGTTAAACTTCAAATTGTTTGTGATATTTTTAACTGTATTGTAACTGGTTACATAAAATGTATGCATAATCCTTCGAGACCTAGTTCAAGAATTTTTATATTCTTTGAGCTAGTTATACAATTTTATACATGATATCAGAGAAAGCAATGGCAACCCACTCCAGTACTCTTGCCTGGGAAATCCCATGGACGGAGGAGCCTCATAGGCTGCAGTCCATGGGTCGCTAGGAGTTGGGCATGACTGAGTGACTTCACTTTCACTTTTCACTTTCATGCTTTGGAGAAAGAAATGGCAACCCACTGCAGTATTTTTGTCTGGAGAATCCCAGGGACAGAGGAGCCTAGTGGGCTGCCGTCTATGGGGGTCGCACAGAGTCGGACACGACTGAAGCGACTTAGTAGCAGCAGCAGCAGCAGCGTATGTGATATATTATAGTCTATTTATTAAGGAAGCTAGCTCTGCTAGACTCTCACCATCTAGCTGTGTGATATTATATAACTAGTTTATTCCATTTTGACATCAGTAGAGATAATAATTTTATTTATTAATACCTTATTGGATTCCTTAATATACTTCACGGTCACACTACCAAAAGTATCCTATGGAACTTAACTATTGAATTATATTTTCAGACACTGTATGGCATGATATTTAGCAAATATTTGCAGTACAAAACTGCATTCATTATGTCCCAAATGTTTGATAAATATATACAAATGAGTTGGATGTAATATGCAGACCATACTCACACAGACACCTGAATGCGTGACTAAAGGTCATTTTTAATTTTCTCTTTCATGTCTACTATGTTTCTGAGAATTCCAAATATTTCCATTTCCCAAAATATCCCACATGAGCATGTGTTACTTATTGAGGCAGGAAATAATAAAAGCAATCAATAAGCTTTCCAAAATTTCTCTTTGTTCTCGTCTTTGTTTGCTGTTCGACAATTATGTAGTATGCCAAAACTAAAATTGCCTTGTGTTTTTTCATCATGGGGAGTCCATATTTACTCCTGCCATCTGGAAATGTGGTTTACCTACACCGTAGAGAGTAGCAGATCATAATACAATGAACTACCATATGTGACAGAATTCAATTTTGTTCCAAAATGTTGTACAGTAAAAATCTGATTGTATGCAGTTTTATACCACCTGCATTCTCACAAAGAATATATCTTTTGGTTTTTCAACAATAAGACTGTTCATTTTTTACTTTGTTTTTTTCCCACAGATATTAATACTATAATTCATATATTCTCTGGTTAGTTAAACTATCATGCATTGAAATTAGTCAGAGATAATTACTCCTCCGACTTCCTACACAAAGGAGCAATGTCACTACACACAATAGAAAGTGTATTCCTTAAAGCGATGCAATTCACTTCAGGTTTGATTTCTATTTTGTAATTGCGCTTTCACCAGAGGAGATAGAAACATTTTTTAGGGATGTTTACCTATTATCAAGTATGAAATTTGGAAGTTTATTAGGGAAAAATTATCACATATTCTCTGTCAAAATGTTCAAATTACATTTGTAATTCAGAAAACTTTTAATGTGCGCTTTCTCTTTTGCTTTAATTATTAAAATAGACTTCTCTGTTGTAGGGTGGATAATAAAACTCTTTTCTTTTCTGACAGGATATATTGAATGATCTCTGCCCTTCAACAACAGAAGGTTTTTCTTTTCTTTTTACTATTTCTTTCTCTTCCAATGTACTTGGGTCAATTTCTCGCCATCGCTACTCTTGCCCATATCATTGGTTATTGGTAGGTATGCTCAAAAAATAAGTAGATAGAAGTGAAAATCTCATAGACCTGCTTCACAGGCATAAGTAAGGAGAACTTACTCTGGTGCTGAAAGCAAAAACAAAATGTTAAGTAGAAAAGTTAAGACTGGAAAATACACATTAGATTAGGTTCTGGGGGAGCACAGTTATTTCCTCTATTGTAATGTAAGGGCATTATTGAGTGCCCTTCTATCAGAAAAGAGGAAATCATCGAGGCATATCAATCACACACCTATATGTTTACATCGCACATATATTTTCAATTGATCATTAGTAGATTCAGGAATAAACAAAAGTAAAGCAATGTTGTACCAAGATGAAACTCTAGAGCTGATATGACTGCCCTGTAAAATCTATTTTAATAACTATGATCACTGCCATTTGTAACCAATCCTTCCTTACACTTTAGGTAATTTTGTTTATCTTGTTCTTTTTCCTTGTCTTGATTGTTGTTCAGTCACTCAGTTGTGTCCGACTCTTGGTAACACATGGACTGCAGTATGGCAGGCTTCTTGTTCTACATCATCTCCCAGAGCTTGCTCAAACTCATGTCCATTGAGTCAGTGATGCCGTCCAACCACTTTGGCCACTGTCTCCCCCTTCTCCTGCAATATTCCCCAACATCAGGGGCTTTTCTAATGAGTTGGCTCTTCACATCAGTTGGCCAAATTATTGGAGCTTCAGCTTCAGCATCAGTCCTTCCAATGACTATTCCAGATTAATTTCCTTTAGGATTGACTGGTTTGATCTCCTTGCAGTCCAAGGGACTCTCAAGAGTCTTCTCCTACACCACAGTTCAAAAGCAAAAACTCTTCGACACTCAGCTTTCTTTATGTTCCAACTCTTACATCCATACAGGACTACTGAAAAAAAACATAACTTAGATTAGACGGACCTTTATCAGCAAACCATTGTCTCTGCTTTTTAATATGCTGTCTAGGTTGGTCATAGCTTTTCTTCAAGGGAGCAAACATCTTTTAATTTCATGGCTCCAGTCACCATCTGCAGTGATTTTGAAGCCCAAGAAAATAAAGTATGTCACTGTTTCCATTGTTTCCCCATCTGTTTGTCATGAAGTGATGGGACCGGATGCCATGATGTTAGTTTTTTGAATGTTGAATTTTAAGCCAGCTTTTTCACTCTCCTCTTTCACTTTCATCAAGAGGCTCTTCAGTTCTTCTCTTTCTGCCATAAGGGTGGTGTCATCTGCATATCTGAGGTTATTGATATTTTTCCTGGCAACCTTGATTCCAGCTTGGGCTTCATCCAGCCAGCATTTCACATGATGTACTCTGCATAGAAGTTAAATAAGCAGGGTGACAATAGACAGCCTTGACGTACTCCTTTTCCTGTTTGGAACCAGTCCATTATTCCATGTCCAGTTCTAACTGTTGCCTTTTGACCTGCATACAGATTTCTCAGGAGGCAGGTTAGGTGGTCTGGTATTCCCATCTCTTTCAGAATTTTCCACGGTTTGTTGTGATCCACACAGTCAAAGGCTTTAGCATAGTCAATGAAGTAGAAGTAGATGTTTTCCTGGAATTCTCTTGCTTTTTCTGTGATCCAATGGATATTGACAATTTGATCTCTTGATTAGGTGAAATTTAATAGACTTTGTGGTATGGTGGTAACAGAGATATTTCATAGAGTGATCAAGTCTAAATATGTTTTAATTCTTTAGGAAGGATGAAATAATCATCAGCAATCAGGTATAGATTTCAGCTCTCTGGGTCTTCTGAGTCCTATGTCTTTTTTGCAGGATATTTGTCCTTAATCATCATCTCTTTTTGAGCAATGTTTTCTCTATATTTGCTAGACTCATATATAACTGATCTTTCAACCCCAAAGAGCAACCAGGCTCCTTATGTTAAGGAAATAGTCTAATAAAGGCAGAATTCTATTCCAAATACTGTAAAGAATTGACAATCAATTGTGTCATTTTGTTTTGGAAAAAAGTCTACTCAATTTCGTTATCTCTTACCTGTGTGTAATATTTTGAGTCAATAGAAAATGCACAACTTCTTTCAATTTTCCTGTCTGCACAAGAATACATTCTTAACTCTAGCAAACTGTAGATTTTTAGAGTTTTGAATTATAATTTTAAGACCACATTCCTTCATTAACATTCACATGAGAGACTTAACAAATTACCTTGTAACTCTGAAATCCACATAATTAAATTATTTGACTGATTTACAATAAGGTTGGCCTTGTAGACAGAACAAATAAGACATTCCTTTAGAGCCACTTGACCTATGCATGAAATCAAGAGACAAAGATAAATATATGTGACCAATTGGTTTATGACCAAGATACCAATGAAACTCAATAGAAGTATAGTCTTTTAGACAAAAGGTTCTAGAATAATTTAACAGTTTTATGAAAAAAAAAAGGAACCAAATTTTCATGCACACTTTGCAACAACAACTAAATCTTTTTCAACATAAATGGATCATAGATTCATGTTTTCAATAAAGGGATATTTGACATTTTTCTCTTTAAAATGATTTGCATATCAGTTATTATCTGAGAATGTCTTAATCTTGTCCAAAATGTCAGAGAATTATATAACTTCACAATTTTTATAACTTTTACTATATACTTCACATTATTGTAAATACTTAATATTAATATTGGAGAAGGAAATGGCAACCTACTCCAGTACTCTTGCCTGGAAAATTCCATGGACTGAGACGCCTGGTAGGCTACAGTCCATGGGGTCACAAAAAGTTGGACATGACTGAGCAACTTCACTTTCACTTTCAATGCTAACATATTACCCCCATTCCCTTCTCATTGGCACCATGTAACTCAGCTTTTATGATATAGTTCCTTCAACTAGGAAAGTGTGCTTTAACTTCATAGATGAAAACTCTGGTACCCTAAGCTAATCCACTAACTTTAGCTAAATCAATAATTTAGACTTGTGTCTATAAAAATAAATTCTTCCAAATTGCAGTCACTCCCAGTATTCTAGCTTGCTTCTTTCACTCACGTTAGCTCCATATCTTTACTCATATTTAGTAGTTCTTATATTTTTCAAAATGCTAGTTGATAAATAAAGAAGTTATGGCATATTTGTAAATGTGATATTATTGAGCCATGAGAAATAAGGAAATCCTGCCATTTGCTACAGTATAGATGAACCTTGAGGGCACTGTGCTAAGTGAGATAAGTCAGATATAAAGTGAAAAGTACTGGATGATATGACTTATATGTGGAGTCTAAAAAAGCTTAACTTAAAAAAAAAAAGAGTACAATGGTGGTTACATGGGGCTGGGGGTTGAGAGAATTTGGTCAAATGTATAAACTTGGAACTAGTACATAAATTTTGGAGGTCTAATGAGCAGCATATATTTACCACAAAGAATGTTGGCCAAAAACATGGACCCACCTGCCAGTTGTCCAGAGATCACCCGGTTCTGTGAGATGAGCTGCAGTCCTGTGCAAATGGAGAACCACCTTGACAAGTTAGGTGTTTGGTATCAAACATTTTACACAGCAAAGAAGAGGCACATCGTAGGTAAGTAGTTAATAAATTTGGGACATTTAAAGCGAGTATAAACAAACTCAAGGGACCATGATGAGGAAAGATCACCCTGGTGCATATAAATGGAAGACAAGTACATCTAAGAATGCGCAACAGTGAATTAGCAGCTCTAATTCTTTGGGCACAGTTTATGAAGTCACACTAGGCAAAAACAAAGACAATTACCTGCCACATATGGCTAAGTATTTTTGCCAGTCGCTTAGCACTGAACGGATGTGACTATTATGTCTTTGCCAAGATGCAGTTACAGAATCTACTTCATCTAGCTTACATGGAAAGGGACTTATTATAGGCTATTTGTTGGCTGACAGTTTTTGGAAGGGCCAGGAAATCACATTTTGTGACACACAGCCAGGATTTACTTGTGTCCAAACAGCACAATTTCTTAAGCAAAGTAATCTGATCCACTGCATAACCCTAGCCATTCAAAAGGCCAGGGGCCAGATACCAGTCAGCGAGGATCTTTGCCAAAGATGCTGTGGACAAAGCAATAGCCTCCACAGTGAACAGAGCTAAGAGAGCTGAAGGCATACTCTGTCTTTACTCCAATTTTCAAACTTGTCCTTGTCTTGTGGCACAGCTTCCAGGGAACACCACTCTTTGATTCAACCTACGGAAGCTATGATAATGTAGAGAAATACCAAGATGAGGTTTTGGGCGGGTGCACTTAACAGATGGTGACTATAATACAATTTCTCATATTTGCATAGAGTTATGCCTAACCTAGTATTGAAATTAAATAGGTATTGTTCTCATCCCCAATAGCAAAACTTCCTTTCTTAGTTAATACAATCTTCATGAAGTCCAGTGAACTCCTGTATTTACGATTGAGATAACTGGACTTGGTATACTAACCTTACTTCTGCCTTTAAATTTAGCCACACAGACTGGGAAAGACAAAATTCACAATATCTGTCAGAAAAGATATATTGATTTAGGCTGTTTCTATTCAGATGAACTGATTTTCACAGTAGCAGAATTTTTATGTTATGAAATTTCAAAAGGAGGATGTTTGTTTGAAATTGGAAGCAAGCAAATCTTATGAAGTAAATTCTGTCATGTTCTATACATATTCAGAAATATGTATACTGTATATGTTTGGTGTTCAGTCGTGTCCAACTCTCTGTGACCCCATGGACTGTAGCCCACCAGGTTCCTCTGTCCATGGAATTCTCCAGGCAAGAATGCTGGAGTCGGTTGCCATTTCCCTCTCTACTGTATATGTATGAAGTGAAGTGAAGTCGCTCAGTTGTGTCCGACTCTTTGTGACCCCATGGACTGTAGCCTACCAGGCTCCTCCGTCCATGGAATTTTCCAGGCAAGAGTACTGGAGTGGGCTGCCATTTCCTTCTCCAGAGGATCTTCCCAACCCAGGGATTGAACCCCACTCTCCCGCATTGCACGCAGATGCTTTACTATCTGAGCCACCAGGGAAGCTTTTTATATACTGTATATGTATAGACATATATAATATTATATTAGATATATATTTTTCATATAAAAAATAATTCATAGTATTACTGCAAACCAAGAATGGCAGTCAAGTTCCTTATAGAATGTAGTGAATTAAACATTTTTGTCAATAGCACTAAAGAATTGTGGTCTTCACATGTATATCTCATGAAATAAGAGATTACCAACCAACTTGACTGGCAGTATAAATGCAGTTTACTTTTGTTTATTGTTCAATTGTTCAAGTTTTCCTGTCATTCTTTTTGAGGATCCATATAATTAGACTTCAGTTATTGTTTGAGGTCTCTTGTCATTTCTTACTAAAGACCCCTGTGTTTTGAGTCTCAGATATTCAGGACATGTGACAAGCAAGTTTTTTATTGCTTGATATATTTTTTTCATCCCCTCCACCAAAAACTCTTGAGAGTCCCTTGGGCTGCAAGAAGATCAAACCAATGAATCCTAAAGGAAATCAATCCTGAAATTCGTTGGAAGGATTGATGCTAAAGCTGCAGCTTGAATACTTTGCCCACCTGATTCAAAGAGCCAACTAATTGGAAAAGACCCTGATGCTGGGAAAGATTGAAGGCAAAAGGAAAAGGGGGAAATGGAGGATAAGATGGTTAGATAGCATCACTGACTCAGTGGACATGAATCTGAGCAAACTCCAGGATATAGGAAAAGAAAGGGAGCCCAGTGTGCTGCAGTCCATGAGATTCCAAAGAGTTTGACATGACTTAGCAAATGGGCAACAATCACCACGAAAAAAAACTCACATTGCGATAACCTTTTTTTTTCCCCTAATGCATTAACCTTGCAAAACCCAAATCCTGTTGAATACAAAGCATCCTCTACGCTGCACATGGATAAGAGTAGCTGAAATAGAATACTGCAACACATACATTCTTGCTCTGGTAGAAAACATTTTTATGGGAGTAGCTATAATTTCATTGTTTCAAATGTTGTCTCCAAGCTGATGACTCCAGGAACAAAAGAGTTAACAGCAGGTCTGTAGCTCTTTCCCTCTCTTCTGGGCATGCAAGTGGTGATCTGATCTTGACAAAGTCTACCAGCAAATATTCCAGTGGGATTTATAGTCTCAAGGTTACTGAGGAATTTTTACCTAAGAATTTTTTTAAAGCAGGGTATGCCATTTCTCTACAATCATCATTCAAAATAAACATGAAATGAAGAGACGTATAGGACAAAACTGGCTGGAGAATGGAAGTTAACTGCAGACTGTACCTGTGTGATTAAGTGTAGTACAGAAACCAGGAGGCCTCATACTAAAACTGCTTCCTAAACTGTCCAGTACACGTAGATAGTATCTGTTTCTTCCTTCAAAATCAAAACTCATCACAAGGTGGGAAGCATGCCTGGTTTTGCCTTGTTTTGTTTTGCTTTGCTTTTGGTTTTATTTTGTCTTGGAAGCTGCATCTGTTGAGTTGGTGGCTATCTGAGTGACTAGTAGTATGAGGCTACAATTCTCCCTACTTTTTGCTTGTATCTTGCACTAAGCATTTGGGAAGTTTGATGCTGAGTTAGATCTATTATCTTTGTGCGTCTGCTTTGATAATTCAGGCATCTATGATGCTACAACTATGAAGTAACACTACCCCAGAACTTTTCCCTAGATTCTAAGCCTAATGTCCAAGGTATCACCTAACCATTAATGTGTTAAAAAGTATCTGAATCTCAAACTTCTAAAATCCAGTTTTCACACATTTTAGAATGTGTCTCCTCTAGACATCTCTATCTCAAGGACTGTTCTACTCCCCCTGAGTCCAGCCCCCAGTGCAAAACTCTGGAGACATCTTTGACATTTATCTCTCTAGATTCAAATCATTTGTAAGGGATGGTTTCTACTTCAGAAGGGCTTTCCTGGTGGCTCAGCTGGTAAAGAATCCACCTGCCTGGTGCACTGGGATGACCCTGAGGGATGGGATGGGGAAGGACGTGGGAGGGGGGTTCAGGATGGGCAACATATGTACACACACGGCTGAATCATGTCAATGTATGGCAAAAACCACCATGATATTGTAAAGTAATTAGCCTCCAATTAAAATAAAATAAATCCATCAATATCTGCAGGAACAAAAATAAAATAGAATCCGCCTGCAATGGGGCAGACATGGGTTTGATCCCTGGGTCGGGAAGAATCCCCTGGAAAAGGGAAAGACTACTCACTCCAGCATTCTGGCCTGGAGAATCCCATGGACTGTATAGTCCATGCTGTTGCCAAGAGTCGGACACAACTGATTGACTTTCACTTTTTACCTCAGAAATATATCCAGTATCTATTCTGTTTGCTCCATTTCCTCCATAACACCCCTAATCCAAACTGTAATCATCTTTCAACAGATTACAGCAATTGTCTCTTATTTTAAATTGTGGCCATAAAATAAATGTCTTTTAAGAAAATCAGAGCATGTCCTATTTTCATTCATTAATTCAATTGTTATTTATTCAGATTGCCTCAGTGATTTCTTTTTTTTTTTGATTAATAGATGGTTTTATTTTTTGTTTTAATTTTATTTATTTTTTTACTTTTTAAATTTTAAAATCTTTAATTCTTACATGCGTTCCCAAACATGAACCCCCCTCCCACCTCCCTCCCCATAACATCTCTCTGGGTCATCCCCATGCACCAGCTCCAAGCATGCTGTATCCTGCATCAGACATAGACTGGCAATTCAATTCTTACATGATAATCATCCCACCCTCTCCCTCCCTCTGAGTCCAAAAGTCCATTATACACATCTGTGTCTCTTTCCCTGTCTTGCATACAGGGTCTTTACTTACTTGGATTAAGTTAGAAAGACAGAATTAGAAGCTGGCCATTGGTTGTGGCTTTGACTTCTTTTGCTCTCTAAATTTCTTAACTTGATGATCATTTAGTGTATATGATTGTTGTGCTAATTGGCACATAAGGTTATCAACATATGATAGGTTATCAAGCTCGTACATGATAAAATATTATATAAATATTTATTATATGGAAAAATATTTTAAAACTAAAAAACAGGATAGATATTTTTAAACTTGAATGACAAACGTACTTATTAAAGTCTGACATATTTTAAAAGACACTTTTAAATATCCACTAAGGTTTTAAGAAGTACCGTGATAAATAGTGAAAATTCAAATTGATTGAGTAGCATATTTAGCCACTACCTTAAAGTGAGCATTCAAAAATAAATTAGTGAGTTGTTAGAGTTTGATGGTGATACAATTTTTAAACAAATGCAAAATCAAAAGCGAATCATTCTTCTTCGAAGCTTTCCTATCAATTTATAATGAAATTTATATAGGATTATAGGGGATCATTTTCATATCCTAATATTCACAAATATTTGTTTAAATAAATTCTTACATTGTGATTCTTTTAACTGAGTGAAATTGAAGAAATAAAATGACTTTGATATAAAATGTCATTTACTATTCCTATTTCAAATAAAACATTTGATGCAACAATTGCATGGTTTTCAAATTTGGTATTTACAGTAGGTAAATGTTACCATGTCACTATTATCAAGTACGTATTCAAGAAAATATCAATTATAAACAGAAAGCAAATTTCAAATTTTAAAATGTGATTCTGTCATTAAATGAGTTTGATGACAAGTAGCGTAGATGGCAGATAGCTTTCATATTTTATAAGCACACAGCAATTTTGGGTTATTGTTTGAAACATTAGAATTTTCAGAATTACAGAGTGAATATAAGTGGAGTAATATTAGAATTTAAAAAAAGACTTCATAAAAAACTGGGGATAAAGACATGTAATTAGCCAACAATAGACAAAAATATGCATCAGATACTATGTCAATATCATACAGATACATATATGAAACATTTTGACTTCAGAAAATTAGTTATAACATTAATATGATGTGCTAAGTGTGTTTAAATGATACTAAGAGCTATACAAAAGAGATTTATAAGAATTAGTAAGAAATTAAAACATCTATCTAATCGTAACTCTTCTTTTAGGGAAGATAATTATGTAATGTGGTCAAGTTAACATAAATATATATTATATAACATATATAAAATAAATATTAAAATATAAAGAATAAAAATATTGACAATTTAAAGCAGAGATTTTAGCCTGACTGTCTTTACTCCATATTCCTTTCTGGTCTTTGGATTCATTATCTGCAAAATGGAGATGATTGAAATATTTAAGGAAGCATTCAGTACATTTACTTCATTTTCCCTTGGTCATTTCCTGGTAATAAAACAAAAACTTTAAGGAATTATGACTCAGACTTGGGGTGATGGTTATTGTATTGTGAGATGCTCAAATGTAAGAGTACAGATTATATGCTATCTTTCAAATTTAGACTCACAATCAAGATTATCAGCAAAAATAAGGAAAAGAACCTCATCTATTTCTCAGATGAACTGTGTCATCACTACTGACAATATGATTAATGAGAAATGCTGGTACCTTATCTAATTTTTAAAGAAAAATAGCATAATTTAGGTTTGACTTTCGGTTTAATGTTTGAATGTTAAGCACATTTTTTTTTTACAGATTTTTTTCTCACCTATTTCGTGTGGATTGTGTTTGATTATCAAAAGGAAGTTTAGTTTGATGAATTTATGAGTTTAAGGTAGAAGTTTACATGGTTTTGGAATAACTGGGAAGTGACTGCTTCTTACTTTGAAAAATTACATCTTTCAGGAGAATCTATTATAGATGAAGACTATATTTGAAGCTTTGAATACAGTGAGCTAGAAACTTTATAAAGGAAACACTTTTATCACTCTTCTGTGTGATATACTTCAAGTATTTATGACAAACTCCAGTTATTGACATTGCAAATTGGTTCTAAAAGTGTTTCTTCACTTTTTCAAACTGATAAAGGACTCAAGCCCCAGGTTCTTGAAAGTTATTTGAAGGAAAGCTCAGCTCTCATTTATTCTTTCTGGAGGATGAGTTAAGTCAATGTCTCCTTTATGTCATGATTGAGAATACTGTTTATAGGCATGTGCTATTATATCTTTGTGAAAATATCTCATAGGAGAATTTCAGGAGTTCCTTTAATTTTGTTTTCAAGGGTAAGTTCTAGAAAAGTATTTTTTTTAAATTTTATTTATTTTTTTATTTTTTTAATTTTAAAATCTTTAATTCTTACATGCGTTAGAAAAGTATTTTGAAAAATTATATTATCTATCTCTTTGCTTACTCCAGGTGAAGTGAGTAGATTATATGAATCATTATCTCTTTGAAAAAAGTGGAAGCGTTATTTGCTCAGTCCTATCTGTCTCTTTTCTACCCCATGGGCTATAGCCCTCCAGGCTCCTCTGTCTATAGAATTCTCCAGGCAATTCTTGAGTGAGTAGCCATGCCCTTCTCCAGCACTGTCTCTTTGTTTCCATTTAGATTCAGTGATGGAGCTCATTTCTCTATTTCCAGCTCTGAAGACAAGACAAAGCACTTTACAAAAGCATTTTACAAATGTAAATGCTGAGGGTCTCATCAGTTGCACCTTACTTTTAGTGTTATTGTACTGGCTAGCCAGTGGTAAGGGACTAGATGCTACCAAATCAGATCCACCTGCTTTTGGCTCAAAAAAGTCAGTACTTGAGAAAGAAACAAGTGTCAGTAGAAGGGAAAAGTACTTTGAATCAAAATGCTGGCAATCTGGGAAAATGGAGAATTCAAGCCTCCCCCAAAACCACCTCCAAAGATTCTGCTTGGCCATAAAAATTTTAAAGGGAAGAGGGGAAGTAATCTCAGTTAATCACAAGATGGAGGATCAGAGACAACATCATCCCCCACTGCATGAAGACTCCTCAATTTCTCGCGATCTTCCTCTTGGTGTTATCTTGTTCACACAGTTTGGTCACAAAGTTTGTTCATGGGATTACTGAAGGGGAAGCTAGGGACAAGATCTGGTCACCTGCTAATTATTCTTCTACATCTTTTCTACATCTTTAATCTATAGGAAGAACCAACTATTAATCTATAGGCAAGGTATTGTGTGAGTAAGAGATTTGAAAGGTGTGCTGGGGCCTGAGATGAGGGCACCCAGTTCAAGGTCAGTGACAAGACTAAAGAGTACCTCCTGTAGAGAGTTCTTTCCAGCAAAGAGCCTTTTCCTGCCAAAAGCTGCTTTTGGAATAGACACGTGGAGATTCACCTCAGACAGCAAAGTAAATAAATAGGAAGAATGAACTATATTAAAACTTATAGTATAAACATTTCTTACTTTAGCTGAACTTCCCTGGAAATATGTAATTTATTTGGAAATTTAAATGACATAAATGAGACATTTATCAAACTGTGGCATGTTTGAAAATACAGAAGAAACACCTCTCATTTAGTTTTTAACAGAAAAGGCTCAGTCACAATATTCATATTAACAATGAGTTTAGTCTTCATATTGAGAAGACAATCTATGAAGTTTCTGTCTAAATTTATATTTCATCTCCCCTTTCTTGGCTCAATTTTTGCTACTTGTGTTCACTCTAATTATCCACTCTTTACTTTTTGATTTCTCTTCAATTCCATTTCTCTTTAATTTCCTCTTCTAGTCACCTAACATTTTCTATTATCCTTCACATTCATTCAATGGTCCTTTAATCACCGTTCATTATGTAAGCCTGTCAGGAAGTTGAAGAAACTAGTAATTTTTTCTAACCAAGAAAGCTTTTGGATCTACTGAATTATATCTGAGATAAATTTTCTCTTGTTATATGAGTGAACATAACCTGTCTCCCTTGGTGAAAGTATATACTCTTTTTAAAAAAGAATTAGTTTTACCTAGGTATAAGCTAACTTTTGAAAATGAACTACTTACTTATATTGTGAAATGTGGAATATTCAGATATAATACATGGATAGAGGTCATATATTTGTGTATATATGTAAATGATAGTTATTTTATATACATGTTTTTGTGGATGTGTAAACAAAGTATTCATAGCAATGTAGGATCATTTTACACATAACATTCAAATACATTATTTAGTATGCTCTTTATTAGTTTACTACATCTATGTGGTCTATATCTTTATCTCCTTACATCTGTATCAATTTATCTATCTAAATTTGCATTTTTTTCTTCAGCTAAGACCACAAAGGAAATGATTTATTGTACACATGTTGCATTCACCCACAACTGAGAAGATAATTAGTCCAGAATATCACAGGTCCAGAGTAAAGGGCCAAACAGGACTGCTTTGATGGGGGCAAGGTAGGTCCTTCAAAAGTAGGAGAGGTGATCAGAATGGCCACAGATGTTCCAGACCCTCTGAGACAAGTTCTAGGTGGTAGGCATGTAGTCCAACAGTTCGTACTGGTGTCCCTGGCCTCTGGCTTCCCTTGTTCTGCTTCTGTGGCTCCCGTGGATGTACAAGTCTACTTGGACCTCTGCCTCACCTTTCTTCTTTTGCACTTCAGCCTGCGTGTTTGCTCCTTCCTTCTCTTCCCTCTCATGGTACGGAGGTTTCTCAAAAGATGGAGCTAAGGCTGAGACCAAATTTGCATTTAGGTTTTGGACCTGTTATTGCTTTTGTGACCTGCAGCAAATTTTCAGGCTTCTGAAAGTGGCAAAATCTTCCAGTGATCTCTAAGAACATCTTAGTAGCATACTAATGGAGATAAAACAGATAATCTATAAATTTCACATAAAATTATTATTATAAATAATATAAAATATTATAAACAATTTGCATGTTTAACTCTATAATGTGTACATTTATTTAATTATGTTCATGAATATAATTATATAAATGAATTTGTTTATGAAGGTTTATATATACATATAATATACTGACTTTCAGTAATTTGATGGCAGACATGCCAAATTTCTGATGATACCTGAAAGCATATTTCCCTTCATGTAGAAGCAAAGAGCTCTCTGTATACTCAGGAAATTGTACAGAAAAAGAGATATGGTTTTAAGATAAACATATACTTATAAGCAGGGAAATAATGAAAGGAGGATATATTTCAAGAGTAAAATATATCCAGGGAAATTTATCTTTTTGTTGTTTCTATCATCTATCTTTCTAGTTATTTTGGGAAAAATAATCATAAGTATTAATCATGTTTTCTCCAGGCATTTATTTTACAAGTTTTTTGTTATCAAGGTCTATATACATTATTTCTCCTATTTCTTACTTGATTCTGGGCTCCCTTTTTTCATTCCTCTGCATTTTAAAATGTAATTTATTGTATCTTGAGGACAAAACTTTTTTCTGTAGCAATATAGCTCCAGTTTCATAATGAAAATCAATTTGAAAATAAAACACACCAGTTAAAATTTCCTCTAAAGCTTTTAAAAGAATATTTACACTAATACTTTCATGATATTGAAAGAGTTTGTTATTAAGACCAAAAAAAAAAAAAAAAAAAGAGGGAGCGGATATATGTATACAGATAGCTGAATCACTTCCTCATACAGCAGAAACTAGCAACATTGTAGAGGAACTAAGAACCCCTCCAGTTAAATAAATAAATTGCCTCTGGAGGAAAAACAGAAAAGACATTCATCAGAGATGCAATTTAAAATTTTAATTACCTTATAATATTTTGTCAACTGCTGAAACAGCAATGTCGTGCAAAGGGGTCTGGGAAAAGTAATCATATTGAACTTTATTTACATATTGATATAGCCTACTGTATTAGTTTTTGGGCTTCTCTGATGGCTCAGCGGTAAAGAATCCACCTGCTAATGCAGGAGACATGTGTTCAATCCCTGGGTCAGGAAGATCCCCTGAAGAAGGAAATGGCAACCCACTCTAGTATTCTTGTCTGGGAAATCCCATGGACAGAGGAGTCAAGTGAGCTACAGTCCATGGGGCCACAAAAGAGTCAGATATGACTTAGTGACTAAACAACAGTAAACTGTGCTAGTTTGTTAGGGCGGCCGAAACAAAATGCCACAGATCGTATGGCTTAAACAGCAGAAATATATTTTCCAAAATTTCTGGAGGCTTGGTTTGGTTTCGTCTGAGGCCTCTCTCTGGCTTGCAGACAACTGTCTTCTCACTGTGTCATCACATGTCCTGTGTATTATCTGTGTCTAAGTGACTGCAACCATGAAATTAAAAGACGCTTATTCCTTGGAAGGAAAGTTATGACCAACCTAGATAGCATATTGAAAAACAGAGATACTACTTTGCCAACAAAGGTCCATCTAGTCAAGGCTATGGTTTTTCCTGTGGTCATGTATGGATGTGAGAATTGGACTGTGAAGAAAGCTGAGTGCCGAAGAATTGATGCTTTTGAACTGTGGTGCTGGAGAAGACTCTCGAGAGTCCCTTGGACTGCAAGGAGATCCAACCAGTCCATTCTGAAGGAGATCAGTCCTGGGTGTTCTTTGGAAGGAGTAATGCTAAAGCTGAAACTCCAGTACTTTGTCTACCTCATGCGAAGAGTTGACTCATTGGAAAAGACTCTGATGCTGGGAGGGATTGGGGGCAGGAGGAAAAGGGGACGACAGAGGATGAGATGGCTGGATGGCATGTGAGTTTGAGTGAACTCCTGGAGTTGGTGATGGACAGGGAGGCCTGGTGTGCTGCGATTCATGGGGTTGCAAAGAGTTGGACATGACTGAGCTACTGAACTGAATATCTGCTCTTATGAGGACACCAGTCACACTGGCTTAAGGCTCACCCATAGGACCTCATTTTATCTTCCTTAGCTCTTTAAAGGCCCCGTCTCCAAATATAGTCACGGTCTAAGATATAGGCATTAGGACTCCAATGTATGAATTGGGTGGGGGGGGGGCACATAATTCAGCCTATTCTACATTCATAAGTACAAACAGGTATAAATGAGACTTTAATAAGATTTTAAATATACATTATTTTTTTAAATCTGTATGTTATCAGAGAGTAAAAAAAAATTATCTTAATACTTATAATCATCTCTTGACAGAGATTGTATTTTGTTCCCAAATTTGTCACTGACTTCTTTCATATTTTTGAACATACATGCAGTATACAATGGACTTCCCAGGAGGCATTAGTGGTAAAGAACCTGCCTGCCAATGCAGGAGATATAAGAGACACAGGTTTGATCCCTGAGTCAGGAAGATCCCCCGGAGTGGGACATGGCAACCCACTCCAGTATTTTTGCCTGGAGAATCCCATGGACAGAGGAGCCTGGTGGGCTACAGTTCACAGGGTTGCAAAGAGTCAGACATGACTGAAACGACTGTGTGTAGCATGCATACACACAGTGTTCAAGAAATGATGGTTTGAGTGTATGACTGACAGAATATGTAGATGAATAAATGAGTAAATCATCTTCTGAACTGAAAAATAAAAATACAGAAACTGTACTATACTAATTTTAGGGTGTTATTATTGTACAATCAATGTATTCTGTATATTAAGAAACGGACCAGTGAACAGTAGAAATGTTTTCAACTTTCTACCAGTATAAACCTGGTTCAGAGTTACTTCCTTCAGGAATCTTAGTCAGTCTTGCTGTGATTATTCTAGTCTCACTACACTAAGTTAGCACTTGTGAGCTGAGCTTGAACCACACATTTGTTCACATCTGTTGGCATGCTACATAAAGCAAACCCTGAAATCTAGGCATGGATATATTTTGTCTGTGCAAATTAATTCATAGGGTCATCAAGGCCAGAGGCTGCACTTTTTATTTCCCCATATAGTACCTAAACAGGTTTTCTATACATAATGGTAAGCCAATAAATTTCCTGCTAAGTTATGCATCACCCATTCATGAGTCCTCAGCTGCTATTTTTTGTCTTTTGCTGCCTACAAGTTGAAGTGTACATTTCAATTAGAGCTCCACTTACTGAGAAGAAGGATTTGTCACTGAAACCCGAGTATGCAATTTGTCATGTTGTTTTCATGAAGCCATAAAACAGTATTTCAGACTCAAAGTGATATTTGGGGATTACTATGCCACATCCTGAAATTCATAAAATGCAATATATGTGTGCATAACGGATGAGGTGCATTTCAGAAATGAAAATGATTGCAGTATAGACAGTCTATAAATCAATTTGTGAAGCACTTCAGATGAAAGAAACTATACAATAAATTTAGGTTTTGGAAGGATGCATATTTGTTGTGTAAATAGTCTCCTCTGCCTTTGAACTTTTTAACTCTTTAACAGTCTCTGGACAAATTGTAAAACCTCCTTCATTTAATGAAATTTCAACATTTTTGGGAGGACAGAAAATAATTCTTGACCTGCCATGGATTTCCTGACTTTTATTTCTGCTTTCACCTCTCGTATCTCACATAACCATGATTTGACTTAACCACCTTCCTTGTCTTCAGAGTTTCTTCTTATCAAATCCTTGTCCTCATTACTTGGCTTTTATAAATTTATAAATAGGCTTATTCAGTAAAATATTTCATTAGAGTCTTTTTAGCTATTACTAACAAATACAACCAAGATAGTATGGGGGGATACATGTTAATATAATGAGAAATATACATATTTTTTCCAGCATTAATGACCAATTGCTGTAATTTTCTCTGAATTATTTGTGGATCATAAGGGTATTCATCATAAAATATAAAAGTATAAAATATTGGAAAATAATGACAGATTGTCACACCATGCTTAACAATTTAAAAATAATTCCCGAACATTATTCAGTGCCCAGCGAATATTTGAATGTCCTCAATTATTCACAAAATATGTTTTTACCTTTAGGTAGATGCAGTAAAATATCTGCTGCTCTTGTATTTCAAGAGAACTGAGGGTGTTTCTACTAAAGGTGAAGGAAATGGATAATTTCATAGCATATTTATAAGGTAAAGTTTATACAATTTTGGAAGTCATTAGTTATTTGGGAGGAGTGGATATTGAGCGGAGAAAAGATAGAAGGCGAATTCCTTTGTACAACTGGATTTTACAATTTTGAATGTTGACGCTCCTTACTAAAATAAATGATGCTAAAGTAGGACCAGGTCCAAGTTTAACATGTGCTATTTGAACTTAAAGTGTCTGCATGACATTTATGAGCCTTGAGTCATCAAGTTATGTATGTTGGGAGAATGGAGGCAAGGCATAACCTACCTTTAAAGGAAAGGAAAATGATGTCCCTCGGTCCGACTCTTTGCAACCCCATGGACTGTAGCCTACCAGGTTCCTCCATTCATGGGGTTTTCCAGGCAAGAATACTGGAGTGGGTTGCCATTTCCTTCTCCAGTGGATCTTCCCGACCCAGGGATCAAACATGGGTTTCCCGCCTTGCAGGCAGATGCTTTACCATCTGAGCCACCAGTGAAGCCTCAAACTACTGTTAGGGTATAGATATGTGATTGTTAAACTCACTAGTGTTTATGAAGGAAAGAGAATTCTAGGGAAGGAATTGAAAATGACTGACCAAAGACTTATTTTTGAGGTAAAGATGAGTCTTTTGAGTAAAATTAATTGATCACAAGTGTCAAATTCTATTGAGAACCCACTAAACTAAGATCTGTGGAGTGTCATATCCATAAAGGATAAGGGAACATGTACTAAAAGACATAATTTTAGGTTCAGAATTCACTCCAGGTCTTGTGAAAAGGCTGACTGTGGTTAATGGTTTTTTTTTTTTTTTCTCTTTTACAACTAATTACTGTTACTGACAACACAGTATGTCTCTAGGTTAGAGATAAATCAAAGTGGCAAGAATCATCAAAATTATTTTATCTCAAACATTTTTCTCATTAATCAAGACTGTAAACCACCGTATACCTCAGCCCAACAATAACAAAACTAAAAAAAAAAAAAAAGAATGGAAGCACAAGATCTTGAATCCTAGTTACCATTTTTATTCTTACCAAATATTCATATGATTATTTTAAGGACACGATTAACGTGATGATGCAAAGAAGAAGCAGCATGCGAGATGACTTGAAGTGATTATGGAATATTGGGAATGAGGTAGCATTTAAAATAGTTCATGGGAAATTAGTAAGAATTCTATAAATAGAAATGGAAGTGAGAAAAATCATCACCAAGAAGCAATAACTAGCATTGCAATACAAAGTGGAGGAAAATATGAATTGGTGTACAATAAATATTCTATTTTGAATGTAACATGTTTAAGAGAAGCATGAGGAAAGAAAGGAAGAATATGGTTATGCTTGAGCATAGAAGACCATGCATGCTAGGCTTAGATGATGTGGCTTTTATAACAAGTTGTGATTGGTCTAGAAAGCACACATCTGGGTGCCCAATGAGGGAATGAGGGCTTCCCACATGGCACAGTTGGTAAAGAATCAGCCTGCCAATGCAGGAGCTGCAAGGGACACGGGTTCGATCCCCTGGGCCAAGAAGACCCCCTGGAGTAGGAAATGACAACCTGCTCCAGTATTCTTGCCTGGAAAATTCCGTGGACAGAGGAGCCTGGTGGGCTGCAGTCCAGGGGATAACAAGAGTCCGACACGACTGAGCAGACACAACCCTACTGAGGAAATGAGGCATCCACAGCAATGTGGGAGGAGCTGTGAGAGAAATTTGCAAAGTGTTTAGAGTGCCATGGAAACAGTCACTGGGCTTTCCAGACTCAAACACCAGTGCAGGTGGAGAAGAAAGAGAGTCTGGGCAAGTCTGCTAGGCTATCTGGGAAGGCAAGGTGGAATCTGGGGAGCGTCTGTGAAGTCTGCCTTGACTGTGACAGGGGTTCACAGGAGAGCGAATGGGGGCCCCCACGTCTGAGTCAGCAGCTGTGTGTACCAAAATGGGTCAAGAATTACCACCTCCTCGTCACTGCTGCTGCTGCTGCTGCTGCTAAGTCGTGTCCGACTCTGTGTAGCCCCATGGACGGTAGCCCACCAGGCTCTCCATCCCTGAGATTCTCCAGGCAAGAACACTGGAGTGGGTTGCCATTTCCTTCTCCAATGCATGAAAGTGAAAAGTGAAAGTGAAGTCGCTCAGTAGTGTCCGACCCTCAGCGACCTCATGGACTGCAGCCTTCCAGGCTCCTCCGTCCATGGGATTTTCCAGGCAGGAGTGCTGGAGTGGGGTGCCATTGCCTTTGCTTTCTTGCAAATTGTCTGTGAGCTTCTCTCATTGTCAAACCACAGTGGAATATGACTTCAGAAGACATATATACGAATCTTATACAGGAGTGCTAGTGCTGGGTAGACAAAAGTCAGGCAATGTTGAGCACGTGTCTGGTCTGTAGTCCCCGCACCAACCAATAACGTTATGAATGAGACCCTTGAAAGTTATATACATAAAAGTAAAATGATTAAGTGGAGCTTCAGGGCAGATACCATGGCAGCACATTTTCAGCCTTATTTCAAGTGTGGAAGACATAGAATGAGAAACAATTTTCACCTTTAAAAGTGGAAAAAAATTAAAGTGGCGGAGTAAAATAAGGAAACTAAAACAGAGCAGTCAAAGATCACTACTGGGAAGCACTGGGAATGTATTTTGTACATACAATTTTTCCCCCCACATACTGTATATTAGCAGATATTTTGTGTCGTTTAAAATATATATATATATATATATATAAATTTGAACTATGCTACTAATATCACAGTATTTCTGAATGCATTTGGGACATAACATGGTACACAGTCATCAATACAGTTTAACAAATATTTAAAGCTCTGTTTTTCCAGGCTAATGGAAAAATTGAACTCTCCAGCACTCTCCAGAGTTTGTAGTAACTATGGGAGCTGCTTTAATCAATGTCCTATAAACAGAAATGTGCTCCTTACCTTGCTAAAACTTAAAGGACCAGAATGCCTTTGACCATATTTTCTGCCCACTGCTGTGATGATTCAGGAAACCTGTCATACTCATTAGCAGTGGCCCTCTGTTAACACACAGGACATATAATGTAAGCAAGTGATAAAGTTCTGTTTAGCTCTTTACCGAGACAGGAGTTGGAGTCTACATTAAAAACTAGCCCATCCTAATATAATAATGCTGAAAGAATGGCCATTAGGACAAGGTCACTATGAGTTTCAGTCCTTTATATATTTTCATGTGTGTAACTATAAGAAATTCTGTATATTCTCTGAGTCTCAGTTTTCTAGGGATTGTTCTTATTATTGTTCATAGTACACATCTAACATGCCTTCCCAGGTGGCTCAGTAGTAAAGAATCTGCCTGCCAATGCAGGAGACACAAGAGACATGGGTTCAATCCCTGGGTTGGGAAGATTCCCCTGGAGAAGGAAATGGCAACCCACTCTAGTATTCTTGCCTGGGAAATCCAATGGGCCAGAGGAGCCTGGCAGGCTACAATCCATGGGGTCACAAAAGAGTCTGACATAACTGAGTAACTAAACAACAACAGCATGCCCAGTATACACAAAGCACTTAGTATAGAAGACATTCAATCAGATGTATCTATTAGAAGTAGAAAATTGTCTGCAGTATAGCACTAGACACATACATTCAATAAAATAGACAAAGTGTGGATGCAAATCATGTTAGGAGTATAAATGTATACTTCTGTGAAGAGTGATGTATCCCTTAGAAATCTGAAATGGATCTAAGAAAAAAAAAAAGGAAAAATCTATTGTTCCCCTGAAAATTTGATTTTCCAAAAACAAAGATTAGCATTCTGTTCACTCATATTCACTTTTCAAGTAAACCATGGAAATTAAATGAAACAAAGTAAAATAACTGTATTCTCTCCTAGAGTTGCTATCAGTGTCCAGGGTGAGCAACACTTCATGAATAACACATTGAATCATTAGCATATCAAAGCAGCCTCCCTTTTGCTATATTTCACCAAATGTCTGAGGTCTTTAATTTGAACTAAATGACATTTAGACATGGTATTACTTCACAAAAGATTAACTAATGCAGAGAACCTAATCCCCTATCATTTGGGACATTTTGTATTAATTCAAATACTTAGAAAACAAGTCCGTAAGTGAATGTTACGCAAGAAATGGTGCTCCAATATGCTTCTTTCATCCTTAAAATAGCGAGTTTGATTATGACCCACTTTAGATGAAGGATTTTTTTGGTCAGAAACAATTTCATGGTTAGATACACATTTTGTTCAAAATCACTTGGAAAATCAAGAAGGAAACACACATTCCATGTAGAAAATTCTGCCCGAAAGTAGCACTGGGACGCATCAAGCTAATTCACTAGCACCCAGGGATATATCCGTTTGTTCTTTTATTCAGTCGACTCACTGTATCCTAACAGCATCTAGGAATATGCGGGTGACTAGGGCACGGAAACTCCCCTAAGTTATTTCATATTCTCTTAGAAATGCAGTCAGGTAAATAAATTGTTGTAACTTAATACTGGATACGTTCAGTGGAGCCAGATAGTGCCTCATGTACGTGCTCAGAGAAAAGTAGCAGACTGTGTTGTCTAAAGAAGTTGCACAGATGATTCAGCCTGTGAGCTGGATCATGCATTCAGGCAGGGGGAAAAAAAACGAGAGGGAGAGAAGAAGACAGAGGGAGAAAAAGATTGGAGCATGTTGTCTTTGGCCAAAGGAGCAGCAAATAAAATGTAAACACATGTAGAGGAGAAAATACTGAATGCAGAAAGAAAATATTTAATTGAGAAGTTAGGTACATTTGCTTGACTGAGGTCTGAGGGAACATAAATCCTAGTTTGAGGACCAGGCAAAAAATTATCCTGGACACCATGTGAAGAATGAACTTTTTGTGTGAGGGGTGGAGAAGGGGGTAATGAGGTAACAATAAAATATTTTAAGTATTAAAAATTAGATTAGATAAGATTTTTATAGAAAACATTGCATGAAAGCTTGCAAGACTATATTTGGCATTATGGAATAACTATATTAACTTCTTATATATTCTACTGAAAAAAGCACAAATATTTTAAAATTTCTAAACAGTAAGTACAAGAATTGCTATCTTAATTAAATTTTATCATGTATAAATGATGGATAAATGGTCATAGCATAGAACTTGGAATTGGTATATCAAAATTATAACCTTGAGTTTTTTTAACATAAGGACTTTTAAAGAACTTTTCACATTCCTAGAATCTGAAAGGAAAAATATGATGCAAAATCAGTAAATGACTCAATGGTTGGACTCAGGTTCAAATTAAATGAAAATACAATATGAAAATCTACTGGAGAATAAATGCTGGAGCATAAAATTCTGGAAAAAAATGTTAAAGAACAAATTTCATTAGGATCATTAAGAATTGAAAATATTTATATCACTATGCAAGTATTTATTTTAATATATATATATTTAAAATTGTAAAAATATAAGAGAAAAGTTGTATATTTTACTCAGAATTATGTTAATATCAATGTGAAATGCAAATTAATCATTATTAATATATAATTTAAATTTGAATATTTCATTTTGAATAAGTTAGACTCTTGAAGGTCCCTTGGACTGCAAGGAGATCCAACAAGTCCATTCTGAAGGAGATCAACCCTGGGATTTCTTTGGAAGGAATGATGCTAAAGCTGAAGCTCCAGTACTTTGGACACCTCATGCGAAGAGTTGACTCTTTGGAAAAGACTCTGATGCTGGGAGAGATTAGGGGCAGGAGGAGAAGGGGACGACCCAGGATGAGATGGCTGGATGGCATCACGGACTCGATGGATGTGAGTCTGAGTGAACTCCGGGAGTTGGTGATGGACAGGGTAGGCCTGGCGTGCTGCGATTCATGGGGTCGCAACGAGTCGGGCATGGCTGAGCGACTGAACTGAACTGAACTGAACTGATATATCAATAAACATGAAAATACCCATAAGAAAAAAAAAAGTAAGTGCAATGAAACACAAATAGATCGTGTCTAACAAGTTGGAAGAGGGTGTTTGCTATAACCAGGGCATTCTTTTCTATTAATCCTGAAACATTCACACTTCTTTATTTGCATATTGTTGTGGTTGAGTAGCTAGGTAATGTCCAACTCTTTTGAGACCCCAGGCTCCTCTCTCCATGAGATTTCCCAGGCAAGAATACTAGAGTGGGTTGCCATTTTCTTCTGGAGGTGATCTTCCCAATCCAGGGATTGAATCTGGGTCTCCTGCATTGGCAGGCAACTTCTTTACCACTGAGCTACCAAGGAAGTCTTCTATATACATCAAATAGATCATGTCTAACAAGTTGGAAGAGGATGTTTGCTATAACCAGTGCATTCTCTTGGCAAAACTCTGTTAGCCTTTGCCCTGCTTCATTCTGTACTCCTAAGGCCAAATTATAGGAAAGGAGTATGCCAAAGCTGTATATTGTCACCCTGCTTATTTAACTTATATGCAGAGTACATCATGAGAAATGCAGGGCTGGATGAAGCAAAAGATGGAATCAAGATTGCCAGGAGAAATATCAATAACCTCAGGTACACAGATGATGCCACCCTTATGGCAGAAAGTGAAAAAGAACTAAAGAGCCTCTTGATGAAAGTTAAAGAGGAGACTGAAACAATTGGCTTAAAACTCAACATTCAGAAAATGAAGATCATGGCATCTGGTCCCATCACTTCATGGCAAATAGATGTGGAAACAATAAAAACAGTGAGAGACTTTATTTTCTTGGGCTCCAAAATCACTGCAGATGGTAACTGCAGCCATGAAATTAAAAGACACTTGCTCCTTGGAAGGAAAGTTATGACCAATGTAGACAGCATATTAAAAAACACACAGACATTACTTTACTGAGAAAGGTCTGTCTAGTCAAAGGTATAGTTTTTCCAATAGTCATATATGGATGTCATAGTTGGACTATAAAGAAAGCTGAGTGCCAAAGAATTGATGCTTTTGAACTGTGGTGTTGGAGAAGGCTCTTGAGAGTCCCTTGGACTGCAAGAAGATCCAAACAGTCCATCCTAAAGGAAATCAGTCCCGAATATTCATTGGATGGACTGATGCTGAAGCTAAAACTCCAATTTTTGGCTATCTGATGTGAAGAACTGACTCATTGGAAAAGAGCCTGATGCTGAAAAAGATTGAAGGGGGGAGGAGAAGAGGACGACAGAGGATGAGATGGTTGGATGGCATCACTGACTCAATGGACATGAGCTTGAACAAGCTCTGGCAGTTGGCGATGGACAGAGAAGCCTAGCATGCCAGAGTCCATGGGGTCACAAAGAGTTGGACATAACTGAGCAACTGAACTGAAGTGAACAATATCTTTCATTTAGTATATAAAAATTGTTACAAAATATAATAAGAATACTATAAAGAAAAGAAAAAAGTAGATTAGCAATTAACCTAATACTTGTTTAAAAAAAGAACTAGGAAGAGAATATAATTATGCAAAGATGGATAAAACTCTGCATTTGCAGAATAAATGGAATACAGTCGAATGAAAGAATAAATTAACAAAAGAAAGAAGTTGGAAAAAAAATAGTTGCAAACATAATGTGACTGAGATTTATGATATGAGAAGGACAAGGAGAAAAAGCACAAGGCTGAAAGTAGAATAACACTTCTGCACTGAGAGTATAGTCAGAATTATAAAAGACCTCACAAAGCCAGGGCTGGGTTGGGGGCAATGGTAAAAGGAGTGGGACTTGGAGAGAGAGGGAGAGGGCAGTTTATTTAGCCATAAGAGGACTTCAATAAGTATTTGACAAGCAGAATGTATGATGCTCTTCAAACTTAAACGAGACTAATTTAATGCAGGTGATTATCATAGCCAATTAGAACTGGAAATTAAAGACGGATTGGTCGGTACTAGCAATAAGATAAGAAAGTGACATAAGCTATCTCCATTCCTTCACATTCTGCAAAGACTATATTTGGGACAGGTTATAAACTGGCTTTTATTTCCAATTTATATGAGAGAGCGAATAGATGATGAATGGTCTCAAAGCATGTAATTCATTGTGGAATAATAAAATGAGCATCATTGTAATAAGGACAATAAAAATGAATCCTATGGCGTGCGGTTCCTACAGAGCCCAGATGCTCACGACAGTTTCTCCCTTCAGCATACACTGAGCGTTTTTCAGTTTAAAGGGATTTAACCAATGAGTCTGCAGATAAATAAGCTCCCAGTTTCCAATTCCCTAACTGGACAGCCCTGGGAGGCATGGTGTACGTTTCTCAGAAGTCTTGTGAAGTTGAACATCTTTTTTTACGCTTATGAAGTTTTCCTACTGGTTGTTTCTCATTCCTTGTTTCACAGCTTTACTCCCTCATTCAGTGATTACCTCCTAAATAAAATACCTCCTGATAATCCTCTTTAAGATTTTTTTGGGGAGAACCCATGTTAAGACATAATTGTTATTTATTTTTATGTGCAGAAGACACAAGGTTCAGATAGATTAATTGACTTACCCAACTGTGCCCAGTTCAAAGCCACTTTTGTAGAGCCAAAGCCAACATACTCTTGCCTAACAGGACAATCACAACACTGTTAGACCAGTGAGAGGTATGGGAAGAGGGACGAAGTAGATGCAGAAAGAGAGACCACTCTTCCTATTGGCTGCTCACAGTGAGGCATGACTAATGCCAACTAGTGCCAGTTTTGTATCTGTTTGAAGGCTGAGGCCCCCATAGACAGGAGTATATGACCTGTTTGCCGGGGGTTGGGGGGGATGTTTTTAAATGCTTATCTTCAATGGGGTCTCAACAGGAAAAAGTTATCAGATCCAATATTTGAATCCAGATACATTTGCCAGTAATCTAAGTTTGTAATAAGCATTCTCATTTGCCTTACTTAAAAGACTTGGAGTTAACCTGTTCTATAAACTTAATAAACTCCCATATACTCAACTCTATTGAGCCCATATACTCAACTCTTTTGAGCCTCTCCTCAATGAACTACTATCAAAAAGAGTTAAATACAAACTTTTCCAAAACTGTGGAAGACAATCATTTGGGGAAATATATATTTTTATTAAATATTCAAGAACCACAAAAAGTTTTACACAGATCATTATGCAACTGTTAGTGTCAAGTAATATAAATGTCCTTTCACTTTGACCTCAGTGAGCACGACTTATTTCTGAATATATGTCTTAGATGATTTATAAGTTGGTTTCTCTAGCAGTTACTGTTATGCAATGAAACATTAGCAAAATGACTTTTGTTGTAGAATTTATTTCAATTCTATGGCCGTGTAAGAGAGCCTTTCATCACTTTATGAAAAACTGCATAAGACAAAGCTTCTGAAACCAACAGTTTCTGTTCATTTAATTACAGTTCTGCTTATTTAATCACCTCAGTAGGGGATGTGTTACTTGAGGGGGTGATATTTTCTTCACACCATGAGATGCACATTATCAGTGCTTGTCTCTATTAACTGAATTAAGAAATTACAATTAGGAAAAAAAAAAGAGCTATGCATTGAACCTTTATGGAACACAGAGAGAAAAGTAATGGGAAGCAAGTATATTTGATGAAAATCTATTGTCTATGTAAACCTTTCTGAATTACAAAATCAACATCTTGTATTTTAGTTACTGTTTAAGGACTTTCTTATTGTTTCTAACATTCTGTGAACATGAGCAGAAATCTATCCTTGAAATATTTTTTAAAATAGCGATGAATAAATGCAATGCTCTTTAAGGGTGCTAAAGGGATATGACATGTATGTATGAAAAAAAACACGTTCAACATTCCTTTGCTGCTAGAGAAAGTGGTTGGGATTATGTTTAATGAATGAGTGACATCTGCCTAATTCCATCACCCCCTGTTTTTTTCTCTGTTTGGGAAAAAACAAATCTCATGTGTTCTTTCAAATAAGAAAAAATATATGTTTATTCTTCAAAGCAGCCATTCAGCAATAGATCCCTGAAGGCAAATTTACAATAACATCCAGATGTTAGTCAAACTCTACATTAAAATGTTCATGCTAAACAATCGCATCAAAGCAGAAGAGAGAAAAGTACTTATTTTGATTTTTATGTTGACTTTTAAAATAAAAGTAATTTTTTTGAGGATACAGGATGAGTTAAGTCATACACTTAAAGAGCAAATAATTTTGGATATAGAGGTAAAATGCAAGTTTCTTAATAGGATGGATATCACCTGCCCCAGCCTGAGTGAGTGAGTGAATGTTAGTTGCTTAGTCATGTCCAACTCTTTGGAGAAATGGACTGTAGCCCAGGAGGCTTCTCTGTCCATGGAATTTTCCAGGGAAGAATAATGGAGTGGTTTGCCATTTCCTTCTCCAGGAGATCTTCCCAACCCAGGGATCGAATTTGGGTCTCCTGCATTGCAGGTAGATTCTTTATAGTCTGAGCCACTGGGAAAGCCTCCAGCCTGGACCCTCCACATTCCCTCAGAATCATTCACATTGCGTTATGCATTAAATTATGTCATAGATAAGTGTTTCTATAAAAATCCTCTTGTTTCTCCTTTTTAAACCCTCTTGCCAATGCCTGAGGATCATTGCTCTTAGGGGATCTATAATTTTCTCTTTTGGAGAAGGCAATGGCAACACACTCCAGTACTCTTGCCTGGCAAATCCCATAGACGGAGGAGCCTGGTAGGCTGCAGTCCATGGGGTCGCTAGGAGTCGGACACGACTGAGCAACTTCACTTTCACTTTTCGCTTTCAGGCATTGGAGAAGGAAATGGCAACCCACTTCAGTATTCTTGCCTGGAGGATCCCAGGAATGGGAGCGCCTGGTGGGCTTCCATCTATGGGATCGCGCAGAGTCGGACACAACTGAAGCAACTTAGCAGCAGCAGTTTTCTCTTCATAGACTGTAACTGCCATCCTTTCCAGATTGACTTATATTACTTAGCAAAAGGTATTTAAGAATCATTCATATCTTTTTTCATCTCATTAGTTATTGGCTAATAATAAATATTTGTCCAATAAAAATAATAACCCACTGTAAAATAAAAATACACTCTACACATGTACTAGTTTGTTTAACAATTCTCTTGTTGAAAAACTTCTTGGATGCTTCCAGTTTTTGTTCATTATGAAAAAAATATGTAAATGTAAGGTGCAGATATTTGTGTGAACATAAATTAAAAAATCAGTTGGGTAATTGCCTCAAAGTACACTTGCTAGATCATACGATAAAGATGTTCAAACTGCCAACTTGTCTTCCAAATTTGCTGTGTCATTTTGCATTTCTACTAGAAATGAATGAGATTTTTCTTGGTCTGCTTTCGCAACAGGATTTTGTATTGTCAGATATTAGGATATTAGCAACTGTAATAGCTGTAGAGTGGTATCTCATTTTTTATTTTTAAATTCTCTTATGGCAAATAATATTGCATATCTTTTACTATGCTTGTCATCTATCTTATCTTTGGTCCATTTTTAATTTTTAAAAATTTCATCTTATTAAAATTTCTTTTTTTTTAAATTTCTTATTTGAAATAGTTTATGTATTCTCATTGTATGTTGTTATTCAAATGTGTATTTTAAAAGTATTTTCTCATTCTGTGGCTTGCCCTTAACAGTGTTATTTATAGAACAGAAGGTTTTAGATTTTTTATTAATTTTTATTGGAGTATAGTTGATTTACAATATTGTGTTACTTTCTACTGTACAGTAAATGAATCAGCCATATAAAGCATATATCCTCTCTCTTTTGGACTTCCTTCCCATCCCACAAGTTGTATGGTCCAACCAAAAAAAAAAAAAAGAAGTAAATAATGGTCCTAAAGATGGCAGAGGAGTAGTAAGGGGAGATCACTTTCTCTCCCATAAATTAATCAAAAGAACATTTGGACGCTGAGTAAATTCCACAAAACAACTTCTGAATGCTGGCAGAGGACATCAGACACCCAGAAAAGCAGCCCATTATCTTCGAAAGGAGGTAAGAAAAAATATAAAAGACAAAAAGAGACAAAAGAGGTAGGGACAGAGCTCCATCCCAGGAAGGGAGTCTTAAAAAAGAGAGGTTTCCAAACACCAGGAAACACTCTGACTGTCGTGTCTGTGGCAAGCCTTGGAACCACAGAGGGCAACATAACCAGGAGGAAAAAATAAATAAATAATTAAAACCCACAGATTATGTGCCCAACAGTAACTCCCCCAGTGGAGAAGCAGCGCAGACGCCTGCATCCACCACTAGCAAGGGGGCTGGGCAGGGAGGGGTGGGCTGCGTTGTTTAGAGTAAGGACCGGGCCTGAATGCCCTGAGGGCAATCTGAGGGAACTAACTTGAGCTAGCAAACCAGATTGTGGGATAGCTACCACGCGAAAAGCCCCAACCTAAGACACCGCCAGGCCTGCTCACAGAACAAAGGACTGAGCAGAGCTAGCCGGCAGCAGACCATCCCTCTCATGACAGGCAGCCAGAGCCAGAAGGGGGCAATTGTGACCCAGAGAGGCATTATCTACCAAACTGCAAGCAAGCTTCATTGCTAACTAAGACTTCTCAGGATTCTGGACGGTCAACATCCACCTGAGAAGGTGCGCAAGTTGTACAACCAGAAAACCGAGCGGCACAGACAGGGGAAGTGATAAGTCACAGTGACTGTGCTTGCCAAACACCTGGTCACCTGAATTGTTTGGACTTGGGAAGGGAACAAAACGCAGGCTCAACAGAGTCTGTGCCTCGAGGAGTACCCAAACACCTGAACCTGAGTGTAGACCTGGGAAGTGCATACAACCCAAGGCCAGCCTCAGACAATTCCTGGCAGAACAACCTAGAGCCCAAGCAGTGTTGACAGGGAAAGCACACACGCCGTGAGCGGGGGCAAACCCAGTGTGGCCAAGACACTGTGAGCACACACCAGTGTTATTTGTTTGCAGCATACCTCCCTCCCCACAGCACAATTGAAAAAGTGAGCCTAAAAATGTGTCCACCACTGCCCACTTGAGTCAGGGTGGAAATTAGACACTGAAGAGACCAGCAAACAGAAGAAGCTAAAACAGAGGGAACTTCCTTGGAAGTGACAGGTGCAACAGATTAAAACCCGGTAGTTAGTACAGACTACATGTAGTATGTAGTACAGACTACATGTAGTATGTAGTACAGACTACATGTAGTATGTAGTACAGACTACCTAAAGGGGCCTATAGATCTTGAGAAATGTAAGCCGGATCAAGGAACTATCCAAAAATGAACTGAGCCCACACTGCCCACAACAACACCAGAGAAAGTCATATATATATATATACTATTTTTACTATCATTCTTTATTTTTTAATGCTTTCTAATTTTAAGTCCTCTATTATTCCTTTAATTTTCATTTTTATAACCTACTATTACTTTGCCAAAAAAAAGAGACCATATTTTTTAAAGTAAACTTCATATATATATTATAATTTTGTGACATTATTTTTCTTTTTTTCTTTAATATTGTATTTTTGAAAATCCAACCTCTACTCTACATTTTTAATCTTTGCTTTTTGATATTTGTTATCAATTTTGTACCTTTAAGAACCCAATCTTCAGTACCCATTTTTACTTGGGAGCAAGATTACTGGCTTGACTGCTCTCTCCCCTTTGGACTCTCCTTTTTCTCCACCAGGTTCACCTCTATCTCCTCCCTCCCCCTTCTCTTCTCTATCCAACTGTGTGAATCTTTTTGTGTGTTCTGGATGGTGGAGAACACTTGGGGAACTGATTACTGGCTGGATCTGTCTCTCTCCTTTTGATTCCCCCCTCTATCCTCCTGGCCACCTCTGTCTCCTTCCTCCCTCTTCTCTTATCTGTATAACTCTGTGAACATCTCTGAGCAGTCCAGACAGTGGAGTGCACATGAGGAAGTGATTACTGGCTAGCTTGCTCTTGCCTCTTTAGATTCCACCTCATCTCATTCGTGTCACCTCTTTCTCCCTCCTCCCTTTTCTCTTCTCCATGTGACTCTGTGAATCTCTCTGGGTGTCCCTCACTGTGAAGGAACGTTTTATCTTTAACCTAGATGTTTTATCAATGGTGCTGTATAGATGGAGAAGTCTTGAGACTACTGTAAAAATAAGACTGAAACCAGAAGCAGGAGGCTTAAGTCCAAATCCTGAAAACACCAGAGAACTCCTGACTCCAGGGAGCACTAATTGACAGGAGCTCATCAAACGCCTCCATACCTACACTGAAACCAAGAACCACCCAAGGACCAACAAGTTCCAGAGCAAGACATACCATGCAAATTCTCCAGCAACACAGGAACATAGCTGTGAGCTTCAATATACAGGCTGCCCAAAGTCACTGAAAACACATTGACATCTAATAACTCATTACTGGACACTTCATTGCACTGCAGAGAGAAGAAATCCAGCTCCGCCCACCAGAACACCAAAACATGCTTCCCTAACCAGGAAACCTTGACAAGCCACCTGTACAACCCCACCCACAGCAAGGAAACTCCACAATAAAGAGAAATCCATAAACTTCCAGAATACAGAAAGGCCACCCCAAACACAGCAATATAAACAAGATGAAGAGACAGAGGAATACCCAGCAGGTAAAGGAGCAGGATAAATGCCCAGCAAACCAAACAAAAGAGGAAGAGATAGAGAATCTACCTGATGAATAATTCCAAATAATGATAGTGAAAATGATCCAAAATCTTAAAAACAAATGGAATCACAGATAAATAGCCTAAAGACAAGGACTGAGAAGATGCAAGAAAGGTTTAACAAGGACCTAGAAGAAATAAAAAAGTCAATATATAATTAATAATGCAATAGATGATATAAAAAACACTCTGGAGAGAACAACTAGTAGAATAACAGAGGCGGATGATAGGATTAGTGAGATAGAAGATAGAATGGTAGAAATAAATGAATCAGAGAGGAAAAAAGAAAAATGAATAAAAAGAAATGAGGACAATCTCAGAGACCTCTGGGACAATGGTAAATGCCCCAACATTCGAATCATAGGAGTCCCAGAAGAAGAAGACAAAAAGAAAGACCATGAGAAAATCCTTGAGGAGAAAATAGTTGAAAATTTCCCTAAAATGGGAAAGGAAATAATCACCCAAGTCCAAGAAACCCACAGATTCTCAAACAGGATAAACCCAAGGTGAATCACCCCAAGACACATATTAATCAAATTAACAAAGATCAAACACACACAAAAAAAATGTTAAAAACAGCAAGGGAAAAACAACAAATAAAAGACAAGGAGATTCCCATAACAGCTGATCTTTCAATAGAAACTCTTCAGGCCAGGAGGGAATGGCAGGACATACTTAAAGGGATGAAAGAAAATAACCTACAGCCCAGATTACTGTACTCAGCAAGGAACTCATTCAAATATGAAGGAGAAATCAAAAGCTTTACAGACGAGCAAAAGCTGAGAGAATTCAGCACCACCAAACCACCTCACCAACAAACAATAAAGCATCTTCTCTAGACAGGAAACACAGAAAGGGTGTATAAACTCGAACCCAAACAATAAAGTAAATGGCAATGGGATCATACTTATCAATAATTACCTTAAATGTAAATGGGTTGAATGCCCTAACCAAAAGACGAAGACTGGATGAATGGATACAAAAACAACACCCCTATATATGTTGTCTACAAGAGACCCACCTCAAAACAAGGGACACATACAGACTGAAAGTGAAGGGCTGGAAAAAGATATTCCATGCAAATAGAGACCAAAAGAAAGCAGGAGTAGCAATACTCATATCAGATAAAATAGTCTTTAAAACCAAGGCTGTGAAAAGAGACAAAGAAGGACACTACATAATGATCAAAGGATCAATCCAAGAAGAAGATATAACAATTATAAATATGTATGGACCCAAAATAGGATCACTGCAATACGTAAGACAAATGCTAACAAGTATGAAAGGGGAAATTAACAATAACACAATAATAGTGGAAGACTTTAATATCACACTCACACCTATGGATAGGTCAACTAAACAGAAAATCAACAAGGAAACACATACTTTAAATGATACAATAGACCAGTTAGACCTAATTGATAGGACATTTCACCCCCAAACAATGAATTTCACCTTTTTCTCAAGCGCACATGGAACATTCTCCAGGACAGATCACATCCTGGGCCATAAATATAGCCTTGGTAAATTCAAAAAAATTGAAATCATTCCAAGCATTTTTTCTGACCACAGTGCAGTAAGATTAGATCTCAATTATAGGAGAAAAACTATTAAAAATCACAACATATAGAGGCTGAACAACATGCTGCTGAATAACCAAGAAATCACAGAAGAAATGAAAAAGGAAATCAAAATATGCATAGAAATGAATGAAAATTAAAACATAACACCCCAAAACCTATGAGACACTGTAAAAGCAGCACTAAGGGGAAGATTCATAGCAATACACGCATACCTCAGGAAACAAGAAAAAAGTCAATAAATAACTTAACTCTACACCTATAGCAACTAGAAAAAGAAGAAATGAAGAACCTCAGGGTTAGTAGAAGGAAAGAAATCTTAAAAATTAGCTCAGAAGTAAATGAAAAAGAAACAAAAAGACCATAGTAAAAATCAACAAAGCCAAAAGCTGGTTCTTTGAAAGGATAAATAAAATTGACAAACCATTAGCCAGACTCATCAAGACACAAAGGGAGAAAAATCAAATCAATAAAATTAGAAATGAAAATGGAAAGTTCACAACAGACAACACAGAAATACAAAGGATCATAAGAGACTGCTATCAGCAATTATATGCCAATAAAATGGACAACATGGAAGAAATGGACAAATTCTTAGAAAAGTACAACTTTCCAAAACTGAACCAGGAAGAAATAGAAAATCTTAACAGACCCATCACAAGCACAGAAATTGAAAATGTAATTAGAAATCTTCCAGCAAAGAAAAGCCCAGGTCCAGACGGCTTCACAGATGAATTCTACCAAAAATTTTGAGAACAGCTAACACCTACTCAAACAGCTATTCTACTCAAACTCTTCCAGAAAATTGCAGAGGAAGGTAAACTTCAAAACTCATTCTATGAGGCCACCATCACCCTAATACCAAAACCTGACAAAGATGCAAAAAAACAAAAAACAAAAAAAACTACAGGCCAATATTACTGATGAACTTAGATGTAAAAATCCTTAGCAAAATCCTCGCAATCAGAATCCAGAAACACATTAAAAATATCATACTTCATGACCAAATGGGCTTTATCCCAGGATGCAAGGATTCTTCAATATCCACAAATTAACCAATGTAATACACCACATTAACAAATTGAAAAACAAAAGCCATATGATTATCTCAATAGATGCAGAGAAGCCTTTGACAAAATTCAATGTCCATTTATGATAAAAATACTCCAGAAAGCAAGAATAGAAGGAACATACCTCAAAATAATAAAAGCTATATATGACAAACCCACAGCAAACATTATCTTCAATGGTGAAAAAGTGAAAGCATTTCCCCTAAAGTCAGGAACAAGACAAGGTTGCCCAATTTTACCACTACTATTCAACATAGTTTTGGAAGTTTGGCCACAGCAATCAGAGCAGAAAAAGAAATAAGAAGAATCCAAACTGGAAAAAAAAAAAGAAGTAAAACTCTCACTGTTTGCAGATGACATGATCTCTACATAGAAAACCTTAAAGACTCCACCAGAAAATTACAAGAGCTAGTCAATGAATACAGTAAAGTTTCAGGATATAAAATCAACACACAGAAATCCCTTGTATTCCTGTACACTAATAATGAGAAAATAGAAAGAAAAATTAAGGAAAAAAATCCATTCACCATTGCAATGAAAAGAATACAATACTTAGGAATATATCTACCTAAAGAAACTAAAGACTCATATATAGAAAACTATAAAACACTGATGAAAGAAATCAAAGAGGACACTAATAGATGGAGAAATATACCATGTTCATGGATCAGAAGAATCAATATAGTGAAAATGAGTAACACCCAAAGCAATTTATAGATTCAATGCAATCCCTATCAAGCTATATCAAGCTAGCAATGGTATTTTTCACAGAGCTAGAACAAATAATTTCAAAATTTGTATGGAAATACAAAAAACCTCGAATAGCCAAAGCAATCTTGAGAAAGAAGAATGGAACTAGAAGAATCAACCTGCCTGAATTCAGGCTCTACTACAAAGCCACAGTTGTCAAGACTGTACGGTACTGGCACAAAGACAGAAATATAGAGCAATGGAAAAAAATAGAAAGCCCAGAGATAAATCCACGAACCTATGGACACCTTATCTTTGACAAAGGAGATAAGAATTACAATGGATTAAAGACAATCTCTTTAACAAGTGATGTGGGGAAAACTGGTCAACCACTTGTAAAAGAATAAAATTAGAACACTTTCTAACACCATACACAAAAATAAACTAAAAATGGATTAAAGATCTAAATGTAAGACCAGAAACTAGAAAACTTTTAGAGGAGAACATAGGCAAAACACTCTCTGACATAAGTCACAGCAGAATCCTCTATGACCCACCTCCCAGAATATTGGAAATAAAAGCAAAAATAAACAAATGGGACCTAATTAAAATTAAAAGCTTCTACACAACAAAGGAAACTATAAGCAAGGTGAAAAGACAGCCTTCAGAATGGGAGAAAATAATAGCAAATGAAGTAACTGACAAAGAATTAATCTCAAAAATATGCAAGCAACGCCTGCAGCTCAACTGTATAAAAATAAATGACCCAATCAAAAAATGGGCCACTAAACAGACATTTCTCCAAAGAAGACATACAGATGGCTAACAAACACATGCTTAACATCACTCATTATCAGAGAAATGCAAATCAAGACCACAATGAAGTACCATTTCACGCCAGTCAGAATGGCTGCTATCCAAAGTCTACAAGCAATAAATGCTGGAGAGGGTGTGGAGAAAAGGGAACCCTCTTACACTGTTGGTGGGAATGCAAACTAGTACAGCCACTATGGAGAACAGTGTGGAGATTCCTTAAAAAACTGCAAGTAGAACTGCCTTATGACCCAGCAATCCCACTATTGAACGAGAGCTGTGTACCCCAATGTTCATCGCAGCACTGTTTATAATAGCCAGGACATGGAAGCAACCTAGATGTCCATCAGCAGATGAATGGATAAGCAAGCTGTGGTACAATATACACAATGGAATATTACTCAGCCATTAAAAAGAATACATTTGAATCAGTTCTAATGGAACCTATTATACAGAGTGAAGTAAGCCAGAAAGAAAAACACCAATACAGTATGCTGCTGCTACTGCTGCCAAGTCGCTTCAGTCATGTCCGACTCTGTGTGACTCCATAGATGGCAGCCCACCATGCTCTGCTGTCCCTGGATTCTCTAGTCAAGAACACTGGAGTGGGTTGCCATTTCCTTCTCCAATGCACAGAAGTGAAAAGTGAAAGTGAAGTCGCTCAGTCGAGTCCGACTCTTCGCAACCCAGTGGACTGCAGTCTACCAGGCTCCTCCGTCCATGTGATTTTCCAGGCAAGAGTACTGGAGTGGATCACCAGCCAATACAGTATACTAATGCATATATATGGAATTTAGAAAGATGGTAATGATAATCCTGTATGCAAGACAGCAAAAGAGACACAGATATGTAGAACAGTCTTTTGGACTCTGGTGGGAGAGGGCAAGGGTGGGATGATTTGGGAGAAAGGCATCGAAACATATATACTATCATGTAAGAAACGAATTGCCAGTCCAGGTTCAATGCATGATACAGGATGGTCAGGGCTGGTGCACTGGGATGACCCAGAGCGATGGTATGGGGAGGGATGTGGGAGGGGTGTTCAGGATGGGGAACATGTGTACACCCAAGGCTGATTCATGTTGATGTGTGGCAAAACTAATATAATATTGTAAAATAATTAGCCTCTAATTAAAATAAATAAATTTATATTTAAAAAATAAAATAATATATTTGGCTGATGCAAAAAAAAAAAAACACCCTAGAAGTTTTGGTTTTAATAAACTTAAAAATATCAGTTCATTTTTCATGACTTGCTCATTTGTCTTCTCATCAAACCCAGAATTATACAGTTTTGTCTTATATTTTCTTCTAGAAGCTTTATCATTTTGCATCTTGCAATTAGTTCTTTGATCCATTTTGAATTATTTTCTAGGAAAGTGTAAAATCTGTGTTTAGGCTGTTTTTTCACATATAAACATCGAATTTTTCTACCACCACTGGTTGAAAAGAATATCAGATGTTATCTAACTGCCTTTGAACTTTTGTCACAACTCAGTTGTCGATATTTACATGGGGCTGTTTCCAGGCCTCTGTTGCATTCTACTGAAATATGTATATATTATATTTCCAATAAAATCCCATATTGGTCATAGTTAATTTTAAAGTGAGTCTTGAAATCAGGTAATATGAGTCCTCCAACTTTGTTCTTTTTCAGTACAGTGTTGGCTATTCTACATCTATTTATTTTCCATACACACTAGAATCAGTTTGTCAATATTTAGAAAATAGATTTCTGGAATTTCCATTAGAATTATATTGAATCTATAGATCAACTTGGAATTAATTGACTTCTTGACAATGTTGAATCTTTTAATTCATAAAGCATGGAAGATTTCTCCATTTATTTAGACAAACTTTGGCTAAAGTTAGACATAGGGGATTCTCTCTCTCTCTCTCTCTCTCTCTCTCTCTCTCTCTCTCTCTCTCTCTCTCTCTTTTAAATTTGTGAGAACCTGGTGGTTCATGGAGGAAAACCCCACAAAATTGTAGGAGTCCTTCTGAGATTGCAAACATCAATAGTATCTTACTTTTATTCATATAAATGTTGAGAACTAAATTTTATAAAGTATGTCATATCCTCAGAATTTATCAAGAGGGTAGCCTTGAAAATGCATCAATAGTCCCTTTAAGAATTAATGCCATGGTCTGCAGTGAAGCTCATCTCAGAAAGCAGGCTGACTGATCAGCTCTGCTTTCATCCATTCTGTTACTTGCCTCACTCACTTTTCCCTTGATGTCAGAGATATTCTACTCTAATTTATGTTCCTCTTTGAATAGCTTCACCATCTTTGACACTGTGTTGTTGTTCAGTTGCTAAATCATCTCCGCCCCTTTGTAACCCCATGACTGCAACAAGCCAATCTCCTCTGTTCTCCACAATTTCCCAGAGTTTTTCAAACTCATATCCATTGAGTCAGTGATGCCATCCAATCATCTCATCCTCTGTCATCCCCTTCTACTGCCTTCACTCTTTCCCAGCATCAGAGTCTTTTCCAGTGAGTCGGCACTTCACAATAGGTGGACAAATAATTGGAGCTTCAGCTTTAGCATCAGTCCTTCCAGTGAATATTCAGGGCTGATTTCCTTTAGAACTGACTGGTTTGATCTCCTTGGAGTCCAAAGGACTCTCAAAAGAGTCTTCTGCAGTATCACAATTTGAAAGCATCAATTTTCAGTGCTCAGCATCCTTTGTAGTCCAGTTCTATGTCCATGAGTTCAAATCAGTCATTCCTAAAGGAAATCAGTCCTGAATATTGATTGAAAGGACTGATGCTGAAGCTGAAGCTACAATACTTTGGCCACCTGATGCGAAGAACTAACTCGTTGGAAAAGACCCTGATGCTGGGAAAGATTAAAGGGAGGAGGAGAAGGGGATGACAGAGGAAGAGATGGTTGGATGGCATCACCGACTCAATGGACATGAGTTTGAGTAAACTCTGGGAGTTGGTAATGGGCAGGGAAGCCTGGTGTGCTGCGGTCCCTGGGGGTCTCAAAGAGTTGGACACAAGTAAGTTACTGAACTAAACTCTCAGGTCCATACATGACTACTGGAAAGACTATAACTTTGACTATTCAGAACTTTGTTGGCAAATGATGTCTTTATTTTTAACACACTGTCTAAGTTTGTCATAGCCTTCCTTCAAGGGCGCAAATGTCTTTTAATTTCATGGTTGCAGTCACTGTCTGTACTACTGTGTACCAGCCCACAATCTTACCCTGGGGTTTACTTAGTTGTTTTTAAAGCATCTGTGAATGTATGTCCAATCAAAAATAATGCTAAACTTTCCAGGAATTCAAAGCAAAACTTTAAATTATTAGCATCTTTCATTTCACGATTAAGAGGTGTTATAAGATTCATCACATTTATTTTATTTGTGGGAACTAAGAAAAGGGAAAGTGAATCAACCATTGTGGAGTATTATTTTCCCAGAATGTGGAAGAACTTTTCACATTACTGTTTTCCTTTCATCCAAGAAGCCTGTAAAACATGTATTGTTAGCTTTATTTCACAGATGGAGAAAAGGTTGCACATTCCAACTGTAGCTGGTGATTTGTACTTTGTTCTGCTTTGTTCCAATGCCTCTGCACTTTTCACTAAAGCAGTGTGTTTTCTGATCTGTATGGATGGTGTACAACAGTTTCATTGTGCAGTGTACAGATGGAAACAAAATTGATCACGACAATGGAAGCCTGCCCTTGCTTTTAAATGATTTTACTCTATGTATTTTTGGCTTCTTGGGTTTCCAGCCTTCATATAATCACAGGTCACATTATACTTGAGTAAGTCTAATGGTTTAACAAAGCATATTATTTCACCTCCATGAATATCTCTTCAAAATATGAAGATTGAATTGGTGTCAAGTCCTTTCCCTCATCTAGGCATCTACAATTCTTTGAAATTCATAGGGAGCAGAAGACATTCTTTGCCATCACTTCGTCTGGTTCAGATATATGCTGAATAGACACTCAGCTGTTCAGTGCATCTCATGAGTTGTTCTTTCAGTGAAGAAATCATTCAGGCTCTGAGCCACCACCACATATACCCTTTAGTCCCATAAATGGCACATCCCCAGTTTTTTTTTTCTCCCCCTGTAAAGTCATTATTTAATCTAGAACTGTTTTTCCCTGTTTTTGTATCATTATTTGAATCCCACCAGTCGTGGGTAACAATGTTTCTTGCCATCAGCACTATTGATTAAGAACAGAAGCTATTTGTGTTCATGCTTGTCATTAGAAAACCTTTATATTATGTAATTTAGCTGTACATTCTCTATACCACTGAAGCAACCAAAAAGTCTTTTAACGTCGTAATGAATACAGGTTTAGTAGATTGACAAATGCTTATGTATATGCTGTGCACCAGATATTATGGTAATTTGTTACATTAAAGGTATTTTCCCTGGAATAATATCTGTGATCAAAAATAATTAATATTTTTCCTTAGAAAAATTGTCTAAATCAATTATATTGGGAACAGGTGAATAAAAATAATTAAAGTATTATGTGGCATGAGAGTTTCTGATAGTTATTCAGCTACTTATATCTTGGTTGGTATATTAAATGCTGGAGGTACTATGGGTCCACTAAATATAAACAAAAGAGCTGACTTCAGCTAACGACTCACTTTTGAGCATGGCTCTTTGACAGTTTTTATTGGTAATTGAAAAAAATGGCAAAGCAATTTTATGGCTGTGCTCAGAGAAAAGAGCCCAGTCCATAACATGGAATCAGCCAGCAAAGCATTTTCGCTATGATTACTCCAAACCCCAGAGCGATAGGACAATGCATTTTTAAAAGTTTCCCAGTTACTTATTTATTTTTAAACTTCCTTGGAAAACATCAGAGTCCACAGAAAGCAAGATGCTTGTAGCACATCCATAATCAATCATTTGAACAACTTAAAAATAAAGAACAATCAAGGCTACATGCTGGTGTTTAATCTAAATACTTTTGCAACAAATCTAATATCCGGTTTATGTATTATGTATGGATGGAAGGCAAAAGAAAGACAGTGAGAGAAAAAGAGAGAAAGGAAAATTGAGTTGTGTTATTGTTGTTTCAAGGACAGAGTAGAATTTGTATGTTTATAGTGGTTACTATGTTAGGAAAAAATACAATGTTTGGAAGTAAGAAGAAACACACTGGGAAAAAAATATGTATTTATTTTACAAGCAACTGACCATTCTGTTGTTTGCATTAATTTAATATTTTGGCTGTGCCTTGTGAACTTAGTTTTAGACTTAAAAGGAGAAGTTTTTGCCTTTCTTAGCATGTAAGATATTTATTTTACAAAAATCTAAGTGCTCTAAAAGTTGACTTTCATCAATCTTTGTTTCAATGTAAATTCCCCATGATATTTTATAATATGATTAAATGAATTTATTCCATCCCAAATGTATAGAATATTCACTAATATCAATCACTCTTCTCCTTCACCTTACTTACAACACTTCATTTTCCCCTAAGACATTTTCCACAAGTTTTTCTTTCCCAAATTCTCTTTTTGTCCAAATCCCCATGGACAGATGAACCTGGTAAGCTACAGTCTGTGGGGTCACAATGAGTCGGACATGATGGAGCATCTAACACTACACTACTACAACTTTTCCAAAAGTTTTTCTTTCCCAATCCTCTTTTTTCCATAGTACATACTTCTTTCTCTGGTCAAATGGCCTTCACATTCCTTGATACGGTTTACCTCAGAGCATCCTATTCCTCATATATGCAGCCATTGTTTCTTTTTTATTTTCTCAAGCCTCACCAATATGAAGAGTAGAGAAATTATTTCAAGCATCTTTTCTTTTTTTATTGTAGTATAGTTGGTTGACTGTCCTCTGAGACTTAAAACACATCACTTTTCATTCATGAAATGTTGAGTTGGCTGGGATTGGATGATCTAGGATGAGTCCAATATACAAGCTCTGCTTTATGCTATGTGCCCTCTGGGCTTAGAAATTTCAAGAGATTTTTCTGAGTTTGGGCTCATATCTGCTCCAAATGTTCACAGTCTGGGGCCCAAAATGAGTTCAGGGGAGCAACTTTGTGTAAAGCTTCATGGCAAAGATAAAGACGTTAAAAGACAAGTGGAAACACACAAATCTTCTTAAAAGCTAGCATCTTAACCATGTCATTCTCTTCATAATATACAGGTGATAATTGGACACTTTGGACAACTCGTGCCACTGGACTAGCAAGCAGGAAGGTGAGGCATTGGGAGTTGCCTGATACTCTGTTGACTAGAGACAGGGCTGCCATTACACATTGAAGATGGGGGAAAAATGGTTGCTGCCATTTTGGTTAATTTATATGCTCTTGATACTGTGGAAAATTCTGAAAGAGATGGGAATACCAGACCACCTGACCTGCCTCTTGAGAAACCGGTATGCAGGTCAGGAAGGAACAGTAAGAACTGTACACGTAACAACAGACTGGTTCCAAATAGAAAAAGGAGTATGTCAAGGCAGTATATTGTCACCCTGATTATTTAACTTATATGTGGAGTACAAATGAGAAATGCTGGGCTGGATGAAAAACAAGCTGGAATCAAGATTGCCTGGAGAAATATCCAATAACCTCAGATATGCAGATGACACTACCCTTATGGCAGAAAGTGAAGAAGAACTCAAAAGCCTCTTGATGAAAGTGAAAGAGGAGAGAGAAAATGTTGGCTTAGAGCTCAACATTCAAAAAACTAAGATCATGGCATCCAGTCCCATTGCTTCATGGCAAATAGTTGAGGAAACAGTGGAAACAGTGCTCCAACATCACTGCAGATGGTGATTGCAGCCATGAAATTAAAAGATGCTTACTCCTTGGAAGGAAAGTTATGACCAACCTGCTGCTGCTGCTGCTGCTAAGTCGCTTCAGTAGTGTCTGACTCTGTGCGACCCCATGGACTGCAGCCCACCAGGCTCCCCCGTCCCTGGGATTCTCCAGGCAAGAAAACTGAAGTGGGGTGCCATTGCCTAGACGGCATATTAAAAAGCAGAAACATTACTTTGCCAACAAAGGTCCGTCTAGTCAAGGCTATGGTTTTTCCAGTAGTCATGTACTGATGTGAGAGTTGGACTGTGAAGAAAGCTGAGCGCCAAAGAATTAATGCTTTTGAACTGTGGCGTTGGAGAAGACTCTTGAGAGTCCCTTGGACTGCAAGGATATCCAACCGGTCCATCCTAAAGGAGATCAGTCCTGGGTGTTCATTGGAAGGACTGATGTTAAGGCTGAAACTGCAATATTTTGGCCACCTGATGCAAAGAGTTGACTCATTTGAAAAGACCCTGACGTTTGGAAAGATTGAAAGCAGGAGGAGAAGGGGACGACAGAGGATGAGGTGGTTAGATGGCATCACTGACTCAATGGACATGAGTTTGGGCAAACTCCAGGAGTTGGTGATGGACCATACCAGGGAGGTCTGGTATGCTGCGGTTCATGGGGTTGCAAAGAGTCAGACACGACTTAGCAACTGAACTGAAATGAACTTGATACTCAGTTGACCAACTTTGATGGTAAAAAACAAGCACATCCTGGCCTGGGAAAGACCAAGCTTGAGGTTCAGAGTCACAGTACCAGTTAATCCCAGAGGCAAGCAGAGGTATTTGTTTAGAGTTTCAGAATTCTAGAATGGACAATAGAGAAAGACTATAAGGAGAAACTCTAAGAACATATATGAGGATGTGAATAAGATCTCACAAGCTGTTCAAATCTTTCTTGGGTTACTGAACATATATATATATATATATATATATTTTTTTTTTCCCCCCCCCTGGCCTTCTTCCTCAAAGGGCCTTTATTTTTATTTTTATTTTTTAAATTTTAAAATATTTAATTCTTACATGCGTTCCCAAACATGAACCCCCCTCCCACTTCCCTCCCCATAACATCTCTGTGGGTCATCCCCATGCACCAGCCCCAAGCATGCTGTATCCTGCGTCAGACATAGACTGGCGATTCGATTCTTACATGATAGTATACATGTTAGAATGCCATTCTCCAAAATCATCCCACCCTCTCCCTCTCCCTCTGAGTCCAAAAGTCCGTTATACACATCTGTGTCTTTTTTGCTGTCTTGCATAGATCCACCAGAAAATTACTAGAGCTCATCAATGAATATAGTAAAGTTGCAGGATATAAAATCAACACACAGAAATCCCTTGCATTCCTATACAATAATAATGAGAAAGTAGAAAAAGAAATTAAGGAAACAATTCCATTCACCATTGCAACGAAAAGAATAAAATACTTAGGAATATATCTACCTAAAGAAACTAAAGATGTATATATAGAAAACTATAAAACACTGATGAAAGAAATCAAAGAGGACACTAATAGATGGAGAAATATACCATGTTCATGGATTGGAAGAATCAATATAGTGAAAATGAGTATACTACCCAAAGCAATTTACAAATTCAATGCAATCCCTATCAAGCTACCAGCAATATTTTTCACAGAACTAGAACAAATAATTTCAAGATTTGTATGGAAATACAAAAAACCTCGAATTGCCAAAGCAATGTTGAGAAAGAAGAATGGAACTGGAGGAATCGACTTGCCTGACTTCAGGCTCTACTACAAAGCCACAGTCATCAAGACAGTATGGTACTGGCACAAAGACAGACATATAGATCAATGTAACAAAATAGAAAGCCCAGAGATAAATCCGCACACATATGGACACCTTATCTTTGACAAAGGAGGCAAGAATATACAAAGGAGTAAAGACAATCTCTTTAACAAGTGGTGCTGGGAAAACTGGTCAGCCACTTGTAAAAGAATGAAACTAGATCACTTTCTAACACCCCACACAAAAATAAACTCAAAATGGATTAAAGATCTAAATGTAAGACCAGAAACTATAAAACTCCTAGAGGAGAACATAGGCAAAACACTCTCAGACATAAATCACAGCAGGATCCTCTATGATCCACCTCCCAGAATTCTGGAAATGAACTTATATTTTTAAGGGTACATTTCAAGAGATTTCTGTGTATTTTTTCCCTTTGAAAGATTTTGTTTTGTTTTGTTTTGTTTGTTTTGTTTCATTTGGGAACAAGATTCTTTAAATCTACAAAGGATAAAGTTGTGGAGATGGTTGCATAGAATTTTATATCTGAAACTGTTTTAATTTTCTCTACTGAAGGTGTAATAACAAAGATATCATATTATGGCACCTGCAAGTAAGGGTACACGTTGGTTGTCTTTATGAAGCTACATCCATGGTTCCCTTTGTGGACATGTTGGTTTTGTGGTAAATTTATTTGTGATATTGTAGATACAAATTCAAAAACCATTGGTTGAAATTTCATACAGAGAAGTGAAATATAAAAATTGTATTAGCATCTTTAGCATTCATTTAGTCCTGTTATGGATCATATCACATGTGACTGTTTTCTATGAATTATGTCACTTACTAACAAGCCTGTATGGTGGGTACCACACCCCTGCCTTCCATAGACCTTTAAGGGTGGGATTGATTTCTACCACTCCTTCTAGATTTTAATGTTGCTTTTTATTTACTATCTTGGTGGAAGTGGAGAATTTTAAAAAATTCCAATTTTGTATGAGTATTTTTCAATTAAAAATAGTATGATCTATTCATGATGCCAGCTAAGTCACCAGTCATGTCCAACTCTGTAACCCCATGGACTGTAGCCTGCCAGGCTCCTCGTCCATGGAATTCCCCTAGCAAGAGTACTGGAGTGGGTTGCCATGCCCTTCTCCAGGACATCTTCCCGACCCAGTGATTGAACCCGCATCTCTTACATCCACTTTGCCAGGTGGGTTCTTTACCACTAGCGCCACCTGGGAAATCCATTATGATCTATAGTGAAGTGAAGTCACTCAGTCGTGTCCGACTCTTTGTGACCCCGTGGATGGTAGCCTACCAGGCTCCGCAATCCATGGAATTTTCCAGGCAAGAATATTGGAGTGGGCTGCCATTTCCTTCTCCAGGGGATCTTCCCAACCCAGGGATCGAACCCAGATCTCCTGCATTGCAGACAGATGCTTTACCATCTGAGCCACTAGAAAAGTCCCAATTATCGTCTATAGAGAGGTTTAATTGAAGTTATTAAAACTTTAAATTTTGTAACAATAAAATGAGTCACTGATGTTATTAAAGGTTTATTTTTCTTTAATGAAAACAGATGCTATTTAATATTTTAAACAATATTATTTCAAAATGCTTTAGCATATAGTTATTTTATAGATCTGCAAATAAAATCAATGTCAGTTAATACACAAATATGTCAGTTATTTCACGTTAATGCATACCATCATTTGCATTCTAAACAGTTTTTAATTTTGCGATGATGTATTACTATTTATAGATCACACACCTTTTTTTTCCAGGGCATTTTGCAACTCTTATTGGTATTAAATATATAATTAGCAAGTCATAAGAGCCATTAAAAAGTGCATTATTGGGTCAGGAAATCACTATAATGCAAGCTCTCATTTTAATTCCCTGAGAAACTACATACCTTGATGAGTTTCTCAAGGGCAGTTTTTGATAGGAAATTTAATTTATCTTCTTTAAAAATGATGAACTAGTCTCCCTAAATCACAGACGCTGTTAGACTGCTAAGTAGCTACCTACTACTCTATATAAGTTTTCTTGTCAACTAATCAGAGGCATGCCTCTAAAGCAGTTGTGTTTGAGGAGTATAGATTTTAAGTTTGCTACTCATCCCCTTGGCCTTGCCTGATGGCTCAGTCAGTAAAGAATACCCCTGCTGATGCAGGAGATGCAGAAGCCAGGAGTTTGATCCCTGGGTCGGAAGATCGCCTGGAGATAGAAATGGCAACATTTCAGTATTCTTGTTTGGGAAATGCAATGAACAAGGGAGCCTGGTGGGCTGTAGTCCATGGAGTTGCAGAGAGTCAGACATGACCAAGCAACTAAACCACCACCACTCATTCATTCCCTCCCTATTTTCTGGATTTATATTAAAATAGAGAAGATAAATAGAACATGATTACTGAGATATGACACATTTATTTACTCTCCTCTGTGCAAGTCTTTTCCATCTGTTATGCTGTTACCTAGAAAACTGTTACATGAGGTCTTGCACCTTTGCCTTACCAGCGAGCACACTGGGGCAAGTTAAGTAGAGTTTCCATGTTTCTAGACATAGGAAATAGTAAGACAGGGCATCAGATATGGGGTTGTCTAATGCTAGAATCAATGCTGGAAAAGCACAACACTCAATTTCCCATGATAGCACAATTTTCTGTCCATAGTACACCCTGAAAGTTTGACCAGATTTGTTTTTTCCAGTGGTCAAAACACTGTCACGTCCATTGAGTGTCCTCTTTCTTCACGTGGTTTGGCTAAACACTGCATCCGGTTTCCATTATTCTTGAAACCCATGAATTGATAATGACCAAATTCACACATCAAAAACACCAGCTCTGAGTAATTAATATCACCATTCATAAAGTTACATGTGATCATGGCTTTGGAGCATTTTGAGACAATAAAATATATACTATACAGGAACGTTTAAAACCTGTGGACCTTACTCACTTTACTCATTGATATATTAAGCAGACACACTGAGGAGTAATGGCATCACTGAGCTTCATCTGTGATCTGTTGCTTAACTGATTAAACATAAAAGAACTGTCCCAAATTTCTCTTCAATCTTTTTTTTATTTCAAATTTTATAAATGATTTCAATGTGCAATTTGACTAATTCTTCCAGAATTAAACAGAATTCAAACCATAATGTTTATACATGATAAAGTAACAAATTTCACTTAGAAATTTTCAAGTGATTCACAAAAATTTTATCAGCAGTAATAGAAAATATGAATTGTTGAGTTTATTTTTTCCCAAGCTGAGTTTGTTTTTTTAGACTGAGACCAGTTGTATAAAGAATCAAAAGGTTGAACTTTACTCAATAGCACTTTTGCATTAATGCAGAAGTGATTGACACAATTCATGCAATAAGTGATGAAAACTGACTAAGGCTAACTCTGATAAAATTATCTATTTGACTTTCAAAATTAATCATTAAAAAAAGATTAATCATTTTTTAAAAGCCAAGTAGTTATACCTCTTTTTACTAACAGTCTGTAATCTACCCACTGAGATTAGTCCAGAATATAAGTGTCTATGTTATTGATATTTCTCCCAGCAGTCTTGATTCCAGCTTGTGCTTCATCCAGCCTGGCATTTCTCACGATGTACCCTGCATATAAGTTAAATAAGCAGGGTGACAATATACAGCCTTGATGTACTCCTTTCCCGATTTGGAACAATTCAGTTTTTCCATGTCCAGTTCTAACTATTGCTTCTTGGCCTGCATACAGATTTCTTAGGAAGCAGGTCAGTTGGTCTGGTATTCCCATCTCTTTAAGAATTTTCAAGACTGTTGTGATCAACACAATCAAAGTCTTTGGTGTACTCAATAAAGCAGAAGATGCATTTCTGGAACTCTCTTGCTTTTTCAATGATCCCACAGATGTTGGTTATTTGATCTCTGGCTCCTCTGCTGGATTTTCTAAATCCGGCTTAAAAATCTGGAAGTTCACTGCTCACGTACTGTCGAAGCCTGGCTTGGAGAATTTTGAGCATTACTTTGCTAGCATGTGACATGAGTACTATTGTACGGTAGTTTGGGCATTCTTTGGCATTGCATTTCTTTGGGACAGGAATGAAAACTGACCTTTTTCAATCCTGTGGCCACTGCTGAGTTTTCCAAATTTGCTGACATATTGAGTGCAGCACTTTCACAGCAACATTGTTTAGGATTTGAAATAGCTCAAATGGAATTCCATCACCCCCACTAACTTTATTTGTAGCAATGTTTCCTAAGACCCACTTGACTTCACATTCTAGGACGTCTGGCTCTAGGTTAGGGATCACACCATAGAGGTTATCTGGATCAGGAAACTCTTTTTTGTATAGCTCATCTGTGTATTCTTGCCACGTCTTAATATTTTCTACTTCTCTTAGGTCCATACCATTTCTGTCCTTTATTGTGTGCATCTTTGCATGAAATGTTCCCTTGGTATCTCTAATTTTCTTGAAGTGATTTCTAGTCTTTCCCATTCTATTGTTTTCCTCTATTTCTTTGCATTGATAACTGAGGATGGTTCTCTTATGTCTCCTTGCTATTCTTTGGAACAGATGACACCACCCTTATGGCAGAAAGCAAAGAACTAAAGAGTCTCTTGATGAAGGTGAAAGAGGAGAGTGAAAAAGTAGGCTTAAAACTCAACATTCAAAAGACAAAGATCATGACACACAGCCCCATCACTTCATGGAAAATAGATGGGAAAACAATGGAAATAGTGAGAGACTTTATTTTGGGGGGCACCAAAATCACTGCAGATGGTGACTACAGCCATGAAATTAAAAGATGTTTGCTCCTTGGAAGAAAAGCTATGACCAACCTAGACAACATATCAAAAAGTAGAGACATTACTCTTCCAACCAACATCTGTCTATTCAAACCTGTGGATTTTTCCGGTAGTCATGTATGAATGTGAGAGTTGGACTATATGGTAAGCTGAGTGCCAAAGAATTGATGCTTTTGAACTGTGATGTTGGAGAAAACTCTTGAGAGTCCCTTGGACTGCTAGAAGATCTAACCAGTCCATCCTAAAGAAAATTAGTCCTGAATGTTCATTGGAAGGACTGATGCTGATAATGAAACTCCAATACTTTGGCTATCTGATTAGAAGAACTGACTCACTGGAAAAGATCCTGATATTGGGGAAGATTGAAGACAAGAGGTGAAGGGGATGACAGAGGATGAGATAGTTGGATGGCCTCACTAACTCAATGGCCAAGAGTTTGAGCATTGGGTATGTTGATGAACAGGGAAGCCTGGCATGCTGCATTCCATGGGATCACAAAGAATCAGAAAAGCCTGAGCAACTGAACTAAACTGATCTGAAGCGTCTATGTATTTATCTTAACAGTTCAATATAGCCTTTCTTCTTTCAAGTGGTACAGAAATTAAAAGAAAATTAATAGTTATATGTATGCCTGCCAAGTTGCTTTAGTCATTTCCAACTCTTTGCAACTCTTTTTTGTTGGACTATAACCCACAAGGCTCCCCTGTCCATGGAATTTCTCAGGCAAGAATACTGGGGCAGGTTTCCATTCTCCTCTCCAGGGGATCTTCCCCACCCCGGGATTGAATCCAGGTCTCCTGAATTGCTGGCAGATTCTTTGCCATCTGAGCCAACAAGGAAGCTGTACCCCCACCTTGGGAAAAAAAAAAAGTTTGTATCTTAGTCAATTAGGAATTCCAAGACTTAAGTGTTGTCAAAAACAGCTCATTCCAATATAAATACAATTACCCTCTTTGTCTCCAAACCAAAAAAAGATTAATATTTCATGTTACAGGTATCATATCATCTATAGCAGGAAAATTTTCATGACTGACCCTCATTATATTTCTTATGTGTTACATTTTGTCATTAATACCTGGTTGGAAACCAAACTAAATTTCCTCTTGTTTTGTTCTATCTCTCAATTTGATTGTCTATATGTGTTAAGGGTCTGAACTCAATACTCAACTCTTTCACAACCAGGGAGGTAAATTGATGATTACAATATACTTTAATCTCCTTTATATATTCAGAGATTTTGATGTGAAAACAAAGGAAGCGACAAATAAAGTTTTCTGGAAGATTGGTAATTGTGCTGTATCTTGAAGAAGTAAAACCCCAGTAACAACAAAAGAAATAAAAGAGATAAAACCCCAGTAGCAACAAACACATTTTACTCCAGCTCTTGGTTTCTAACACCATTCTTCAAAAAAAAAGAAAAAGAAAAGAAAAAGAAAAAAGAAAGAAAGAAAAGAGATTCCTTAAAGAAATGGTGGATTCTGACACATGAGGGACATCTGCAACATTAGTCTGGGGCTGGACTGGAAGAAACACAAACTAGAATCAAGATTGCTGGGAGAAATATCAATAACCTCAGATATGCAGATGACACCACCCTTATTGCAGAAAGTGAAGAGGAACTAAAAAGCCTCTTGATGAAAGTAAAAGAGGAGCGTGAAAAAGTTGACTTAAAGCTCAACCTTCAGAAAACGAAGATCATGGCATCCTGTCCAATCACTCCATGGGAAATAGTTGGAGAAACAGTGGAAACAGTGTCAGATTTTATTTTTTGGGCGCTCCAAAATTACTGCAGATGGTGACTGCAGCCATGAACTTAAACGACGCTAACTCTTTTGAAGAAAAGTTATGACCAACCTAGATAGCATATTCAAAAGCAGAGACATTACTTTGCCGACTAAGGTCCATCTACTCAAGGCTATGGTTTTTCCAGTAGTCATGTATGGATGTGAGAGTTGGACTATGAAGGAGGCTGAGCACCAAAGAATTGATGCTTTTGAACTTTGGTTTTGGAGAAGACTTTTGAGAGTCCCTTGGACTGCAAGGAGATCCAACCAGTCCATTCTGAAGGAGATCAGCCCTGGGATGTCTTTGGAATGAATGATGCTAAAGCTGAAACTCCAGTACTTTGGCCACCTCATGCGAAGAGTTGACTCATTGGAAAAGACTTTGATGCTGGGAGGGATTGGGGGCAGGAGGAGAAGGGGACGACAGAGGATGAGATGGCTGGATTGCATCACTGACTTGATGGACGTGAGTCTGTGTGAACTCCGGGAGCTGGTGATGGACAGGGAGGCCTGGCATGCTGTGATTCATGGGGTCGCAAAGAGTCGGACACGACTGAGCAACTGAACTGAACTGAAAGTAAGAAAATGAAAGAAAAAAACGTTATGAGAGAACTAGAGTCAACCGAAGGAGCTCCCAATAAGAAATGCTGGAATAATTTGACAAAAATATGAAGTATTACTAAATTATAAGTAAAAGTATTAAAAAATCTGTTAGTCCATTCTCATGAGTATAAATGACTTAAAACAAAAATCATGATAAATAGAAAAATCTATGCAAAAACTTCCAGTGTGCTTAATTGCCCAGTCATCTCTGACCCTTTGCAACCCCATGTACTGTAGCCCGCCAAATTCCTCTATCAGTGGATTGTCATTTCCTTGTCCAGGGGATCTTCCCAACCCAGGGATTGAAACCAGGTCTCCCACACTGCAGTTGGATTCTTTACCATCTAAGTCATCAGGGAAGTCCCAAAACTCCGATAATTTCCATAAATATTCCATTTCCAGGAGAGGTAGCACAACCTTCCACTTGACGGTGGGCTGTGCCCAGTGATTTCCTCCAGAGGTACACCATGGAACAGGAGATGAACAAGAAAGCAGTAACTTTGCAGTGGAGAAACCTGATAAACTACCTCAGCCAGTGATGTGGATGCATGTACATTTGATATGATGCAATGAAAGTAGCATGCTGCATTTATGGTCTTTCTCTCTCACATTTATAAGCCCAGTCTAATTATAGGAAAAAGTCAGACAAATCCTAATAGCAAGATATTCTACAAAGCACTTGACCATTCCTTCCCTAAACTATCAAGGTCATCACAAATAAGGAAAAGTGTGAAAAACTGCAACAAATCAAAAAGAGCCAAAGGAGATGTAACAACTAAATGTTATGTATACTCGACTGGAATTCTGGAAGAGAAAAAATACGTATTCTTTTTTCCTACTTTTCCAAGTTTTCAAATGCTCCAAATAAATAAATACATTTAAAAGGAAATGCTTTTTCATTAATGTATATTAATTCTATATATCATAGAGTTGTGTAGTGTGGCATTGAATTCCCATTTAAGAAAAAAAAAATAAAAAAGCTTCCTTTTGTCTTCTGAATACTGTCTCTGAGATTACTGTCATCCAAAGATTCAATATTTTGGTATCGTACTGAGGATAGCCAATTAGCAGCTATCAAATACATTATTACATTTTTTTATTAAAGTATAATTGATTTGTAAGTGATTCAACACAGATTTTCTTTTGTAAGCAAGGTAGGTTCTATTCATATTATTTTTCCTAAAGAATGAAAGTTCTTAAAATATCTTACAATTGATAATTAAGAGCTGTTGTCAAAAGTTTCAGGAAATGTCAGTATTATATTTAACTCACATGAAACAACAGATTTATTTAACAAAATTAATAAGAACAGTATATCAGTGTGCACCAAAGAATCTATTGGGGAGATAATGGAATAATGCTAGGGGGAAAATTGGCACATCAAAAAGACTTTATATCCTTTTTTATCTAAAGTCTGTATTTAGCCTATCCTAAGTGAAAAAGTTGGCTTAAAGCTCAACATTCAGAAAACTAAGATCATGGCATCTGGCCCCATCACTTCATGGGAAACAGATGGGGACACAGTGGAAACAGTGTCAGACTTTATTTTTGGGGGCTCCAAAATCACTGCAGATGTTAACTGCAGCCATGAAATTAAAAGACGCTTACCCCTTGGAAGGAAAGTTATGACCAACCTAGATAGCATATTGAAAAGCAGAGACATTACTTTGCCAACAAAAGTCCGTCTAGTCAAGGCTATGATTTTTCCAGTGGTCATGTATGGATGTGAGAGGTGGACTGTGATGAAAGCTGAGCGCCGAAGAATTGATGCTTTTGAACTGTGGTGTTGGAGAAGACTCTTGAGAGTCCCTTGGACTGCAAGGAGATCCAACCAGTCCATCCTAAAGGAGATCAGCCCTGGCTGTTCTTTGGAAGGAATGATCCTAAAGCTGAAACACCAGTACTTTGGCCACCTCATGCGAAGAGTTGACTCATTGGAAAAGACTCTGATGCTGGGAGGGATTGGGGGCAGGAGAAGGGAATAACAGAGGATGAGATGGCTGGATGGCATCATCTACTCGATGGACATGAGTTTGAGTGAACTCTGGGAGTTGGTGATGGACAGGGAGTCCTGGCGTCCTGTGATTCATGGGGTCACAAAGAGTCGGACACGACTGAGCAAATGAACTGAAATGAACTGAACTGAACTGAAATCATCTTAGGATGTTCAAGATTTTGAATCCCTTAAGATCAGAAACTTTTTCTATATCATTTGTTGTTGTATGTCTAGTAGCTTAGAGGATACGTGGTACATGCTCATGATTGTTGAATGATTAATAGGAAATGAAAGCAACAAACGAACAGAAAGTATCCCCTAGTATATACAGTAAGCACTTGAGTATACAATGTTTTATATTTTACAAGTAATTTTCAACATTCATCTCTATTTGAGAGAGATACAGAAATGGTTATTCTTTTTATTCAATATGTGTTCTTACTAAAGCTCTGTGGAGTGGAATGCCTTATGAAACAGGTGAAGATGAAACTTCCTTTCAAAACCTAGATTTTCTTTTTCTATACTGAAAGTTGGCAACATTTTTCTCTTAAGACTCAGTTAGTAAATATTTCTACCTTTGAGGCTCAGCAATCCCTGTCATAGGTACCCAACATCACCATCTTAACAGGAATGGGGTCAGAGAAATATGTAAACAAATGGACTTGACTGTGTTTCAATAAAACTTTATTTAAAAAAATAGGCCCATCAGTTGTAATTTACTGAGCCCCTGATAGACATTTATGCCACATCTCCAACAACATTTTTAGATACTTAATATTTCAAGTACCGTGAGAGGAAATACTTCTTGAGCGAAAAATTCAGCAAACACTTAGAGCTGAAGGTCAACTGAGAACAATGACAGAACAGGCATTAAGCTGGAATTCAAATGCAAGTGTCTTCTTGAATTCGATGTTGCGCTTGTTATTGTTGCACAACACAAAGTTCGCCCTGTTGTTTCTAAGAAGGCAGAGTGGTTTGATTCCTCCAGAGTTTTATGAAGCCAACTCAGTGTATGCTGAGTTTATGAGATGTTGAGAATACCAGAAGGAAAGCCGCTGACACTGCACACCAAGAATATTTGTGGTTTGCTGACAACATAATTCACCCATTTAGGGCCTGGAAAATGGCTGCCTGCTGTTCTCACTTCCTATTAGATGTACATTGACTGTAGGATGGTTAAACCCAGTTGATACAGCAGCTGTAGATGGAACTGCAGGTTTCTTTGACCCTTGGCTTTCACTCCTCTTAATCTATAATCTTCTGCCTTCCACTTGCTTTTCTCTTAGTTTATACTATCTACTCCTCCAGTAAAATGAACTGATGCTCTGATTCTGGTATTTGGGTATTTGAATCAGAATTATTTATCACAATTCAGACAACTTCTCATTTAATTCTTTATAATTAAGAAAAAATTGGACTATGGTTGAATTGCAATGTTGTGTTAGTTGTGGTGTAGAGCAAAGTGAATCAGTTATAAACATACATGTAGCCACTCTTTTAAAAAAAATAAAAGAAGATATTTCATAATTTTGTAGGATAAATTCCCAAGATACCACTATTTTATAGCATTGAAAGCTATTTAGAAATTCACACTAGAAATTCGATTTAGTGGTTCCTTTGAAAAGACACAGATGTGTATAACGGACTTTTGGACTCAGAGGGAGAGGGAGAGGGTGGGACGATTTGGGAGAATGGGAATTCTAACATGTATACTGTCATGTAAGAATTGAATCGCCAGTCCATGTCTGACGTAGGGTGCAGCTTGCTTGGGGCAGGTGCATGGGGATGACCCAGAGAGATGTTGTGGGGAGGGAGGTGGGAGGGGGGTTCATGTTTGGGAACGCATGTAAGAAAAAATAAATAAATAAATAAACATAAAATAAACGTAATAAATAAATAAAAAAAATAAACTCAACTAAAAAAAAAAAGATAATATCATATATAATAGGAAACTTGTTAATTATAATTAACAATTAATTAATTAACTTGTTAATTTGCTTTTATTCTTCAGAATGTATCTTTCAATGACTTTATGCTGTTAAAATTATGTTTACACTCACTTGGATATCACTTGCTAATTCCAGTCTTGCTCAAAAGCAGATTTCTTCAGAAACTGCACCACAGTAAAAAATTATTTTTTTTGCATGTTGACAAAATTTCTTCTAATTTCAGTGCACAATGAAGCATATATTTTTAATACGTATGAGTAAAAAGCATATGGTATTTCTTGTATAAGGGCTTCCCTGGTTGCTCAGTGGTAAAGAATCTGCCTGCAAAGCGGGAGACCTGGATTCTATCCCTGGGTGGGAAGATCCCCTAGAGGAGAGAATAGAAACCCACTCTAGTATTCTTACCTGAAGAATCCAATGGACAGAGGAGCCTGGCGAGTTACAGTCAATAGGATCAGACATGACTGAGGTGACTTAGCACACATGCACACATTTTTATATGAAGGAACAACATTTACAAATTAAATATTTATTAATATATAATTTCAGCTACTATGTGACTTAATAATTATAACTCTGTTAAAATTTTGAAAATTGAGAATTCTGCCAACTCAGCATAATAAATTTGTCTCGTGTAGAAATCAATTCTTAAATTAAAAATTTTAACAGTTTCCCTGGCAACAGTGGCTGGTGCCAGCAGATGCATTTAGCCACAACCTCCTAGATGAAATGTGCATTCTTCATTACATTCTTCATTCAGGCACATATGGCCTGTTTTCAAAAATAGAACCATATATGCTCAGTGCCCTTGGACTGGTATGATAGCTGAGTCTTAGGGTATAAAAAATGGAGATATAAAATGACATCATTTCTTATATATCTTTTTCATATATCTTTAAGAGACTTTAAAATTAGATTCTTATTGAGTGTTCTTTCACAATAAATAAATAAATAAATAAATAAATGTTGTAATATGTGTGTGTATGTATATACACACATACACATATAATATGAATAGACAATATTTTTATTATCCTATCTTAAAAGTATACTAATGCACCATCTTCCTTGTGCAAACAAGGTATGATATTCCTAAGCCTGTCTAATCAATACTTTGATAGAAAGGTAAGTTTTTGCCTTGAGGAATTAATGGAATTTCTGAGACCATTTTAGAACCTAACATGAAACATCATATAAAGATTGAAATTTAAGACTGGGTCTCTCATTTTCTTCTTTGCAGAGTATTGGATTAGCTTCAATGCACCTTTCCTCTTGTAGTCAATAGATCTATTTATTTTTTCACACTTTTACAGATTTTTTTTTTTACCAAATATTCAGTTTAGTTTAATAACTATACATTATTCCAGGGAGTAGTTTGCTTACGCTATTCTTAACATCTATCTCACATTTTCTTGATGTTTCAAAACTAATTTAATTAATTTTTGTCCTGTATTTTGTGTTATTCTTTGCTTTTGCAATTCTTCAGTTTTTCTGTAAAATTTTTAAGCCAGTTTCATTTGAGATGACTTCTTCTTTATCTGAAATTCAAATCTGAACTGTGTTTGAAGATGCACTTCTGGTGACCTGAGGAATAGCTTATTTTTTCCTTTATTGCTCAGAAAATGAAAGGCTTAGAAGTTTGCTCCATGAACTCTAAAATACACTGACATATCTTAGAACATAGGTGTATACAAGGACCCTCAGAGTCCTTTTATATTTATATTTCTCTTCCCACATTTCTACTTGAAGAAATTAAGTATTTTTTCACTTTGTGCAAATGTTATCAATTATATGAACTATGTGAACTTCATAAGTTATCCTAAGGCAAATTCCAGGTTGCCTCAGCTTTCAAAAGTCAGGGGGCTACCCTGGTGGCTCAGACGGTAAAGAATCTACCTGCAGTGTGGGAGACCAAGGTTTGATCCCTGGGTTAGGACGATATCCTGGAGAAGGAAATGACAACACACTTCAATATTCTTGCCTGGAAAATCCCATGGATGGAGGAGCCTGGCAGGCTACAGTCCATGGGGTCGAAAAGATTTTGTTCTCAATTTTTAAAAAATAGTAATCACTTTATTTGGGAGAATCCCCATGGACAGAGGAGCCTGGCAGACTACAGTCCATGAAGGTTGGAAGGAATCAGACACGACTAACCGACTAATCACATACATATGTATTGAATTTAAAAATAAAGTTAACAGACATTCAAAAAGGATTTCGCAAAGCTTTCACAAGGTTTATTCACAAGGTTTTCTTAAATTGCACACACACACACACACACACGCACACACACACACACATACATACTCATACATTTCAAAACTGCAGCTTCCAAACTGCAAAGATTAAATTTGGTTATGCCTTTGAAGAGAGCAAAATTGAATTTTTTTGTAAAAGTAAAACAATATATTTTAAATATTTTGTTAATCATCATACCATGTACACTTTTCATATTTATGAAATATATTTTCCTATAAAGCATATATGATTATTTTTCCTGAACATTTACTTCTGTACTAATAACTTGGATGGCAGAAACCTTATTCCTAGTGACAGAGATAAATATATGATACATTTGTAAACATGTTACACTAGTATTTTCCACACATTGAAATTTTACATTTTAGTTGCATACTATGTGACTAGCTCTGCCTATGTTTGAAGTATTTGCCACTTAATGCACATCTTACTTCATATATGCATGCATCATCCTTATGGTTGCTATATTTATCTAACAAAATAGCATGCCTGCAGCCATACCAGGAAATAATGAATATCAAAGCCCAAATATTATAATCGTGTATAATTTTACAAAACATACCAATAGTTTCTCCAGAATTTTGGATGCATACTTCAAATTTGACTCATTAAGCAATAGGGATTTTATACCATGAGTTTCAATTTAAATCCACAAATACAAAAGTAAAAATAGTTTTAAAAAACACAATATATATATGTTGTTGCTGCTAAGTCGATTCAGTCATATCCAACTCTGTGCGACTCCACAGACGGCAGCCCATCAGGCTCCTCTGTCCCTGGGATTCTCCAGGCAAGAATACTGGAGTGGGTTGCCATTTCCTTCTCCAATGCATGAACGTGAAAAGTGAAAGTGAAGTCGCTCAGTCGTGTCCGACTCTTAGTGACCCCATGGACTGTAGCCCATCAGGCTCCACTGTCCATGGGATTCTCCAGGCAAGAGTACTGGAGTGGGTTGTCATTTTCTTCTCCATCATATATATAAACACACACACACACACACACACATATATATATACATATATATAATTTTTATGAGAAGACACATTGCTGGATTTTTGTTATGTATTTTTGTTACTGTATTGTAATCAATGCTTATTGGCAGTTAATGTATAATGCATATTTCTAATTGAAAATATAAGGAATTAACTGAGACTCTGAACTTTATTTTTAAACTTTCTTTAACTTTGAAGCATATTCCCATTATTCCAGTGAGGATAGATTCATTTTAACATTCTAGCCCATTTCGGTCCTTGTAATGAGCCTAAAGTAGCTGCCAGCTTGCAGTGCTGGAATTAATGATAATTAAATGTAACACAAAATGTATTTCCATATTTTGTATTGCTCAAATGATTTCATCTCAGATGTAGTATGATTCTTTTTAGAGATGACTACTTCTATTTAATCTCTTTTTCAATTTTAATTTGAATTTCATATTGTTCCTGACTGTTTAATGAATATTTTGGGAGATGGCCATAGTATTGTTAATTATACTGGAGACTGAGTATAATTAATTCTTTTGGACCCAAAGTCAGCTAGTTAATCGATTTCTGATGAAACTGGAGATTAAACACAGATAGTTCACCTTTTCCTTCATTCATTTTAATTCTTCTCTCTTTGAATTGAGTCAGATTACTTTGGGAAGTCATTGCTGGCAAAGCAGTTTGTGGAGCTGTTTTGGATATTATCCAGATGTTAATAAATGGATGATCTTTCGCATCATGGTAGCTTAATATTGATTTTGAAAAATTAAGAATTTTTAGTTTCAGTTATTGGGAACTAGAAGCCACTGTTAGTCTTTATAATTCATATTTAAGTAATGTAATAATTGTCTCTCAACAATACTCTCATATAATCATATATACATAAAGTTATTGAATGATGTTTCTAATAATCCTAAAAAAGGAAAGAGGCAAATGTTTACAATATTCCTAAATACATTTCCTATTATATAGTACTTCTAATAATGAGTTAATAATTCATGAAGGAGAAACTGATTTCTTAAACAATTTAGTGATTTTAGTATTCTTTGAAAAACATTGTAGCATATGCGGCAGTTTGTCATGTTCAGTGCAAATGGCATACTGTATAATGATACTATAAAGTATCTGTACAATTTAACAAGGAAAATGGGATATCATAAACTGACACAATTCCTTTTAGTCAAGGAATAAAACATTAAGGATCTTTGTCCCATGTCTCATTTTACTTGAGATAACTTTTAGATATGTTTTGAGAAATGCATATTTAAACATCTTAACAGAGATATCCTCAAATAATATTGATAACAAGTCCTGAATTCAATGAATTATTATTTTATACTAAATTATATCAGTTTACTTAAGCTAGTTTCAGTAAAAGTTAAGATTCTTGCTGATATTAATGTATTTCCAATTGGAAGATGGATTCTTCTGAGTACTTTTATTAGTTTTTGAATTTCTGGCTTCTGGCAGGGAATTCTGGAAATAATCCAGTAGCCTTAAAACCCAACAGTGATTGTACATAAATTTTTTTTTTAATCTGACCACTGAACTTTCAATTGTTCTACTAAACTTTACTGATGATGATACCTATTGGCAAGATAAGATGTAGTTATATATTAAGAATCTCATTTATTATGTATAAATAGCCCATAGGGTAATATTTCTTCTGAATGAACTTTGAATTTGCACAGCTGCCTGTGAATGACTAAGCATCTTAATACTCAGCACATGATAGCAGGCAAGGAAATCATTTCATTCTCATAAGAAAGTGAACTGTATTTTAGACATCAAAGAATTTGAAGTGGAGTCAAAAAAATGTGATGTGAATTTCATTATTTAAGTATATATTTAAAAAGCAAAGCAACATTAGGCTCTTCATTATGCTGAAGTTTTAAATGGTATTTTATTTGCATTAGCATAACATTTTAATATTCAAATCTTATCTCTGTATAATTTTTAACTGAAATGTGGCATGCTTTCTTACATGCATACTATAATGTGGTTAAAATAGTTATATTTATAATCTTATTTTTTCAGGTGATTATACTTGAACTCTCTGAGATAGTGTATATTAACATATTAATTCATTTTGTGTGACCCAGAAGCATTCACAAACTTCAAATAATATACCATTTTACCCATTCATTAAGTTTTAAACTTATCAATGCACAGTGCTGCTATTACTTGGGTCTAGTTTTATATTTTCATATAAATAATATTTCTCAGACACTTCGCTAATTTTTCTTTTTTGCCAAAGTATCAAGAGGAAGAAATAGAATTTTCTAGTATTTCTAAAAGCAGGAACAAGAAGCTTAGCCAGGAAAAAACAGATGAACAATAGAAACATGTGATTGAACAAATCTGATAAATATAATAGCCAATATGAAAACAAAATGACGAATAAGGCTATAGGACAATTCATCTAAAGACTACACTATGGTCAATGAAAATTTGTAAAGTGCAAGGAAGGTAACTTACATACCATTAAGAGTTTCACTTTTGCTTGACTTTTGGTCAAACTTTTCCCTTCAGGCTAACTGTCCGTTGTGGAATCATAGTGACTCTACCTTTGAAGTATAAGTCTTTTTTTTCCAGGTTTTAGAGGAAAGAAAAGCTATTATGCTCAGGGTAGGAGGAAATAGGACAGCTGGAAATAAGCACTGGCTCCTAAAGCTTGTCCTTGGATCTGATAAAAGTGACATCTGTTCGCACACGATTGAGTCTGAAGGTTCCCTGATGGTGGGTAAGAATCTATTATCTTCTCACGCAGAAAAGGGAGTGAATCATAGGGAACAGTAACACAGTCCCTGACAGTGCTTTTGTTAATATCCCAGTTGGCAGGTATCGTTTCTAACTTAAGCAGTCCTACACATCTAGGAAATGGTAGAATCCAGATGTGAATCCAGGAAGTTTGGCTCAAAAGCCTTGAATTTTAACTACTATATCATGCTTGTTTTAATACTAGGCAGCGTTTTTAGTCTGTGTGACTTCCAAGTCCATGCTCTTTAGATTCTGTGGATAGATTCCTATAAAATCTATCAATGTTATATTACCTGGCAGATCAATATTAAAAGCAGTGAGTATACTCAGCCTAATGTTCTGCAATTTACCACAACCTTCTATACCCCCAAGGATCATATCACCTTCTGATATGAATGTCCTCTCCAGACTCCTTGTATAGCCTCACATACTTCCTGAGTTTCTTCAAATAGTTTTGTTTGTTTGTTTTTCAGTGTCATCTCTGAGTCATTTTTTCTGTGAGACTTCCTTATACCAGTGCAAATTGACAAAATCCGTTCTTCCTCTGTGATCCCACCATAACTCAAAAGCTGTATCTATATAATGCCTATCATATTATAATAGCTCAGAAAATAGTTTAGAATCCATGAATTTCTTAAAGTAGTGAGACGGGTTTATTCATCTTTTTCCCCACTGACTCAATACATTGCTGGTCAGGCAGATGGAATTAATGTTATGTTTGCTGAATAAATGAATTCACCTTAGAAGCAGGTAAAACAAGATATCTGAGTTCACTGTTTCAGACATATATGCATTATTGGTCTGATTCTTGTATATGTATTTGCCATTAACTCTGTGAAAAACTTAGTAAACTTTCACTGTATATCTTGGCAATTGGACTCTGGAATCCCAACATGTTTTCATCTTTGTACAGGATGTCTACTCTCTAACTTGATCCAAGTGGTTAGCTGGACTTTCAGTAACTTCTGACACAGATGGTCCTTTCCATATAAAGGAGAAAGCTTCCGCTCATTCAGAAGGCTTTTACGGCAAACTGTTTATGGTCATTCTCTTGTAAGCATTATAAGGCCACAGTGATCTTAATTGAGGTCATTACTAAGATTCATTGATCCACATTGCTAATGTTGGAATTTAAAGGTCAAAAAGCCACCACACTGACACACACACACAAATGCCACTGTTATGGATTTGCTGCCAGACACAGGGTCGTTTTTAAAAGACAGCCTTGATTCTCTCAAATTTCCAATACACCCACCATGAATTGTTTTCCTTTTACCGTTAAAAAGATGTCAATGCGTCATTTCACCTGGATGTTTTATGAGACTGGGAAACATATCAGTATATACTGCTATGACTAGAATCAGATGTTTTTACACATAGCAAGAAAAAATAGTATCAAATTTGTGATTTATGTTTTATGAAAAACTCCCACTATTTGCCTGTAGGCAGTGTATAATATTGACAACATATCCAGGTAGATGGGTACTTACATATCCTAAGGCATGTGGAGGCTTGCTTGTGACTAGCTTGCGAGTGTGTGCATGCTAAGTCCCTTCAGTCAATTCCTGCTCTTTTTAACCCTGTGTGCTGTACCCAGCCAGGATCCCCTGCCCATGGGATTCTCCAGGCACGAATACTGGAGTGGGTTGCCACGTCCTACTCCAGGGAATCATCCTGACCCAGGGATCCAACCTGTGTTTCTTATCTCTCCTTCATCGGCAGGTGGATTCCTTATCACTAGCACCACCTGGGAAGCCTGTGGCTGGCTTAGTGATGCTCAATGTCTAAACTGATTTCAGTCTTACTCTGTTTTCAAAACAAATGAGTTTGAGATTTATATTGTGAAAAACTACCAAGGAAGATAAATGATGTTCAGTTCAGTTCAGTCACTCGGTGGTGTCCGACTCTTTGACCCCATGGACTGCAGCATGCCAGGCTTCCCAGTCCATCACCAACTCCCAGAGCTTGCTCAAACTCATGTCCATTGTCAGTGATGCCATCCAACCATTTCATCCTCTGTCATCCCCTTCTCCTCCTGCCTTCAATCTTTCCCAGTATCAGGGTCTTTTCCAATGAGTCAGTTCTTCACATCAGGTGGCCAAAATATTGGAGTTTCGCTTCATCATTAGTCCTTCCAATGAATATTCAGGGTTGATTTTCTTTAGGATGGACTGGTTGGATCTCTTTGCAGTCAAAGGGACTCTCTAACAGCCTTAGAACAACACAGTTCAGAAGCATCAGTTCTTCTGTACTCAGGTTTCTTTATAGTCCAACTCTCACAACATCACTACTGGAAAAACCATACCTTTGACTAGACGCACGTTTATCAGCAAGGTAATGTCTCTGCTTTTTAATATGCTATCTAGCTTGGTCATGGCTTTTCTTCCAAGGAGCAAGCATCTTTTAATTTAATGGCTGCAGTCACCATCTGTTGTGATTTTGGAGCCACCCCCAAATAAAGTCTGTCACTGTTTCTACCGTTTCCCCATCTATTTGCCACGAAATGATGGGACTAGATGTCATGATCTTGGCTTTTTTTAATGCTGAGCTTTAAGCCAACTTTTTCATTCTCCTCTTTCACTTTCATTAAGAGGCTCTTTAGTTTCTCTGCACTTTCTGCCATAAGCATGGTGGCATCTGCATATGCAAGGTTGATTTGCATATCCATATCCATACCCTTATTGCATACTGCATATCCATATCAATATTTCTCCTGGCAATATTGATTCCAGCTTGTGCTTCATCCAGCTTGGCATTTCACATGATGTATTCACAGAGTACTGCATATAAGTTAAATAAGCACTGTGACAATATACAGCATTGACATACTCCTTTCCTGGTTTGGATCCAATCTGTTGTTCCATGTCCAGTTACAAATGTTGCTTCCTGACCTGCATACAGATTTCTCATGACGCAAGTCAGGTGGTCTGATATTCCCATCTCTTGAGGAATTTTCCAGTTTGTTGTTATCTATACAGTCAGAAGCTTTGGTGTAATTAATAAAGCAGAAGTAGATGTTTTTCTGGAATTCTGTTGCTTTTTCTATGACCCAGCAAATGTTGGCAGTTTGGTCTCTGGCTCCTCTGGCTTTTCTAAATCCAGCTTGAATATCTGGAAATTCATGGCACACATACTTTTGCAGCCTGGCTTGGAGGATTTTGAGCATTACTTTGCTAGTGTGTGAGATGAGTACAATTGTGCCATAGTTTGAACATTCTTTGGCATTGCCCTTCTTTGGGGTTGAAATGAAACTGACCTTTTCCAGTCCTGTGGCCACTGCTGAGTTTTCCAAATTTGCTGGCACATTGAGTGCAGGTCTTTCACAGCATCATCTTTTAGGATTTGAAACAGCTCAACTGGAATTCCATCACCTCCACTGGCTTTGTTTGTATTGATTCTTCCTAAGACCTACTTGACTTCACATTCCAGGTTGTCTGGCTCTAGGTGAGTGATCACACCATCTAGGTTATCTGGGTCATGAAGATCTTTTTTGTACAGTTCTTCCGTGTTCTTGCACCTCTTTTTAAATGATGTTAATGATATCAAATATATTCTCCTTTTATGAGTAAAGTAATGCTGCTGCTAAGTTGCGTCAGTCATATCGGACTCTGCGACCCCATAGATGGCAGCCCACCAGGGTTGAACATGACAGAGACTAAACAACAACTCATTAGCAGATATCTTCCATTTAATGCAGTGAATTTTACTAGCATTTGGCACTCAGTTCTAAAGAACTAGTGAAGGTAGGTGTTCAGCCAAGCCTGTACAAGGTCTCTTAGAAAAGGAAAATTCTAAATTAAAGCTTAAGGCAATGTGCAATCAGCTCTGACACAAATACCATAAAAATATATATTTAATATGAAGTAGGCTGTGGCCTTTTGATGATGGGCATTTTACTGCTCATTGGGAATACCTTCAGATATTTTATAGATAAGATGACTTTTGAACAAAGTCTTAAAAGTTAAAAGGATTCCAATTATCAATGTTATCACATTTGATGATAAATCATATTTGATGTTAATCTTCCAAGGGGTAACATTCCAAGAACTAAGCGCAAAAATATTTTTTATGCCTTCCATTAAAAAAGCCCTCATGCATAAGGATCTTTACTTTATATATATATATATATATATATACACATATATATATATATATATAACTTAATATATGAATATATATGCATGCATGCTCAGTTGTATCTAACTGTAGCCTGCCAGGATCCTCTGTCCATAGAATTTTCCAGGCAAGAATACTGCTGTGAGTTGTCATGTCCTCCTCCAGGGGCTCTTCCCAACCCTGGAATGGAGCCAGCATCTCCTGATAGGTGGATTCTTTACCGTTGAGCCGCCCGGGAAGATTTAACTGCATGCAAGCTTAAGAAGACAAAAAAGAAGAGAGAAGATCTTTAAGAAAAGAAAAAAAAAAAAAAAAAGCCTGAATTACTGAAAGAACTGATTCAACTAATAGATTGTGATGATTAGTTCCTTTGAAAGAATATCTCTGCAAATACTATGACTCATGTGTATTGAGACACCCAGTAAGAAATTTAAGCATTGAGTTTGTAAAATGTTCATTAAAGTCTAAGGTAAATTCTTGTAATATTCTACAAAGTAGTCCTAGGAAACCTTTTACAAATTTAGTTACCTTTGTTTCTGTTGCCTTTCTAAAGATAATTATCTATGACGACTCTTCTTTATTTTCACATTTGAATAAGGGCTTTCCTGGTGGCTTAGTCAGATTCAGAGACGTGAGTTGGATCTCTGGGTTGGGAAGAATCCCTTGGAGCAGGAAAAGGCAACCCCTTCCAGTAATCTTGCCTGGAAAATCCCACGGACAGTGGCTTCTGATGGGCTATAGTCCATGGGATTGCGCAGGACTAGACTGAGTGACTAAACAACAACATGTAATATATTTCTCTGTTTAAAGTGTTTCTCACTCAGCCATGTTTGACTCTATGAGACCCCAAGGACTGTAGCCCTCCAGGCTCTTCTGTCCATGAAATTCTCCAGGCAAGAATACTGGAGTGGGTTGCCTTTCCCTTCAATCCTTGGGATCTTCCTGACCCAAGGATTGAACATGGGTCACTCTCATTGCGTTGCAGGCAGATTCTTTACCATCTGAGCCACTAGGGAGCTTTTTATCACTTTCAGGTTTCATAACACCTCACTTTTTTAATACTCAACCCTGCAGACCCTGCTCCACAGAAGCACTCTGTATTCTGAAATTCTTCTCCTTGCTAAAACTGTCATTTTCTACATAACTCTTATTTCCTTAATGGTTTTGTGATTATGCTTGCTGATTTATTCCTGTGATACAACATAATGGTGGTGAGATTAACTGCAGGAGACAGGTTTTCACTATTTTGGTTTTGATTTTTTTTTTTTAAAGTATGGCAACCACATCACACACACACACACACACACACACACACACAGAAAGAGAGACTTGGCTGTAACTGTTCATTTCTTAATATCTTGGATTTAGATTCCAGACAGGATTTACCATTTCTAAAAGAAACTAACTTTTACGTTAAAATTATCTTTGGAAGTCTATCTCAAGTTAAATTCAACTTCTAAAATGTTATTGCCTAATTAAGAGAATTCCTTTGGTTTATTTTTTTCCTATCTTTTCTTCCTTTCTCTATACTTTTCCCTTTTCCTTTCCTTTTAAATAACCAGTGTATATCTAAAAATAGTGTATACAAATCAAAATCAATTTCTATAGGTCATGTAATAACATGGAATGTCTTGTTTCTGCACTTAAATGAACTGAATTTGGCTAAGTATTCCATTTATGTAGTCAGCATGAGGGATGTTTTGTTCTATGTGTGATGAATAGTTGATCTTTGAGTAAAACTAATTTGAAAACATATCCAGATGTTTATGCGATGATGCTGCTACTTATGCTATATAATTTTCTATTAATTGCTTTGATAGTATAGAACTATTATGAGCATTTACATGAAAGTGAAAGTGTTAGTTACTCAGTCATGCCCAACTCTTTGCAACCCCGTGGACTGTAGTCTGCCAGGCTCTTCTGTCTGTGAGATTCTCCAGGCAAGAATACTGGAGTGGGTAGTCATTCCCTTCTCCAGGTGATCTTCCTAACCCAGGTATCAAACCTGGGTGTCCTGCATTGTAGACAGATTATTTACCATGAGCATCTATAATGAAATATATTTCATTTGTAAACCATGTTATAGATCTAGCCTTGCTCAAAATTGAAATACAAAGTATAATACATTAGAAAGTTCCCATGTTTCTCAAAGCATTTTAGAATATATACTGTCATGATAGAAATTGATCTATGTTTTGTAATAAAGCAAAAACATTTATTTGTTAAGTCCTTTAATCTTTCATTAATGTGCTCAATAAGGCCCTAGAGAAAAATAAACTGACTAAAAATTTAAGAGAAAAAATTCCAAGGATGAGGAGAGTATTGTATATGGTTGAAATCATAGGTTGATCAATAGTGAGTCAGGAAAAAAAATAAAATCTTTGTCAACAGAAGAGGATCAAAATACTGAATTATTAGTTTGACCTGACAGCACTGAATCATTTACTGAGTATTATCTGAACACACATTTAAATATTCATAATCACTTTATGAAATTCACTTTTGGGATGAAAGGAAAATGCTCAATAGCACAGGGAAAAAAAAAACAGTTTACATGATATTCCATCTATTCTTTGAAAAGAGTAATTTGTATTCTTTTCCTCTGGATGCCTGATGTAGTAATATATGAGGGATATATTTTTGTAGCTGACATCACAGTGGCCAACATGATGTTCTTCATGGAAGAGCAGATGCTTTTATAATATATTTTCACTGGAATACTGCTGTGTTCTTTTTAGTTTGCTTGTTATAGAGCTTCACATTGGAATCTTTCTCCTGCGAGTCATTATTATTTTCCAGAATATGACATTACTGACTTTATGTTTGCTCTTATCCCAGGCACGCAAATATAATTTTAATAGCTATCCACTGACATCAGTTGTAGTTAAAAATTACAGACACTTTGAAAAGTCTGAACCAATAGGGAGAACCCATTTTCTTTTCATATAAATAAAAGTAGACAGATGTGGATGGCTCAGTAATGTCTATTATTTTTTAATTGTATTTATCCTCTTGCTAACATGCAAAAATTATATCACAATATCAATTATGATTTTGTTAAATAATTTGATTGTGACTCAAAGATTTCTAAAATCTAAATCTAAAATCTATTTCTAAAATTTTAATGAATGTCTTGTTTCACAGATTGCATATTTATATACTAAGAAAGGGAATAAAATCAACTAAAGACACTTTGATAAGTGACAGCAGCAGCATTTTGTACAGCTTTTCTAAATGATTTTACTTTAAATTTGTTTTTTTACTGTAGTAAGAATATACATGTGTTTGAGAATTCTTATAACAAAATGATATTACATATATTTAACTGACCCTCAACCTGGAAGAAATTTGTATCCAGCAAAAAAACAAAAAAAAAAGATCTTTTTCTATATGAGTAACATATAATTAATTACTTCATGCAGTTAAACACTGTTCTCCCCCTTATTTAAAAAAAATATATATATCTGGTAATAGTTCTGCTTGGACTTGTTGATAAAATTTCCCAAGATAAGATTTAACCCAGAAGCTATAACATTATCCTAATTAACACCAATATCATGTATCCTTAATCTTTTTATCCTTGTTCATTTCAGCATTTTTAATATGTATGAAATAATTTTTATTAAAATATGGCTCTACAGTGATAAACTGTGCACAGCCATAACAACTTAAAAATAGCATGTATAGAAATGATTAAATATGCAATCAGTCTTCCCCAGTGGCTCAGCGGTAAAGAATCCACCTTCTAATGCAGGAGATACAGGAGATGCAGGTTTGATCCCTGCGTCAGGACAATCACTGGAGAAGGAAGTGGAAATCCTCTCCAGTATTCTTGCCTGGAAAATTCCATGGAGAGCGGAGCCTGGTGAGATACAGTCTGTGGGGTCGCAAAGAGTCAGATGTGACTGAGCGACTAAGCGTGCACTTCTGACAAATAGGTAATCAGCCTAAGTGATAAGACTTATATGAAGAGATAATTTAACATCTGGATAGATACATATGTGGATATAAAAATATCCACATTTTGCAGTAGATCCTTTCAAAGGTATGGGTCTTTATTCTCCTTTGCCTGCAAATAGTGTAATTAATATTCAGTAAGAAAGTTAAGGATTTTATTTCAAATATCTTCAACAGATCTAAATGCTACATAGTTGTCCTGTGAGTTTATTATATTATACAGAAACAAATTTCACTAATTTAAAGAAATGTAAAGTGGTCAAATAAACTTATCTTAGACATTTTAAACATGTTCTGTAAAATAGCATATGAAATATTAGCCATTCAGTTTGCATTCTTAAATATCCAGAGCTCCATATAGTTAATTTCATATGTGTGTAGTTGTGAACACAACACAAGCAGTCAAATACATTATAGCAAGGGTCGTATTGTGATAACTATAGCAATATAATTTGTTTCATCAAAAACATGCATAATGCCTCAAGTCCTTAATCTTTTTGTATTATCTTTTAAATTATGCAACTACCAGTATGTTTATCAAGTTGAAGTGCATCCTCTGTGAATACAAATGCCGTGAGGCAAAAAACTTTATTTGAAACTGGGAAGTTTACTCCAGAAGAAGAATAGTGAGATGCAAAAAATTATTATTGTTATTTGGATTGTGCCTAGCTCCACTGACAAACAAAAGTAATTATAATGAAAAGAGTCGGAACCCTGTTTTGATAAATCTAGGTAAAATATAGTAATGTTTAGTTGGTATGATGTATGCATAATGCACAGAGCTTATTCAAAATTTGAATATTTAAACCTACATTTTGCATGTCAGAATAGATATTAAAATTATACAGAGTAAAAGTAATTATGATTGAGCTTTTTACTAAGACATACATATGCTGAAATATCACAGCATAGCCTTTTAAACTAAGAATTAACCTTCCATGAGAACTATTCTATAAAAAGGCAGAAAATAAAAAAAAAAACTTTAGATGCATGCAATGCTGCCCAAAGTTCTGTTTTAATTCACATCATCAGTAACTCAGCAATCCTTTCTATCCTTTCTAATGTATTCAGTATTTCATAAAATTGGACAAGGAGTGCAATTTACCAAACTAGAACTCAATGCATCACACACTATTGAAATAGTAAAGTAATTCACTCTTAGAAACATCACTATTATCATTATACATTATGACTTTTTAGACAACGAAAAATACTGCTTTGTCTCCACAAGTGCAAAGTGCTTTCAGTGCAGAAAGACACCTCTGTAGAAGGTTAGTTTCACCAATACACTGTAGATTTGGTGTACTAACAGTTTCAATTACAGTGCAAAGATAAAAGGCAAGTGGCTACCTTTTCTCCATTGAAATGGGGTGCCTTCCAAAGGATTGTAAAATCAAAGCCATTTCCAGTTTTGTTCTATGCAATCTCTCCCCTGTAGTTTATATAACAAGAAAACATGATGAAAATAGTACCATTTAGAAAGTGCACGGGGAATATGTGTGCTTTCTAAAGAAAATACTTGAATATTCACCTATCTTGGATAATATGCTTCAACATCATAGCTTTCAATAGGGCACAGAGAAAAAAATTATCCTCGGCTGAAGTCATTTCATATATTTCACCAACAGTTTTTATTTTTATTAGCTATTCCTCAGGTAGCCAAATTTTCCCTTCGAATTGTATATCTTGCAACTGACCGCTGTCTGTTCTGTTGATTTAAGTAGCAATCTTTTGTAGTCACCAAGTACTTCTGTGAAAATCCTGCCAAGAATTATATCCTGTTTTAATTCATCAAAAAATGCTTGCCAGATGCTTATTCTATGAAAAGCCACTCTCAGAATGACAACAAATAATGATTAATGGAATAAAATACATCATGTTCGATGTTTCCTAATCATCTCAAAAATTGTAGGTAAGATACGCTTATATTTATTTCTACATTTATATTTTATGCATCCAAGGTTAAAACCACCAACTTATAGCTGATTTTAAATTGTGTTGAAGAACCTGGACTAGGGTTAACAGTGTGTAAGTGGAGAAGAAAGAAGAGATGACTGATACATGTTTGATGATAAATATTTCACAATATCAGTGAAGATGTATGCAATTGGCTACACTAAAGAAAATTGATTGTGTTATCAGTACATGTAGACTAAAATTATAGCAAGGAGCATCATTGTTGTATTAACATACTATCATTCTACAGTGAATACCAGATAGTTAATAAGCATAAAAGCTATAGATTTCAGTAATCTCGGTATTCATTAAATTCATCTTTACCTATCAATGTCCTACACTATTTTAAGTGCTGGGAATTAAGCAGAAAAAGTGCATCCTATACACTTTTGGAAAACAGTTACAAAATTACTTTTTTCACTAAATTTGTATTAAGCTAATCATTTTTGTTGTCTAAGTCTGGCATCCTGAATCTTCCATCAGCCTTCTTCATCTTGCCCCTGTGTAGGTACACCAGCGGAGGCTCATTGGGAGACTGGAAGGCAGAAAATGCCAAGAGACGCCAGCATTCATCTCCCTGTTTGGTCTGTGTTTACCCAGATCATCAGACAGTTTACCTTTGGCTCTTGCAGCAGCTTGCCTTGCTGTTCCCCACTACAGATGCCAACTTCACCCAGACAGCATCGACTTTGCACTGTGAGAACCTGTTCAGTGTTTCTCCAACACCGGTGGTCCATGGCTCCTCCTCAGAGGATCTGTTAATATTGATGTGGGACCTTTATTCTGATATTTTAATGCCTTATAAAATACCATATCTTCTCTTTTGTTTCCCTAACCTTAGGAGAGCTAATGAGCTTGGCAGTTATTAAAGTCCAAATTAAGGTTTCCCGCTTTTGTCCTTTGACCTTCCAGCTTGCACGTAGGAAATACACTGTGTTTGAAATACGTCATGTGATTTTCATTTTTCTACCTTGACATTAAAGCATTAAACAGTTGTAATAAACAAGGCCAAAGATGATGATGACTTCGACCAGAGCAAGTAGCAGTGGTAGCGGTATAAAAGGGTAAAATTCGGAATATATTTTGAAGGTATAGTTGTCAAGAATTGATGATAGGTAGTTTGTAGAGTGTGAGGGAAAAAAAAAAGAGATATTTGAAAAGGATAATTCCAAGACTTTTGATCATTAAAAGGGAAGGAATTCAGTTGATAGTTACAGAGAAAGAAGACAAGGAAAGAAGCAATTTTGGAAAGAAATATAAAAAGCTTAGTCTGTGCCATGATAAGTTTGAGATAATTATTAGTGGTATTTTTCAGCTAATTTTACAGACAAATTGATTCTGTTTTACATTCTACTAGATGCAGTCCTGGACAAAAATGAGGCAGTGGATCAGGTGTGGTTTCTCAAACAGAGCATTAATTATTTTCATTAAATTGCACTTCAAATGCAATGTGCCATGAAGAAAAATGCCTTCAAATATTTTCAATAAAGCTTCTTTCAAAATATTTATGTTTTCCTTGGAGACTCTCTAGTAGTTTCCTTTTAAGTATGTGAAGGTTAAAGTAAAATACACAAGTTTTATCTTCCAAACTTGCATACTTCTTTGTTATATTGAAGCCCCGCTGATAATTAGACAATATAGCTGAAAATATATCATCACATCTAACTATGAAATATGTTTTACAATGTTTCCTCAAGAACATTATCATTACTTTCCTTGTAATAAAGCGTCAATTTATTGGTGTTGTATGTGTTAAATCTTTTTTTTTTTAGTTCACAATGCTATAATAGATACTTAAATGTATTATTGATGATTTTAAATATTTAGAAGTCACTTTTAGCTTTTTTAGGCTTCAGCAATATGTGAACCATGAACTTCCTGATGTTAAAGCTGGTTTTAGAAAAGACAGAGGAACCAGAGATCAAATTGCAAACATCCGCTGGATCATGGAAAAGGCAAGAGAGTTCCAGAAAAACATCTATTTCTGCTTTATTGACTATGCCAAAGCCTTTGACTGTGTGGATCACAATAAACTGTGGAAAATTCTGAAAGAGATGGCAATACCAGACCACCTAACCTGCCTCTGGAGAAATCTGTATGCAGATTAGGAAGCAACAGTTAGAACTGGACATGGAACAACAGACTGGTTCCAAATAGGAAAAGGAGTATGTCAAGGCTGTATATTGTCACCCTGCTTGTTTAACTTCTATGCAGAGTACATCATGAGAAACTCTGGATTGGAAGAAACACAAGCTGGAATCAAGATTGCCCGGAGAAATCTCCATAACCTCAGATATGCAGATGATACCACCCTTATGGCAGAAAGTGAAGAGGAACTCAAAAGCCTCTTGATGAAAGTGGAAGAGGAGAGGGAAAAAGTTGGTTTAAAGTTTAACATTCAGAGAACGAAGATCATGGCATCTGGTCCCATCACTTCATGGGAAATAGATGGGGAAACAGTGGAAACAGTGTCAGACTTTATTTTTTTGGGCCTCAAAATCACTGCAGATGGTGACTGCAGCCATGAAATTAAACGACGCTTACTCCTTGGAAGGAAAGTTATGACCAATCTAGATAGCACATTCAAAAGCAGAGACATTACTTTGCTGACTAAGGTCCGTCTAGTCAAGGCTATGGTTTTTCCTGTGGTCATGTATGGATGTGAGAGTTGGACTGTGAAGAAGGCTGAGCGCCGAAGAATTGATGCTTTTGAACTGTGGTGTTGAAGAAGACTCTTGAGAGTCCCTTGGACTGCAAGGAGATCCAACCAGTCCTTTCTGAAGGAGATCAGCCCTGGGTGTTCTTTGGAAGGAATGATGCTAGAGCTGAAACTCCAGTACTTTGGCCACCTCATGCAAAGAGTTGACTTATTGGGAAAGACTTTGATGCTGGGAGGGATTGGAGGCAGGAGAAGAAGGGGACAACAGTGGATGAGATGGCTGGATGGCATCACTGATTCAATGGACGTCATTCTGAGTGAACTCCAGGAGTTCATGATGGACAGGGAGGCCTGGCGTGCTGCGATTCTTGGGGTCGCAAAGAGTCGGACATGACTGAGTGGCTGAACTGAACTGAACTTTAGCTTTTTGAAAAGTAATGTTTTTTTTTTTTTTTCCCCCTCTATAGACTATAGCTTCTTGTTAGAAAAACGTGCACATTTTAAATCATTTTAACATTTTAATTCAGTTTCTGCTCACCTGTGGGAATGAAAGCCATGGCCTCACGTATAATATGAGTATTTCTGAAAAATTATTATTAGCTGGTGAAGTGCATAAATAATGCTAAATTATAATGAATAAATATTCCTATGCTTCACATTCTCTCCAGAATGTGGTGCTATCAATGTTCTGGGTTTGGGCCATCCTAATGGTTATGCAGGATTTCCCAGGTGGCCCTAGTGATAAAGAACTCTCTTGCCAATGCAGGAGACATAAGAGACGCAGGTTCAGTCTCTCGGTTGGGACGATCCCCTGGAGGAGGGCATGTTGACTCACCCCAGTATTCTTGCCTAGAGAATCCCATGGACAGAGGAGCCTGGCGGGCTACAGTCCATGGGGTCACAAAGTGTCAGACATGACTGAAGCGACTTAGCACACACACACACACACACACACACACACACACACTAGTTGTATAGAGGTATCTTGTTTTAATTTTGACTTGTATTTCACTCATCAAAGTTTTGTAGTTTTCCTCATTTAAGCCTTGTATATATTTCATTAAATTCATATCTAAATACTTTATTTGATTGGATACTAATATAAATAGTATTTTATTTTCAACATCAATCCAATTTGTTCATTGCTGGCCTAATACCTTTATAATCTTACAAACTTGCTCTAATTGGTAATTATCTTCCAGGAAGTTTTAGTCAGTTTTTTAAAATTTTCTAAACAATCATGCCATTTTCAAATCAAACAAGTTGTATTTCTTCTTTCTTAAGCTACATATCTTTAATTTTGTTTTCTTGTTTTCGTACATTAGGTAGAACTTTCAGTATGGCATTGAAAAGTAGTGTGGACAGGGATGTGCTTGCCTTCTACCTGATCTTAGTGGAAAACTTTGTTTTTCATTAAGTGTGATGTCAGTTGTAGGGTTTTTGTAGAACATTTATCAAATTGAGAACATTTATCTCTATTTCTGGCTTACTAAAAGTTATTTTTCTTTTTTAATGAATGAGTATTGAAGTTTGTTAAATCCTTTTTATTTGCATCTGTTAATATGACCATGTGATTTTCCTATGGACTTGTTACATAAATTGATTATTAAATCTTGAACCAGCCTTGCAGACCTGCAAAAAATCTTACTTGGTGAGATAACTCTTTTTGTACAATATTGGGCTCGATTTGTTAATATTTTATTGAGAGAATTTTTGCATCTGTGTTTGTGAGATATATTGGTCTGTAGTTTTCTTTTCTTGTAATTTTTTTGCCTGGTTTTTGTATTTTGGAAATGCTGGCCTCGTAGTATGAGTTATGAAGTATTCCCTCTGTTTCTATTCACTGAAAGAAACTGCAGAGTATTGTGCATTGTTTCTTCCTTGAAAGTCTGGTAGAATTCACCACTGATCTGATCTGAGCCTGGTGTTTTCTTTGAGGAAAAGTTATTAACTATTAACTCAACTTATTTTATAGATATAGGCCTATTGAGGTTATCAGTTGATTTTGTGAGATTTTGAGAGATCTTGTCTTTCAAGGAACTGGTCCATCTTATCTAAATTATCAAATGTGCAGCCATTGAGTTGTGTTTTACACAAAACATTTTGTTAACTCTCCATATATTTGGGGGTTTTCCAGTTATCTTTTTGTTATTGATTCCTAGTAAAATTCCATTGTAGATCCTGTTAAATTTGTTACGGTTTATTTTATATGGCCAGAAATTGGTCTTAGTGAATGTTCCATGTGGGCATGAGAAGAAAGTGTATTCTGGCATTGTTGGATAAAGTGGTCTTTGGGTATTGGTTATATCCAGTTGAGTGATGCTATAATTGAGTTCAACTATGTTGTTAGTGATTTTCTGCCTGAGGGATCTGTCCATTTCTGATAGAGAGGTGTTAGTCTCTGAATATGCAAGTGGGTTCAGTTTCTCCTCTATGCAATTCTATTAGATTTTGGCTCATTTAGTTTGATCCTCCATTATTAGGTTCATACATGTCAAGGATTATTATGTATTTTAGAGAATTGGCCCTTTATTATTTCTTAATGATAACATTCCTTGCTTTGAAATCTGCTCTGAAATTAAAATTGCCCCTACTGCTTTTTTGATTAGGTTAGAATTACATATTTTTCCTCCATCCATTTACTTTTAAGTTATGTACCTTTATGGGCTTCCCTGGTGGCTCAGACAGTAAACAATTCTTTTGCAATGCAGGAGACCTAGGTTCGATCCCTGGCTTGGGAAACTCCCCTGGAGGAGGGCATGTCAACACACTCCAGTATTCTTGCCTGGAGAATCCCCAAAGATGGGGGAGCCTGGTGGGCTGCAGTCCATGGGGTTTCAGAGATTCTGACACAACAGAGTGACTGAGCATAGCACAACATAGCACCTTTATATTTAAAGTGAATTTCTTATATACAACACATAACTTATCCTTTTGTTTTTTGATCCATTCTGACAATTTCTGTGCTTTAATTGGTGCTTTTAGACCATTGACTTTGAAAGTGAGTATTGATATAGTTGGATTAATATCTACCATATCCGTTAATGTTTCTTATTTAGTGTCCTTGTTCTTTGCTAACATGTCTTCCAGTCTTTTTCTGATTTTTGTAGTTTTATTGACATACAGTTATGTGTATTCTCCTTTCTTATGATATTAGTTTTACTTTTGTTTTTCACTGTCTTAAGTGGTTGTCCTAGAATTTGCATTATATATTTTCAGCTAATGTAAGTCCACTTTCAGAGTACCATTTATAACAAAATAACCCCAGTCCCTCTCTTTTCCTTCCCCTTGTATCACTGCTATTGTACATTTCAATTTATAAGCATATATGTATATATATGTATAGATATACACACATATTATATATAAGTACATAAATATGCATAGTCAAATATACTGACATTATTTTAGACACCAGTATCTGTTAGATCAATAAAGAATAGAAAAAAATTTAAAAGTTGTTATTTTGCCTTCACTTAAGTTATTTTGATGTTCTTTGTTACCTTACATAAATCTAAGGTTTCACTTACATCATGTTCTTTAAATAACTTATTTTAACGTTTTTTTTTTTGCAAGTTATCTCTCAGCTCAGTTCAGTTCAATTCAGATGCTCAGTTGTGTCTGACTCTTTGTGACCCCATGAATCACAGCACACCAGGCTTCCCTGTCCATCAGCATCTCCTGGAGTTCATTCAAACTCATGTACATTGAATTGGTGATGGCATCCAACCATCTCATCCTCTGTCACCCCCTTTTCCTCCTGCCCCTAATACCTCCCAGCATCAGAGTCTTTTCCAATGAGTCAACTCTTTGCATGTGGTGGCCAAAGTACTGGAGTTTCAACTTTAGCATCATTTCTTCCAAAGAACACCCAGGGCTAATCTCCTTTAGAATGGACTGGTTGAATCTCCTTGTAGTCCAAGGGACTCTCAAGAGTCTTCAACATCACAGTTCAAAAACATCAATTCTTTGGCTCAGATATGCAGATAATACCACCCTTGTGGCAGAAAGTGAAGAGGAACTAAAAAGCCTCTTGATGAAAGTGAAAGAGGAGAGTGAAAAAGTTGGCTTAAAGCTCAACATTCAGAAAACGAAGATCATGGCATCTGGTCCCATCACTTCATGGGAAATAGATGGAGAAACAGTGTCAGACTTTACTTTTTGGGGCTCCAGGAACACTGCAGATGGTGACCGCAGCCATGAAATTAAAAGACACTTACTCCTTGGAAGAAAAATTATGACCAACCTAGATAGTATATTGAAAAGTAGAGATATTACTTTGCTAACAAAGGTCCATCTAGCCAAGGCTATGGTTTTTCCAGTAGTCATATATGGATGTGAGAGTTGGACTGTAAAGCAGGCTGAGTGCTGAAGAATTGATGCTTTTGAACTGTGGTGCTGGAGAAGACTCTTGAGAGCCCTTTGGACTGCAAGAAGGTCCAACCAGTCCGTTCTGAAGGAGATCAGCCCTGGGATTTCTTTGGAAGGACTGATGCTAAAGCTGAGACTCCAGTACTTTGGCCGCCTTATGTGAAGAGTTGACTCATTGGAAAAGACTCTGATGCTGGGAGGGATTGGGGGCAGGAGGAGAAGGGGACAACCGAGGATGAGATGGCTGGATGGCATCACTGACTCAATGGACGTGATTCTGAGCGAACTCTGGGAGTTGGTGATGGACAGGGAGGCCTGGCGTGCTGCGATTCATGGGGTTGCAAAGAGTTGGACGCGACTGAGCGTCTCAACTGAACTGAACTGAATACTCCATTGTGTATATGTACCACTGCTTTCTTATCCATTCATTTGCTGATGGACAGCTAGGTTCCTTCCATGTCCTGGCTATTATAAACAGTGCTGTGATGAACATTGGGGTACACAGGTCTCTTTCAATTCTGATTTCCTCGGTGTGTATGCCCAGCACTTGGATTGCTGGGTCATAAGGCAGTTCCATTTCCAGTTTTTTAAGGAATCTCCACACTGTTCTCCATAGTGGCTGTACTAGTTTGCATTCCCACCAACAGTGTAAGAGGGTTCCCTCTTCTCCACATCCTCTCCTGCATTTATTGCTTGTACACTTTTGGATCACAGCCATTCTGACTGGCGTGAAATGGTACCTCATTGTGGTTTTGATTTACATTTCTCTGATAATGAGTGATGTTGAGCATTTTTTCATGTTCTTGTTAGCCATCCATATGTCTTCTTTGGAGAAATGTCTATTTAGATATTTGGCCCATTTTTTGATTAGGTCATTTATTTTTCTGGAATTTGAGCTGCATTAGTTGCTGGTATATTTTTGAGATTAGTTGTTTGTCAGTTGCTTCATTTGTTATTATTTTCTCCAATTCTGAAGGCTGTCTTATCAAAGAGGACACTAATAGGTGGAGAAATATGCCATTTTCATGGATTGGAAGAATCAATATAGTGAAAATGAGTATACTACCCAAAGCAATCTATAAATTCAATGCAATCCCTATCAAACTACCAACGGTATTTTTCACAGAGCTAGAACAAATAATTTCACAATTTGTATGGAAATACAAAAAACTCAAATAGCCAAAGCAATCTTGAGAAAGAAGAATGGAACCGGAGGAATCAACCTGCCTGACTTATAGGCTCTACTACAAAGCCACAGTCATCAAGGCTGTATGGTACTGGCACAAAGACAGAAATATAGATCAATGGAACGAAATAGAAAGCCCAGAGATAAATCCACACACCTATAGACACCTTATCTTTGACAAAGGAGGCAAGAATATACAATGGATTAAAGACAATCTCTTTAACAAGTGGTGCTGGGAAAACTGATCAACCACTTGTAAAAGAATGAAACTAGAACACTTTCTAACACCATACACAAAAATAAACTCAAAATGGATTAAAGATCTAAATGTAAGATCAGAAACTATAAAACTCCTATAGGAGGACATAGGCAAAACATTATCCGACATAAATCACAGCAGGATCCTCTATGATCCACCTCCCAAAATATTGGAAATAAAAGGAAAAATAAACAAATAGAACCTAATTAAACTTAAAAGCTTCTGCACAACAATTTTTGCAGTTTAGAGTAATAAATTTTTCAGAATTTCTGAGTGGAGATTATGCTAAATAAATCATTGTTGCATTGTTTTGTTGCGTCGTCTGACTCTTTGCAATCCCATGGACTGCAGCACACCAGGCTTTGCTGTCCTTCACTATGTCCCAGAGTTTGCTCAAACTCATTCCATTAAGTCAGTGATTGGCTCATGTATAAAAGGCAGAGTTGATATGACAGTTAAGAAATGTATTTATTTTAAAGGATTTAATTTTTAATTTGTATGTAAGTTTGGCAATACAATTTGAACTTTGAACTGGAGAATGCTAGATAGCTAATCAAATAATTTCTATGTATCTAGTCAATATTAACATTATAAATATATATAGTCTCTTTATTTTGAATTATTTTATGTGTCATTCTATAAGTCTGTTTAATATGCTGGACTAGAACATCATAGACTAAGTGACTCATAAACAAAATAATGTATTTCTTGCAGTTCTGTAGGCTGAGAAAAGTCCAAGATGAAGACATTTCTGGGGAGATCTTACTCTCTCTTCACATGACAGAATGAACAAGGGAGCTCTTTATAAAAGCTAGAGGCTCTTTTATAAAAGTGTCAATTCTATTTATGGGGGCTCCACCCTCATGATCCAGTCGCCTTCCAAAGCACCCCCCACCAAAAGCATCACACTGAGGATTAAGATCAGCATATGAATTTGAGAGGAAACAAACATTTAGTCAATTGTACTGTAACTGAACCATGAACTTCCAGATGTTCAAGCTGGTTTTAGAAAAGGCAGAGGAACCAGAGATCAAATTGCCAGCATCCACTGGATCATGGAAAAAGCAAAAGAGTTCCAGAAAAACATCTATTTCTGCTTTATTGACTATGCCAAAGCCTTTGACTGTGTGGATCACAATAAACTGTGGAAAATTCTGAAAGAGATGGGAATATTAGATTACCTTGAGACTTGCCTCTTGAGAAATCTGTATGCAGGTCAGGAAGCAACAGATAGAACTGGACATGGAACAATAGACTGGTTCCAAATAGGAAAAAGAGTACATCAGGGTTGTATATTGTCACCCTGCTTATTTAACCTCTATTCAGAATATATCATAAAAAATGCTGGCTGGAGGAAGCACAAGCTGGAATCAAGATTGCAGGAGAAATATCAATAACCTCAGAAATGCGAATGACACCACCCTTATGGCAGGAAGCGAAGAACTAATGAGCCTCTTGATGAAAGTGAAAGAGGAGAGTGAATAAGTTGATTTAAAGCTCAACATTCAGAAAACGAAGATCATGGCATCTGATCCCATCACTTCATGGGAAATAGATGGGGAAACTGGAAACTCTCAGACTTTAGTTTTTTGGCTCCAAAATCACAGCAGATGGTGACTGCACCCATGAAATTAAAAGATGCTTACTCCTTGGAAGGAAAGTTATGACCAACCTAGACAGCATATTAAAAATCAGACACATTACTTTGCCAACATAGGTCCGTCTAGTCAAGGCTATGGTTTTTCCAGTAGTCATGTATGGATGTGAGAGTTGGACTATAAAGAGAGCTGAGTGCCGAAGAATTGATGCCTTTGAACTGTGGTGTTGGAGAAGACTCTTGAGAGTCCCTTGGACTGCAAGGAGATCCAACCAGTCCATCCTAAAGGAGATCAGTCCTGAATGTTGGTGGGCTGATGTTGAAGGGCTGATGTTGAAGTTGAAACTCCAATACTTTGACCACCTGATAAAAAAGACCCTGATGCTGGGAAAGATTGAAGGTAGGAGGAGAAGGAGATGACAGAGAATGAGATGGTTGGATGGCATCACCGACTCAATGGACATGAATTTGAGATGCTGAGAGTTGGTGATGGACAGGGAGGCCTGGCATTCTGCAGTCCATGCTGTCCCAAAGAGTCGGACATGACTAAGCAACTGAACTGAACTGAGCTGAACTGTAACTGACACTGTTTGTATCCCTATGACTTTAAAAATATAGAAGTTTAAAAATTAGGCTCAATTACCCTGAGATACAAAATAATGTGTTTTTTTTTAATGTGTGTATTCCAGACTAGTATGGGGATTTCAAGTTGTTAAACTCAAGCCAAGTTAAAGTGGTTGCAAGAGGAAAAAGAAAACAACATGAAAACCTCTGAGTCAGCATTTTTCTGTTCAGTACAAGACAGAGAACCTTGGGGCCAAAGATTATTGCCTTCTGGAGGAGACCTATATTAAATATTATCTACTCAATTAAAGTTGATATTGAAACTGGCTCTGAAAAGTGAAGGTGGAATTGCCCTTTCAGTCTCAGGCATTCTAATGCATGAATCAAAATCCGTGCTGAGCAAAAACGTATATAAGCTGGTGATAGATCTGATCCCCAGAAGTGTAGTGAGTGAACTGTGTTTAGTTATTTCTTTATCAAAAAGACTTTTAAAATCAGGTTTAAAAAACTGAAACTAGAAAGGAAATAGGAAATGAGGTGTGTAAAGGAAAAGACTTAGTAAGAAACCCATGGAGAAGATTTTTTGTCATCAGAGCTGTACTTAGATATTTCAAATTTGTGGCAGGTACTGTATTTCACTGAGTAGCTATGAGTTTAGGTTCATAATACTGTGGGTTTTTTTTTCCTACTTTGAAAGGTACATAGAAATGCTAAAGAAATAGGAGTTTTCCACCAAAAGTCCCTCATTTCTAACAACCTAACAACATGAAATTTTCTTTCGCGTCTTCATGTTTAACTAGTCTAGTTGGAGTAGAAAAGCACAGTAACTGTGCTTGAATGGAAGCAGCTTTTATTCAATACCAGTATTCAATTATCTCAGAACTTATTGTGAAATATTAATCATATGAGGGGTATAAATACAAAGAAACTATATGTATATCAGGATACTTGGTTTACTAAAAAGCAGATTATCATCAATAGAATCAATCAGTGCATATGGATTTATCTTTTATCGGCCATTTGTTAACTTTTTTTAATTATTAAAATAAGAAAAATTGGCAAATAAGTTGAAATGGCCTCTGCTATATTTGTGTGCTATTTGATCTCAATCTTCTTATGATTTATTAATGGATCTCTGAAATTTAGAAAGATATCTTTAGAAATTATGAAATACAGTACACAATGATTGTGATAAACCTACTAACTTCTACTCTGCACTAAAAGTTTAGAAGATGCTTTAAAATATATTTTCATGAATTTTTCCTGCAGCATGTAAGTTGGAAAACAAAGGGAAGTGATCAGTTAAAGGTAAAACCCTGATGGATTTGTTGTGAAGATTAAATGAATGTGTGTGTGTATATGTATTCCTTAAAAATTGCCAAGTACATAACAAGTACCACTAAAAGTATCATATTTTTGTTACTACACATGGTATTATTATTGCTGTTGTTAATAGTTTTGCTATTATTTCATCTAGATATGGGTATCATGCTTAAACAATATCAGTTTGATTCTTGTTTTTACACCCTGCATTAGTGTGGTGCATTTGTTACAACTGATGAACCAGTACTTAAGTAAAAACTTAACAAATCATTGTAGAGAATCTGCGTGCTGAAAATTATAATATGCTAATAAAAGGAATAAAACAAAATGAAGAGATATATTCTGCTCATGAAATGGAAGACTCAACATAATAAAAAAAATTACCTATCAGTTTTTAGTGCAGTTGTTATTAAAAACTTGGCTTCCTTGGTAGCTCAGCTGGTTAAGAATATACCTGCAATACGGAAGACCCTGATTTGATCCCTGGTTCAGGAAGATACCCTGGGAGAGGGATAAACTACCATCTCCAGTATTTTGGGGCTTCCCTGTAGCTCAGACAGTAAAGAATCCATCTGCTGGGTAGGAGACCTGGGTTCTATCCCTGGGTTATGAAGAACTCCTAGAGAAGTGAACAGCAGAGGACCTTTGCATATATAGACAAGCTAGTTCTAAAATGTTACTGAAAGTAACAAGCTGTAGAGTAATTAGAATGATCTTGAAAAAGAAATATAAAGTAGGAGGAATCACTCAACTAAATCTTAATGATTATTTTATATCTAAGATACATCTGTGTGGCATCAGCACAGATATAGACACAGATATAGAGCAGAATAGAAACCCAGAAATAGATCCATACATGTATGATCAACTGATTTTTGATAAAGGTGAAAAGCAATTCAAAGGAGAAAAGACTGGGAAAAGAATTTGTAAAACTTGACAATAAAAACAATATTAATTTTTAAAAATGATAAATTTGATTCATCAAAATGAAAACTATGCTCTGTGAAAGTCTCCATTAAGAATATGAAAAGATAAGCTACAGGCTGGAGAAAATATTTGTAAGATACATATTTAGGAAAAGATCAATATCAAAAATATCTAAAGAACTTTCAACTTAACAGTCCATAGTGGTCTAATTAGAAAATGGCCAAGCTACCTAGACATCACAAAGAAGAGGATCAGGAGATGGTAAATATGCACTTAAAAGCATGTTTTAATATTGCTACCGTTAGGAAACTGCAAATTAAAACTATAATAAGACATCAGTACACAATACAAAAGTGACATTTTAAAATAGTGAAAGGCTTATTTTCTGGCAAGGGTGCAAAAAAACTCCATCATGCATATACTGCTGATGAAAATGTGAAAATGATAAAGCCATTTGGAAAACTTTAGAGGTTTCTTATAAAACTAAATATGCAATTTCCATATAACCTAGCAATTAACACCCCTACCCCTGGGATTTGTCCCAGATAAATTAACACATGTTCATAAAAAATCCCATACGGGAATATTTATAGCAGATTAATTGATTGTATTAGTTTCTTGCTGCTGCTGTAACAAATAACCACAGACCTGGTAGCTTTAAACTAGAGAAATTTATTCTATCACAATTCCAGAAGCCAGCAGTCTCACTTGGTGAAAATCAAGATGAAAACTGCTGTATTTAAAATGAATAACCAATGAGGACCTACCATATAGCGCATGGAACTCTGCCCAATGTTATGTGGCAGCCTGAATGGGAGAGGGGTTTGGGGGAGAATGAACGCATGCGTATGGATGGCCGAGTCCCTTTACTCCACACCTGAAACTGTCACAACATTGCTAGTCGGCTACGGTGAAGTCGCTCAGTCGTGTCCGACTCTGCGACCCCATGGACTGTAGCCTACCAGGCTCCTCCATCCATAGGATTTTCCGGGCAAGGGTACTGGAGTGCGTTGCCATTTCCTTCTCCATACCCCAATTCAAAATAAAACGTTCAAAAACAGAAAAAAAAAAAAAAAATCAAGGTGTCAGTGAGCCATACTCCCTCTGTAGTCCCTGGGGGAGAATCTCGTCCCTGACGCTTCTAGCTTCCGCTAAGCTGCTGTGTTCCTTGTCGAGCATCCGGATTACCCAACCCCAGCTCCTGCTGCGGGAATTGTGTGCTAATCTTCCTCTTTGTGAGCTCCCTTAGTATCTCTCCTATAAGGACATCTGTGATTGCATGTATGATGTAACCAAGTAATCCAGGATAATCCTTCATTGCAAAATATTTAATTTAATCACACCTTCAAAGTCTTTTCCACATAAGGTAACATTCTCAGGTTCCAGGAATTTAGACGTGTGCATTTAGGGTGTAAGGAGCTTCATTCATCCAACTCCGTGGCCCCAGGGACTGCAGCCCACCAGGCTCCTCTGTCCATTGGATTTCCTAGGCAAGACTACTGGAGTGGGTTGCCGTGCCCTCCTACAGGGTGATCCCCATGACTCAGGGAATAGAACTCTGGTCTCCTGCACTGCAGGCAGATTCATTGCCGCTGAGCCCCCAGGGAAGCCCCCTTATTCATCCTTCCACACTCATAGTTGCTCCGAATTGAAAACAAGCAACATTTTAAAATTCTGATTTTAGGAAATAAAGGAATAAATGTATAGCTTCATATTATCATCTTGAAATTGTATATCTCTATGTTTTGTTTTTCCTTTCAAGTGAGTAGATGAATTTATATAAAAATAATAATGATATAATCATTGGTATTTATTCAGTGCTTACTAATGTCAGACTCTTAGGTAAAAGTGCCTGTTACTGGCTTTAGTCCTCAGAAGTTCCCATCAGGAAGCTAAAAATTGTATCCCCATTTTATAGATGAGAAAGCTAAAGAAAAGAAATTATATGTTACTTTCTGTTGATGAAACTATGTGAAATGACTTCAGTGTCCACATCTTAACTGCTACACTGTAATGTTTCACTATAAGCATTTTATATATAGTTTTTATTAACATTATAAAATATAATGGTTAATCATTAATATTCTTATGGCTATATAAAATTCTGAATAATTTACAAAATATATCATGAAAAGTTACAAAAGGCAAACATCACACTAGCTTCTCTGTGACTATAATTTTAAGTGTCCTCTCTGTGCTTGCACTAAGATTCAATAAATTTATATAGCAAAGAATAATTGGCTCATTATGATGTAAATGACTATGATAGGAAAAGTCTTTTAATTATTTACAATAAATTACTTTTGGTTGCCAGTTTTAAATTAGCAACTGGGGTTAATTACTGAATGATGTCTGTGCCTATGTCCAAATTCATGCACACCGAACAGGTTATCTTAGTAAATTTAATGTCACAGTTATTTTTCTTAACATTGTTAAATTTCCCATTTCTTCATCTTTTATATAATCTTTTATTTTATCTTGTTTTCCTACACTGTCACGATTGTCAGAAATTCTAAAGGTCATACAGATACTCTGTGAAACTGAGCAGTTGATATACTTTGAAACATTCAAGGAATCAACTCTGATCCCTAGATGAGGAATCAGTATTCATGATATTGTGTTCATTTAGCCATTCAATTATTCAACAATGTTAATGAACCACCAATACTATGTGTTAAAGAAAGTTCTAATTATTGTGCCAAATGAAAGTGCAAATATGCTGTGGTCTCTGGAGTAATGCATAATCTAGTGGAGAGAAACCTTTATAAACAATTAACTATAACACTAGGTGATAGATAAATATTAATTTTTCAAGAATGTTAGCAGAAGTACATCCAAATACTGCTGCTTTGAATGGAACTCCTTGTCCAACCAACAACCATATGACTTAAATTCTGTTATTATAGCCATTTCTTCAGATGAGAATTCTGGGCCTTGAAGTGAGGTATTAATAACTCTCTTACTATCTTATAGTCTATTGCAGACAGAGGTCAAATGCTGGTTGTCTAACCTCGAAGACTAAAGCTCCTAATATCTCATATCATATTAGGTGGCTCTTCAGCGATTTAGTTGCATGAATTTGCTCATTGTTTAACATCTTTGTGCTCATTATCTCTTTTTGTTAAATGAACAAAATGTTCACCACATGCCTATAAAAGAGGAAAGTTATAGAATGCACAAATAATAAACAAAACACAAAAATTGTAGTCAGTTTACAGATTCAATAACTGTACTAGTAAAAATGCTATTATAAATGTGCAAATGCATTTGACAGTTCACAATATTTTCAGAGAGCCAGAATGACTCTGGAAGATGACATCCATTGCTCGCAGCACTGCTGAAAATTATAGACAGTTGACCTTGAAGTCATGGAATGATTTGAATATTAAGCTTTTCTCTGTTGTCGTCTACACTTGCTGCCAGCAATTCAGCTTAATTTCCTTTTTGTTCTACTAACTGGCTTAGCATAGTTAAAAAAAACCTATGTATTTATACCTAAATCTTGATAAGTGTTCAAGGATGTAAAAGATACTAAACTTGTATATTCTTGATAGTGAGCATGTATTTCTTAATTCTCCTGACTTCTTCTGACTGATCTTTGTTTAAAATATTTTATAGGCTTATTAAAACATGTTGGTAAACTTTAGACATCAAACCCAACTTATTGATGAGAAAATTAGTTCTTTGGGTACTTAAATCACATATTGGAAGTAAACTTACCCAGTTGTCTAAAATCCCTATCTACCTCTTATTTCGGGTTTAGCTTGACTAAAATATATATGGAACTTTTTAGTTCATTCTTACAGGTCATAGAGTTTTACTTTTTCAACATCTGTCTTAAGTAACTGATTCCAAGGAGAATGTAATAGTACTATTATCATTAATGATTTCAAGAATGCAGAAATCATAAACACCGACTATCAGTGTGTTCCAAGGTGTTTTATTTCTCTTTTTCCGACTGTAATGTAAAGCTTCTCTGTTTGGAGAAGATAGAAGGAGTGCATTTCATCCCCTTGTTCACATAGCCACAACAACATTTGTCACTTCTCTCGTTCTAAAGGGGCTGTCAGAGAAGATGTTGGCAGGATGTTACAACACAGCATCTTATGTCAAGAATTTCATCTTCTAGAATGAAATATGATAGATCTATATGACACATTTATAACAGTCAGGTTATTTTTGACAACACAATTGAAAAGTGAGTTTCCACCATTAAGCTCTAATATGAAAGATGCCAGCAAAGTCAGTGATCTCTACAGAGTATCATGTTGTAAACAGTGACTTTCCATAGAAAACAGATAGAAGGGGAAGAGTTCCTATTAGGAAAGATTCTGGCAGGGAGAGTGGCTAGAGAGGTGGGATATTCATCCCATAGAGGATATAGGAAAGAAAGCTGAGCGCTGAACAACTGATGCTTTTGAACTGTGGTGTTGGAGAAGACTCTTGAGAGTCTCTTGGACTGCAAGGAGATCCAATCAGTCCATCTTAAAGGAGATCAATCCTGAATATTCACTGGAAGGACTGATGCTGAAGCTGAAACTCCAATTATTTGGCCACCTGATGTGAAGAGCTGACTCACTGGAAAAAATCCTGACACTGGGAAAAATTGAAGGCAGGAGGAGAAGGGGATGACAAAGGATGAGATGGTTGGATGGCATCACAAATTCAATGGACATGAGTTTGAATAAACTCTAGGAGTTGGTGACGGACAGGGAGGCCTGGCGTGCTGCAGTCCATGGGGTCACAAAGAGTCAGGCACAACTGAGTGACTGAACTAAACTGAACTGAGGATGTACCATCCTGGGAATGACCTACCTGCCTGGGTTCACCCTGCCACCAAGCTCTGACATAGACATGCATCTTAGACTTCCAGTGCAGTGAGCAGGCTTTTAACAGCCTTATTTCCTCTTCACACTGCCTGCCAGCCATAGCCAACCTGCACCTTCCTGTGAAGTTACTGTGCATGCAAACTCCACACCACCCAGCTGGTGAGTGGGCCCCAGGTTCTGTGCAGGCCCACTGACCAGAACAAGCTAGCCTGCCCACAGTCGTGGGCCACCTCTGCCTGGGGAAACCCGGGAAATGCATTCTCCTCTAGAGGGTCCCAGTTATGACTTCAGCAGTGAGGCCAGAATCAGAGCATTGGGAAGGAAGCCCATTTCAAAGTATGTTCCTTTTTGTCTAGCATAAAAGTCTCCAGCAATGTGCCCCAGCACAACCATATTGAAAAGAGTTTTGGATGACATGCTTTAGGAAGAGAGCAATGAAATTCAGAATGTGCTGTAAGATGTGCAACAAGATGACAGTAACTTGGTAAATGGTTTGTTGTCTTTAAGATAATACCTAAGATGGGAGACATTACTTTGCCGACAAAGTATTACTTTGCCCAAAGCATTGCTTTGACTAAGGCAATGACATTACTTTGCCAAAAGCAGAAACATTATTTTGCCAACAAAGGTCTTTCTAGTCAAAGCTATGTTTATTCAAGTAGTCATGTATGGATGTGAGAGTTGGACTATAAAGAAAGCTGAGCACCGAAGAAATGATGCTTTTGAACTGTGGTGTTGGAGAAGACTCTTGAGATTCCCTTGGACTGCAAGGAGATACAACCAGTCCATTCTAAAGGAGATCAGTCCTGAGTGTTCACTGGAAGGACTGATGGTGAAGCTGAAGCTCCAATGCTTTGGCCACCTTATGTGAAGATCCGATTCATTTGAAAAGACCCTGATGCTGGGAAAGATTGAAGGCATGAGGAGATGGTTGGATGGCATCACCAACCCAATGGACATGAATTTGAGCAAGCTCTAGGTATTGGTGATGGACAGGGAAGCCTGGCATGCTGTAGTCCATGGGGTTGCAGAGTCAAACATGACTGTGTGACTAAATTTAACTGAAGATGGGAGAAGAAAAGGGGGAAATACAGCCATAATGACCCAGAATGAAGTTAAATGACCCATTTAACATTTAGATGGAGTACAGATAATGTTGGCATTGTATTGTTGAAACAACAGACCTGAGGACATGCTAAACTTATTTTCATGTTAGGGAGGAGATACATAATTTTAAAAAATGGTGTAGAGGTTAAAAGCCATTAAAAAGTAAGTCCAACTGCAATAATAAGTTTAGTTGTGTTTAAAAAGGTCCAGACTAGCAATAATTTTGAAAACTTAAATAAAATTCTAGCCTTATTCATTAAAAGACAAAGATACCTCTTACAGATAGGTAAGATACCTCTTACACTCTACTGCTCCTTCAGGAATAGCTAGACAAAATGAGTAAACCATTTTGTATATGAGGATGCACAGAAATGTAAGAGACTTAAATTTCAAAAGACAAGAGACCTTTGTAGGAGACCAGAGACAAATGACTTTCTATCCTATAGCCCAGATGTCATATCTGGGCACAGCTGGACAGATGGTTAAGTATGTCATACACAGAAGCTTCTGATGTAATTAGCAAGGAAACAAAGAACTTTTAATTCTGTGCTGGTTATTTCTCTGCACTTCTGTAGCAGTACCATCTACAGAGATATTCCTATTGATGAAAACATCCTTAAAGCACTTTTACAAATTTCATGGAAGCTTTCTAGTGGGTGTTCTGCAGAGAGATCTGTGTATTCTTGTGATGCTTAGTAAAAATACTGGAAGAAGAGACATTAACAAGTGTTGTAGGAAGACCCATGAAACAAAAACTGAATTTTTTTCTTACTTAAGCAAGTGTATGCTATGAATGTTAGACACAACAAAGCATACACTGGAGAATTATGGAGTTTGGAGATTTGAAGATGTGTGGTTTGTTTGTTTGTTTTGAGGTTAGAATGTTTACGCATTGATTGATCATTGACTGTGGGAAGACCACTAGATTGTGGAAGTTGCTGAATGACTGAATTTCAAAGTTTAGATTTGGAAGTGAAGCTTTTGCAATTGGCTGGCTTTCAGAAGTGCGGGTCTGTCACTGGTAGATAAGTTGTCATAACTGAGCTGTGCTTGTGACAAAACTGCTGTTGATATGCTAGTTTAATCAATTAAGTGAATTTCGTATTTCCTAATTGGTTACTTGTTATCATGGCTACAGAAAAATCAGTATTTTCTTAGGCATGCACAAACTTCTTTATAATCCCTTATCCCAAAGTCCTGCTTATGGGAGGAATCAATAATACTTGGGATAAATCTCATCCTCAAGACAAAGAGAAACAAAACAGAGTTGAACTAAAAGTACAACACAGCCTCAAACAGAAGTACAGTACACATAATTCAGTTGGAATGATGATTTTCCCCTCGATTTTGAAGCAAAATATATATGCCTTCAATGGAGAAAAAATTATTTATGAACTATCTAGAGAGAAGGAAATGGCAACCCACTCCAGTATTCTTGCCTGGGAAATTCCATGCATAGAGAAGCCTGGTAGCCTACAGTTCATGCGGTCGCAACGAGTTGGACATGACTGAGCAACAAAACAAAACAACAAATGAGTAGCCATACCAACAAATCAAACACTGAAACCTAACCAACAAAATGCTACCAGAACATTTTTTTTTTCAGGAGAACTGACTCCAGAAAATATTTTAAAATTCAATAATACTGTAGCTATTAAGGAAATTAAAGCACTGGTTAAATACCTTGTCTCTCAAATTTAAAATGCTCAGATAATATTAGAGACAAGTTTTATCAAATTTAAACAGAGTAGTGCTCTCTGTTTTCTACTATCTTGACAATAAATACAGTATAAATAGTTTATTTTATGAAATCAGCATAATTACAACAATAAAAGCCAGAAATTATATTGGTTATAAAAAGGGAAATTCGAGCTATTATATTCATGAGTATAGATACAAAATCTTAATCAAAATATTAGCATATCTAGTAATTAAACATAAGCGATAATATATCAAAGCCATAATTATGCCAAGGATATAAGAATTGATTGCTATTTTAAATATAACTGGAACTAATAATCTTACCAAAAAAAAAAGCATATATATATATATATATATGAAAGTGAAAGTCACTCAGTCATTTCCAACTCTTTGGGATCCCATGAACTATATGGAATTCTCTAGGCCAGAATACTGGAGTGGGTAACCTTTCCCTTCTCCAAAGGAATCTTCCCAACCCAGGGATTGAACCCAGGTCTCCCGCATTGCAGGTAGATTCTTTACCAACTAAGCCACAAGGGAAGCCCCAAAATACTGGAATGGGTAGCCTATCCCTTCTCCACATATATATAAGTTTTATGTGTTTGTCATGGACCCAACAGGAAACTGATCACATACCAATTTGTAAAATTTGAAGAATTTTTACTTAAAAAGTAGCTACAAAAGTGAGTGGTCTACAAGGAAATAAGGAAGACAGTATGGAAACCCAGAGCTAAGAAAATTAGATTGCATGCATGTTCAGTTGTGTCTGACTCTTTGCAGCTCCATGGACTGTAGCCTGCCAGGCTCCTCTTTGTCCATGAAATCTTCCAGGCAAGAATCCTGGCAGTGGGTTACCATTTTGTCCTTCAGGGGATCTTCCCAACCCATGTGTCAAACCCATGTCTCCTTGCATTGGCAGGTGAATTCTTTACCGCCAAGCTGCCTGGGAAGCCCGACAAAATTGGATTACACAGTTATAGCAGTATCAAAGCTTATCAATATTTAATAATAAATATATGTAAATAAAACTAAAGATTTTCTGTTATACCCCTTAAAAAGATAAAAATTATGAGTTTTCTTCCAAAATACTTGATAAAATCATTTAAAATTTTTATATGCAAGAACAAAGAGCCATTGAGGGCTAAAGCACTTCTAATGAAAAAAGCTAGAAATGTGGAGGTGAGGGAGGTTGCCTTGAAAGATATTTAGGAATTATTCATCAGAAGTTATAAAACCATGTGGCATTATCCCAGGGCAATAAACAAAGAATGGTGATAAATCTGTGTGTTATGAGAATGCTTTACAAAGGATATCAACTATATAGATCAATCTAAGTAAGTAAATCAGTTTGGTTTGTGAACATCAGTCAATTTTTGCTGGCTACTGAGTGAAGTTCAGTGGCTAATAGAGAAAAAAGTTCTGGCTGCAGGATGGAAGTTCGCTATGGGCTCAAGAAAACGGACTTAACCTTTTTGAGGCTGATCTGGATGTGACACCTGCGGAACTACAGCTTGACAGAAGAGATAAGAAATGCTGAGCTCTCCAGATGGCGCAGGTCCCTGAGGACTAGCCAAGTGCCTTGGGCACGTTGATTGTAATGGATCCCTTCCAGCAGGAGCAGTGATTTTCTTCTTCATGGAAATAAGCACTTACTCTTGACATTAATTTGCTTCTTCCAGTGCCATCTGTGAACATATATTAGTCATTTTACTATCTTCCACACACCATTGTTTCTACCTGGGAATGCTTTTCACAGCGAAAAAAAAAGGTGAAGAATGAATGACCTCACACTCCTGGGCTTCGCAGATCTCACTGTGTATTCTATCACCCTACAGTATCTCTCCAAATAAAAGGTGAGGTGGCTTGTTTAAATCCAGTTCCGGCACTAGCCATGCAACAACTTTCAGGGCTAAGGTGCTTCCTTTTCTGTTGCAACATATACTCAGAACAGGTGATCTACATATGGCTAGAATACGTGTGTCTGGGGAGCAAGTGATTGCTATGCATGGGTTTTTTTTGTTGTTCTGTTTACTATTTCCCCTAATATATTTATAGAAATATTGACTTTCCATTCCAGTAACCTTGACTTTGCTGGCTCAGATATCTTACTGCCCAAACAATCAGTGACTAGAAGGAAGTGGAGATAGTCATAATGTTACAATCGGTTCTTTGCGCCAATGGAGCAATAGAGAGCATCTTACTCACTGAACTGATGAATCCAGTTTGTTTAGACAAGATAAAGGACTATTACAATGTGAGGTCATGAAGGAGTACATCTGAAATCAGAGAATTGTCGAAGTGTCTCTAAGTACTACCCTGTTCAATGGTAAAGGTTAATAGAAGTCTATGGCATATCAGTTTGGACAGGGCACACTAATTACACAGATCCTCCATGAATAAAATGAAGACTCATATGTCCAGTAAATAACCAAAGCAAGTTAAAGTACTAGGTAAGAGCCAAAAGAACATGGCAAGATTTTTGGAGATGCAAGCTGTAGATACTCGAAACTGCAGTCACAGAAATGAAAAGCTTTGCACATTAGCCATGTTTAGATGTGTATTGTGTCTATATATAATAGCAAGTTATTATATATTAACCATATTTTCCATTTTGTGTATTACCCTATCTAATGCAAATTGTGTTGAAATTGTAATACATTATATACTTAAATACAAATTGAATTATATAAATTTAATATTTAATTTCAGTGTATAAAAAGAAGAGCTGTGATTGAGCTCTTATATATGAATAATAACTGCAGAATTATATAGCTACAGATTTTTGTCTCATTTGGGGGTAGAAATCTTTATATGAACATTAATTGCTAGGTTTAGGCATACTGTTATTGCTGTTTTTCAGATGATGAAATACAGGAATAGGTACATTTACAAAGCAGTAGACTTGCTAGATAATCAACCTGGGGAGAGCACTCCTAGCTCTAATGTTTATTCTGAGCTGAAGAGAAAGATATAGGAACTATTTCTCCTTGAATCAATCAACTATGGAAACAATTCCTTATTTTTAATAATACATAACTCTTTTCACTAACATACAAATAGGTTTCCATTGTAGGGTTAAAGGAGCAGTGAAAAAATTCTCCTACCTACCATCGAAATAGAGCTGGGAAAGATTAAAGGCAGGAAGAGAAGGGGATGACAGAGGATGAGATGATTGGATGGCATCACCGACTGGATGGACATGAAGTGTGAGCAAGTTCCGGGAGATGGTGAAGGACAGGGAAGCCTGACGTGCTATAGTCCATGGGGTAACAAAGAGTCAGACATGACCGAATGACTTAACAAGACAGTGTCAACTTGGTAACTCTTTGAAAGATGTTTTAAGAGAATCAAAATTACACAGATTCAGTAATTAGAGTTTATATACATTTTCTGGCTTCACTCAAAATATTCAATTGAAATTATTTATTTTGTAGATAATGTAGCTGAAAATTAAAGACAGTAAATCAGCTAATCCAAAATCCACTGTACAGAAAGCATCTTGTCAGGTCAAAATTCTAAGCAGAGCTCACTTTGAAGTGAGCTTTCCTCATTAATCTAAGGGAAAGTAGTGGGAGTGGCTTAGAGCAGAAGAGCTGACAGAATATTTTAGCTGTGGTAGAAACACAGCGTGATGCTGCTCCCCATTTGAAACACATAGTACTGAGGCTCATCATTAGCTGCCATCATTAAGAGTGTTTTTTTAATGCGTGTATGCTATCTAAATTTCTGTGCTTAATAGTAATAAATCATGAAGCGTGCTGTTTCCAATCCCTTCTTATTCTAATTCCTTCTTAGAAATCCAGGACAATTTTGACCGCTTGTCAAAAATTTGCCCAAGTGAGGTTCAGCACTTGGATTGCTGAGGCTGCTTTAAATTTATTTTGGCTAAGAGTAATAACTTTGTCTTTAAATTAAAATCCTACATAATAACAAATCTCCCTAGACTTAAATACTTACTTGTGATGTAGAAGTCAGAAAACAAAAAATTCTGCAGTTGTTCTTCAAGTTTTACAACAATGTTACTTTCTTCTGTTTATAAAAATAATCTTCCTCTTAATCATATAAGATCTTGATTTTCTTGGATTTGAATTGCCTAGTCTGTAGAAAGCAATAGGCTAATTTTTTTCACCCCTGTTCATAATATATCCCTCATACTTCCCACAAAATGCAATTAATAACAGGCAAATCCACTTGGACATTTTTAATGACTTATAAAATTGAATATAGTCTCCATGCTTGTCAAACACAACACACACACACACACACACACAAACACACACACACATAAGGTTTCATTGGTGGCTCAGACAGTAAAGAATGCGGGAGACACAGGTTCAGTCCCTGAGTGAGGAAGATCCCCTGGATAAGGGGAATGGCTACCCACTCCAGTATTCTTGCCTGGAGAATCCCATGAACAGAGGAGCCTGGTGAACTAGAGTGCATGGGGTTTCAAAGAGTTGGACACGACTGAGCTACTAACACTTTCATATATATATATATATATATTTTATCTATGTATATGTGTATACACAATATATGTGTATACTATGTATATGTATTCTTACTATGTATATGTGTATATTGTGTATACACATATTGATAGATGAATGTATATGTGTATACACATACATTGTATATGCATAATACATATGTGAAATATACAATCTTTTTATTTACATACTAGTTTGTCTTGAAGAATTTAAAAAAAAAACAAGGCAAAGTGTTCCTGAGCCTTGTATGTGCATTTCTCCCCATGAGTTGGGAGAAGCTGAATTAATGGAGGGGGTTTATGAATAGAACTAGAGGGTAGTGTTCTGCCTTCTAAATTCTGATAGTGTGTAACTTTAGGATATCATGGAAATGAAAATGATGATTGATGATTTAGTTGCTAATCCATGTCTGACTCTTGCAGCTCTGTGGACTGTAACCTGCCAGACTCCTCGGTCCATGGAATTCTCTGGCAGGAATACTGGAGTGGGTTGCCATTCCCTTCTCCAGGGGATCTTCTCAACCCAGGAATTGAACCCCAGTATCCTGCATTGCAGGCAGATTCTTACCGACTGATCTACAAGGGAAGCCCATCACAGAAATAACTAATGTAATAAATAAACGTATGTCCCACAAAGTATAAATGACTCAGAGTCCCTCACCAAGGAAAACAAAAGCTCTTCTTTTCATACTTAATGGCTTAGGATTTGAATTTCACTTTTACTGAAACCAGAACCTCTATTCTCATTTGGTTGCCTTGCACCTCGCAGAATTTGTTTGCTGCTGCTGCTGTTAAGTCGCTTCAATCAGGTCTGACTCTGTGCGACCCCATAGACGGCAGCCAACCAGGCTTCCCCCGTCCCTGGGATTCTCCAGGCAAGAACACTGGAGTGGGTTGCCATTGCCTTCTCCAATGCATGAAAGTGAAAAGTGAAAGTGAAGTCTTTCAGTCGTGTCCGACTCCTAGTGACCCCATGGACTGCAGCCCACCAGGCTCCTTTGTCCATGGGATTTGCCAGGCAAGAGTACTGGAGTGGGTTGCCATTGCCTTCTATCCTATTATATTTCAGCCTTCCTGAAATTTGTTTTGTTTTGTAAGAACATTGAAAATTTTTGTCTTTTAATATGTGGGTTATGTCTATTAACATTTATTCTTCTCACTTACACGTTTGTTCTCAACATTATCATAGTGTTATATGATTGTAATATTTAACATATAATAATCAGTCGTGTCCGACTCTTTGCGACCCCATGAATCACAGCATGCCAGGCCTCCCTGTCCATCACCAACTCCCAGAGTTCACTCAGATTCACGTCCATTGAGTCAGTAAAGCCATCCAGCCATCTCATCCTTGGTCGTGCCCTTCTCCTCCTGCCCCCAATCCCTCCCAGCATCAAAGTCTTTTCCAATGAGTCAACTCTTCCCATGAGGTGGCCAAAGTGCTGGAGTTTCAGCTTTAGCATCATTCCTTCCAAAGAAATCCCAGGGCTCATCTCCTTCAGAATGCACTGGTTGGATCGCCTTGCAGTCCAAGGGACTCTCAAGAGTCTTCTCCAACACCCCAGTTCAAAAGCACCAATTCTTTGGTGCTCAGCCTTCTTCACAGTCCAACTCTCACATCCATACATGACCACAGGGAAAACCATAGCCTTGACTATACGGACCTTAGTCGGCAAAGTAATATCTCTGCTTTTGAATATGCTCTCTAGGTTGGTCATAACTGAATGAATACTATAGTGGGCTTCCGAGTGGTTCAGTGGTAAAGAATCCGCCTGCCAGTGCAGGAGAGGTTGGTTTGATCCCTGGGTCAGGAAGATCCCCTGGAGAAGGAAATGGCAACAGACTCCACTGTTCTTACCTGGGAAACCCCATGGATGGAGGAGTCTCAGGTTACAGCCCATGGGTCTCAAAGAGTCAAACACGACTCAGCAACTAAACAACAATAACAAGTACTGTATTACGTAAAAGGTTGTGTGTGTTATATAATGCTATGTATAATATATTGTGTGTGCATGCTCAGTTGCTTCAGTCATGTCTGACTCTTTGCCACCCTGTGGACCGTAGCCCACTAGGCTTCTCTGTCCATGGATTCTCTAGTTAAGACTATTATAATGGATTATCATGCTCTCCTTCAGGGGATCTTCCACACCTAGGGATTGAACCCACATTTCTGGTGGCTGCTGCACTGCAGGTGGATTCTTTACCATCTGAACCACCAAGGAAGTCCCATGTATAATATATACTGTATGATTATTATAATACTTTATATTGAGGGTGGGAGGAGAAGGGGATGACAGAGGATGAGATGGTTGGACGGCATCACTGACTCAATGGACATAAGTTTGGGTAAGCTCTGGGAGTTGGTGATGAACAGGGAGGCCTGGCATGCTGCAGTCCATGGGGTCACAGACACAACTGTACAACTGAACTGAACTGATAGTGAAAGTGAAAGTCGCACAGTCACGTCCAACACTTTGCGATCCCATAGACTGTAGCCTGACCAGCTCCTCTGTCCATGGGATTCTCAAGGCAAGAGTACTGGAGTGGGTTGCCATTTCCTTCTCCACGGGTTCAATATCTGCAACCTGAGGACTGAATTCAGGTCTTTTGCATTGCAAGCAGATTCTTTACCAACTGAGCCACTAGGGAAGCTGGTAATATTTTATGTATATTTTGTAACATTTTGCATGATTCATTTGTGACATTTTCTATGATTCTCTACTAATTGTGCATTCTTTTTTATTCATTTATTTTCAATTGAGGTAGTTTGTATTGGTGTTCTGGAATTACCATTGTATTTATAACTTTTTGATGCCATTAGTTCCCTGTCCACTCCTTGTGCATTCTGCTCTATGGTTTATACATTTTATATGGTATCCTTAAACCTATATATCACCCATATATGATACATAACCTTTGTTAATTATTAACATTTATTTCAAAGCATAATATTTGTAAATTACTCATCCATCTTCATCTTCACTTATTCTTTTGTTATATGTGTCCATTTCTAGACCAGAAGGTTAGAAATGGTAGCCATCCTTCTTTTGCTTAGTTTTTCCTAGTTATCATCTTGTCATGAATCTCATTGATGGATGCAGAATTCCCTAAGTACTTACATATTAAAACTTGACATATTAATATTTTCTGTAAGTTTGATATTTGGAAGAAAATTGGCTCACACCTTCTTTGACTAATTTTTAAAATGCTGTCCTATTGTTGCCTTGCTTGGTATGCTGATTTTCGAAAGTCTGATTCTAGTCTAGTTCCTTTTGTATTCGTGCTCTTTGGCCTTTGTCCTAGATACGTTAAGGATTTTGCTTTATATTTAACATCTTGCAGTTTAATAAAATGTCTTTGGATTTAGATTATCAATCTGAAATCTTGCATCCTTTATAATATCAGCATCTCAAACAATAAAATCTCATCAAATTCTCTAGCTGCATCACAGAAGTTCTAATATGTTGAAATTGATCATGATATTTTCTAATTTTTCTTGAAATTTGTTTTTTGACACACAGGTTATTTGAACATATATTTTCTATTTATTTCCTAAATGGAGGTTTCCTAATTCTTTCCTGTTGTTTATTCATAATTCAATTCCTTTGTGATTAAGTAATACATTTTGTAAGATTTGAATCCTTTTAACATTCATGGACCTTTGTTTTATGGCCTAGCACTAGTTCCCTCCTTGGTCAGGTTTACGCATACTTGAAAAGGATGCACGTTCAATGACTGTGGCTGGATGGACTGTTTTATAAGTGTTTTATAAAATAAAACTGTTGTTCAAGACTTCTATAAAACTTCTGGTTTTCTACCTTTTTTTTTTTCATTTATTGAAATTGCCAAAATGAAATGTCTTAGTGTAATTGGGAAATTATTTAAGTCTTTTTTAATTTTATCAGATTTAGCTTCATATATTTGAAAGCCCTGTTACAAGATGCATATACATTTATAATTGATCCATTCATCTAGCATCTAGGCTCTTTCAACATCATTGAATATATCTTCGTTTCTATTCATATTTCTTTTCCTACAGTCTATTTTGCCTGATATTAATTTAGGCTGTTCAGCGCTAAGATTCCTGTGTACATGGTATATCTTGTTTCATCTCTTTACTTTAGCTTATTTATATCTTCATACTGAAAAAATTTTTCAGGGAGATAGTGTATAGTGAGAATTAGTACTTTCACCCTGTCTGTATTATGTGTATGGAAGAGATGATTAGGAAATAAATTAATATAAGAAAAATCTTAAATTCTAGAGGAAGCAAAGGAGAAAGACGGTATAAGGAACCAGTAACAAAAGAAAGATGCTAAGCACCTAGAAGCATGCCAAGATTTTAAGAAATACTGAGAAACAAACAAGAAAGAAATACTGTGCATTCAAAAATGACAACTAGATTTAGAGGTTACATTAAATTTGAAGTTGTTTACTGAATGGAATAAGATCACATTCCAATTATGTCCTATATTTCAATAAAGATATTCTTCATAGTTAAATCTTCGGGGGTTTAGGAAAAAGTGAGTGCATGAGTGTGCAACAAAGTTAACTGGCAAAAGACAATATCAGGACCCAAAACCCAAACCAGTGATTAAGGGCAGATAAAATAGGAAGAATAACTCATAGTCTGGCTGATCCTAAACTTTGCCACATCTTAAACTTACTTCCCATCTGTTCCTCACAAAGCCCTGGTTATCACAAATCTCCACAGCATGTAAAATAGTGTTTCAGTTCAGTGTCTTAACAATATTATAAATAGAGGAAGCCCCAGAATGCTGATATCCACCTAGGAGTGTCATAATGGGTGTGTTCATGCTACATCACTTCAGTCATGTCCCACTATTTGTGATCCTATGCACTGGAGCCAACCAGGCTCCCCTGTCCGTGGGATTCTCCAGGAAAGAGCACTGAGTGGTTAGCTGTTCCTTTCTCCAGGGGATCTTCCTGCCCTAGGAATGGAACCAGCATCTCTTACGTCTCCTACATTGGCAGGAGGATTCTTCACTGCTAGCACCACCTATCATATTGGATACACTCTACTAAATGACATTCCTCATTTGGTGTAATAATTGTGTTTTGGATTGTAAGTCATACATTGATTATACAATATCTTGATGAAAGGAAGGGGGACACAACTTCCAACAGACCTAGAAATTTATTGAGATGTATTCAGTGGAAACCATGACAGACTTTATTTTCTTTGGCTCCAAAATCACTACAAATGGTGACTGCAGCCATGAAATTAAAGACACATGCTCTTTGGAAGAAAAGCTATGACAAACCTAGACAGCATATTAAAAAGCAGAGACATTACTTTGCTAACAAAGGTCTGTATAGTCAAAGCTAAAGATTTTCCAGTAGTCATGTACATATGTGGGAGCTGGACAATAAAAAAGACTGAGTGCTGAAGAATTGATTCCTTTGAACTGTGGTGCAGGAGAACACTCTTGAGAATCCCTTCAACAGCAGGATCAAACCAGTCAATCCTAAAGGAAATCAACCCTGAATATTCATTGGAAGAACAGATGTGGAAGCTGAAATTACAATATTTTGGCCACCTGATACAAAGAGTCGACTCATTGGAAAAGACTCTGATGCTGGGAAAGATTGAAGGCAGGAGGAGAAGGAGACAACAGAGGATGAGATGTTAGGATGGCATCACCAATTCAATGGACATGAGTTTGAGTAAGCTCCAGGAGATGGTGAAGGACATGGAAGCCTGGCATGCTGCAGTCCATGGGGTCGCAAAGAGATATAACTGAACAACTGAACAAAAAATTCAAGTTTCAGAAGTTTTAAAACATTCAGTTTAGTTCAGTTCAGTCGCTCAGTTGTGTCCGACTCTTTGAGACACCATGAACTGCAAAACACCAGGCCTCTCTGTCCATCACCAACTCCTGGAGCTCATCCAAACAGGTCCATTGAGTTGGTGATGCCATCCAACCAACTTATCCTCTGTCATTGCCTTCTCCTCCTGCCTGCAATCTTTCCCAGCATCAGGGTCTTTTCAAATGAGTCAGTTCTTCACATCAGGTGGCCAAAGCATTGGAGTTTCAGCTTCAGCATCAGTCCTACCAATGAACACCCAGGACTGATATCCTTTAGGATTGACTGGTTTGATCTCCTTTAGCCTTTTCTAAAACCAGCTTGAACATCTGGAAGTTCACGGCTCACGTATTGCTGAAGCCTGGCTTAGAGAATTTTGAGCATTACTTTACTAGCATGTGAGATGAGTGCAATTGTGCGGTAGTTTGAGAATTCTTTGGCATTGCCTTTCTTTGGGATTGGAATGAAAACTGACCTTTTCCAGTCACGTGGCCACTGCTGAGCTTCCCAAATTTGCTGACATATTACATGCATAAATCAAGTGATTTGAAAAATAGAGAGGTAATGTTTTGTTGCTGCTACTTCTGGTTTTGAATTTTCAGTATTTTATATAAAGTATGTTAATCACATTTTGTTGTGAAAATTATTTCATATATAGTAAAAATAGTTTTATGTTATTGTTAGGGGGTTTTAGGTTATTGTATGGCATAAATTTAAATCCTCTCTTTTTAATATTTTCATTATGAATATATGTTTATGCTAAAGATTACTCTCTTCAAATAACCATAGACATCCTACAATGAAAATCATAAGGTTGAATTAGGCACAAGATTGTTGATCCTTGACATGAAAACATAATTAATAATAGGAAATAACACAATCAATAAAGAAACTTAATCAACTATCTGGTGCCAAAGTTTCCTTGAACTTTAAAGACATTTGCATATAATAAGGACTTCCTGGTGGCTCAAAAGGTAAAGCGTCTGCCTACAATGCAGGAGACCCAGGTTCAGTTCCTGGGTTGGGAAGATATCCTGGAGAAGGAAATGGCAAATAATAAGCTGTCTAATTAAATTTAGCTGATTAAAAACTTCTTGTATTAATAAAGCACTGTTATTTCTGCAACCGTTTCTTCCTATTTTTTTTTTTTTAGTTGAAGCACAAAGATTTGCCATAAGTAACAAAACTCAACAATTGATTCATGTGTTTTACACAGCCAGTCTGATGGATGACCTTGAAACAATGAGAATAATTTCAGGTTTATTATAATGTTGAAGTCTATGTATATCATATCTAAATTTCCTGCTGTCTATTAGTGTAAGTAAAAATAATAGCTCAGCACTAAAAGGTTCAGAGGTTTAACTATGTTTTATTGGTTCTTCAAATTTCTTTCATCTGGAGTCCTCTCAGAAACTAAATAACTTTACTGATCAAAAGTCTTTTTATTGTAATAATAATAATGCAAGCCTTTTCTAATTTCCATAAATTCTTTTTTATGTTCTACTTGTCACAAAAATGTCCATGAAATAATTAAGAACTGGAGATTTGTGGACTCCTAGAAAGCAATTTACATGTTGCTTATAACTATATATACATATATATTTTTTATAACATGCCAACATTTCTTCATCATAAACTGAATTTAAAATTTAAAAATCTGCCAGTTGCTATAAAATTGTGTATCTTTTCTTTGTCAGGATTCAGGTTTCTAAGTGAAGAGAAGCACCAAAGAGGGAGACAGATTAGCTTCTCTCACAGGTCAATAAAAATGGCGGCAGAAGGAGAACTCATTTAATATGCTTTAATATTTGCTAGGCTTCTACTATAAATTTCACCCACATTATTTCATCACACTTGGCAAGAATTTTTCGTACAGCATTTCACTTAATTTCACCACAACCAGGCAAGATATGACCTAATCTTGCATTTTTTAAGACTGTGATAAGAAGATGAAGAATATTATATCTTCTGCTCAGACATTTGTGACTCTATGTTTCTATATTGTGTGTGCCTTGTACACACCTGAAGGATCTCATATATAAGCAAAGAAGCTACATGTCAGTGTAAAGGAGCTTGTCACTTATATTCTTCATGGAGGCCCCATCTACTTTCATGGATGATGTTCCTCAATGAAAGTTGTTTTTTCATATATTGAAAGTGTTCTATTAAGTGCTCTTTAAACTTAAGAATTCCCTTTGTCTTCCCACATGTTCTCTTTGCCCAAAGCAGTTTATTCAGTTCAAGTGTCCCTGGGAAGCATTATTAAGTGGATGGGAGACTTATGATTCTGGTCCACCATCACCAGTTACCTCCTCCATTGATCGGATGTAGCAGAAGGTAACCCTTTACAATTTGCATAGCCTTTAACACTATCCTACTAAGATAAATTTTATCTCAAACTACTCTTCTGAATTTTAATTAGCAATTAAGAAGTTCTTGAGTTACTTTTACAAAACATTCCCCATCTACCTTATATGTATTAGATTCAGTTTATTGCACAAGCTCACTCAGCTCTGTTAGCAATATGAAGACTAGCATATTTTCAGATGCTCACTTTGCTCTTCTCCACTTAGCATTATTTACACTAGTTCATAAATGTTTTCTGATTTCTATTTCTGATTCTCCCTCCTTTGCCATATTTTACTCTTTTCTTGAATGAGAATTTCTAGGTATTTCTTTTGGGTAAAAAAATCCTATACCTCTGAGTTTATCCTTATCGTGCTGTGTTATTTGATTCCCTTTTGATTTCATTTGGGCTAGCTTAGTGATTAATTTTGCCTCTTTATTCATTTATTCACTAAATTATAATTATTGTTAAGTGCTGAGTGTGTATGTGTGTCTGTGTGTGTGTGTGTGTGTGTGTATATATATATATTTAATTCTTGCCAGGGAAATCCAATGGACAGAGGAACCTGCTGGGCTGTGGTCCATGGGGTTGCAAAGAATCAGATACAACTGAGCAACTGAACACATATACATATTCCTCAGGGAGGAGATAGGATGACATTAAAATGACATTAAAAGCTAGTTCAATTCAGCTCACTCACTCAGTTGTGTCTGACTTTTTGCGACCCCATGAACCACAGCAAGCCAGGCCTTCCTGTCCATCACCAAGTCCCAGAGTCCACCCAAACCCATGTCCATTGAGTCGGTGAGGCTATCCAACCAACTCATCCTCTGTCATTGTCTTCTCCTCCTGCCCTCAATCTTTCCCAGCATCAGGGTCTTTTCCAATGAGTCAGCTCTTCACATCAGGTGGCCAAAGTATTGGAGTTTCAGCTTCAGCATCAAACCTTCCAACGAACACCCAGGACTGATCTCCTTTAGAATGGACTGGTTGCATCTCCTTGCAATCCAAGGGACTCTCAAGAGTCTTCTCCAACACCACAGTTCAAAAGCATCAATTCTTCGGTGCTCAGCTTTCTTTATAGTCCAGTTCTCACATCCATACATGACTACTGGAAAAACCATAGCCTTGACTAAATGGATCTTTGTTGACCAAGTAACATCTCTGCTTTTTAATATGCTGTCTAGGTTGGTCATAACTTTCCTTCCAAGGAGTAAGCGTCTTTTAATTTCATGGCTACAATCACCATCTGCAGTGATTTTGGACCCCAGAAAAATAAAGCCAGCCACTGTTTCCCCATCTATTTGCAATGAAGTGATGGGACCGGATGCCATGATCTTAGTTTTCTGAATGTTGAGCTTTAAGCCAGCTTTTTCACTCTCCTCTTTCACTTTCATCAAGAGGCTCTTTAGTTCTTCTTCACTTTCTGCCATAAGGGTGGTGTCATCTGCATATCTGAGGTTATTGATATTTCTCCTGCAGTCTTAATTCCAGCTTGTTTCCTCCCGCCCAGCGTTTCTCATGATGTACTCTGCATATAAGTTAAATAAACAGGGTGATGATACACAGCCTTGGCATACTCCCTTTCCTATTTGGAACCAGATAGTTGTTCCATGACCAGTTCTATCTGTTTCTTCCTGACCTGCATACAGGTTTCTCAAGAGGCAGGTCAGGTGGTCTGGTATTCCCATATCTTTCCCATCATTACCAGTACTTATAGGTATTATAGGACCATGGAAAATGGAGCATTTAGTTCTATTCGAAGGCTTCAGAAAGAGCTTCAGTAAGATAAGGGAGGCTATGCTTAAGTTCTGAAATGTCCAGCATTCAACCCAGTAGATAATAACAAAGCACATTTCAGGCAGGAGGAAAATGGCCCCAAAACTTTTACTACAGTATAAGCACAAAACAGCATGGTAAATTTTGGAAGCTGTTTAGAGGTGAACAGGAGCTGCAAGTCTGGCAATTAAAGAAGGTTGGAAGGGTGAATGACGACCAAGCAGAATTCCACCCAGAGCTTCCCCCTGTGGCATGCCCCCACCACACAACATTAAGATAAAAGTGAGGCTTGCCCAAATTCGAATTCATCTTGTCACAGAGATGGATGGCCACTTGACTGGCCTTTGGATGCTTAGGTTAAACAATATTTCTGGGTGTGTCCATGAGAGTGTTTTGGTGCTTGTGCTTAGTTACTCCATTGTGTCCGATTCTTTGCAACCCCATGGACTGTAGCCCAGCAAGTTCCTCTGCTCATGGGATTCTCCAAGCAAGCATGCTGGAGTGGGTTGCCATGCCCTCCTCCAGTGGATCTTCCCAAGCCAGGGATTGAATCCAGGTCTCCTGCATTGCAGGAGGATTCCTTACCATCTGAGCTACTGGGGAAATCCAAGAATACTGGAGTGGGTAGCCTATCCCTTCTCCAGAGCATCTTCCCAACCCAGGAACTGAATCAGGGTCTCCTGCCTTGCCTGCAGATTCTTTACCAGCTGAGCTACCAGGGAAACCCTGGGTATTTTGGAGGAGATGACAATTGAATTAGTGAAATCCATAGAGTAGACTGCCTTGCCCAGTGGGGGCACTATCTAATCAGTTGAGAACCTGAATAGAACAAAAGGCAGAGGAAGGAGGAATTTGACCCTTTTTCTTCCTTCCTAATTGCTTGAGCTGAGAGATTTATCTTCTTCTTCCCCTGGTGCTCCTGGTTCCAAGAACTTTAGACTTGGACTGACTCATCCCGCTGACTCTCCTGGGCCTCTAGCTTGCAGATGGCATATAATAAGACCTCTCAGACTTTGAGTGAATAGATTCCTTACAATAAATGTCTTTCCATACAAACAGACACACACACACACATATATATATACCTGAAGGAGAGAATGGCAACACACTCCATATTGTTACCCCCAAAATTGCATGGACAGAGGAGCCTGGAAGGCTATAGTTCAAACAGTCACGAAGAGTCAAATGACGAGAGATTAAGCACATTCTTATATATGTATATGTATATGTATATGTATATGTATATATATATATATATATATATATATATATATATACACACACACACCCTATTGATTCTATTTCTTTGGAGAATACTGACTAATACACAAAGTGTAGTCAATGTGTTTTTTCTTTCCTCAACAGCTATTTCTTTCCTCAATTGCTCCAGCATTGTTAAGGATGTCAAAACATAAAGGAACTGTCTATTATACATTTTTACAGATCTGTCTTATTACCTAAACAGTAAAATGTTTTCTTTAGACAATGACAATAGGAACACAAAATCTGTAGCAAAATCAAGCCATTCAAAAGTTTCCCATTAACTTCAATTTAAATATCTTGAATGAAAAGATGTTTTACATAACTTGGGGAAAAAAAAAAAAAAACCTGTCCTACAATAGTCATGTTCACTGATATTCAGTGTTGAAAGAAACCCATTACTAATCTAGAGTTTAGCAAGAAGGGTACTAAAGGTCAATATTTTTAAGCCATCTTTTCAACTTCAGAACAACAAACTCCTAAAAAATTATGTCAGCTAGCATTGAAACATTTTGTTTCAATTCTCTTTAAATTATGTTTAGAAGTCTTTTGATGTACTTACAAATAGGGTTCAGATTGTTACCTCCTGCATGTATATTTTAACTTTTACATAGAATAACACACAATTTAGGAATTATCGGTATAGAAAGTTTATTGGAAATAGTCATTTTTTACATCAGTTAAAACTTGTTAGGGGCTTCCTTGATAGGTCAGTGGGTAAAGAATCCACCTGCAATGCGGGAGACCCAGATTCGATTCCCGGATTGGGAAGATCCCCTGGAGAAGGGAAAGGCTACCCACTCCAGTGTTCTTGAGGTTCCCTTGTGGTTCAGCTGGTAAAGAATCTACCTGCAATGCCGGAGACCTGGGTTCAATCCCTGGGTTGGGATGATCCCCTGGAGAAGGGAAAGGCTATCCACTCCAGTATTCTGGCCTGGAGAATTCCATGGACAGTTATGGGGTAGCAAAGGATCGGACATGACTGAGTGACGCTCAGTTTTACTTTCAAAACTCATCATGGTTCCCCGATTCCCATTCTGTTGTGTCTACACAATTAACACAGAAAATGAACACAATCACTTGAATTTGCCCTGTTGATAGGCTCCAAAGCATTCCTTAAATATGACATATAATTTTAAGAAAATCAAAATTAAAAAAATATATATATATATATCTGAAAAGGGGCCATTAATATATTTTTGAATTAATGAAATTGCATCCAAGAAGTTTCTAGGAATTTAGGTTGACGATTTCTGTGGCAATCCCATTTTTTCACATTACCTATGGAATTAGCAAGTCTCTTTAGATACGAAAACACTACCTGCATACTTTATGGGATCTTAAGAAAGATCAGTAGTTTCTAGGGAGATACTATTATTTTTAATTCCAGGAAGGGCTGCTATTCTTCCTTAGCCAAAAGCCAAAAATTCCTTGATCTTATCCCTAAAACAGTGGGGCACAGATTAACCCTGCCTCTACGGGCTCTATTAAGAAGAGGTGGCAAGAATACACGGAAGAATTGTACAAAAAAGATCTTCACGACCCACATAATCATGATGATGTGATCACTAATCTAGAGCCAGATATCTTGGAATGTGAAGTCAAGTGGGCCTTAGAAAGCATCACTACGAACAAAGCTAGTGGAGGTGATGGAATTCTAGTTGAGCCGTTTCAAATCCTGAAAGATGATGCTGTGAAAGTGCTGCACTCAATATGCCAGCAAATTGGGAAAACTCAGCAGTGGCCACAGGACTGGAAAAGGTCAGTTTTCATTCCAATCCCAAAGAAAGGCAATGCCAAAGAATGCTCAAACTACCACACAATTGCACTCATCTCACATGCTAGTAAAGTAATGCTCAAAATTCTCCAAGCAAGGCTTCAGCAATACGTGAACCATGAATTCCTGATGTTTAAGCTGGTTTTAGAAAAGGCAGAGGAACCAGAGATCAAATTGCAAACATCTGCTGGACCGTGGAAAAAGCAAGAGAGTTCCAGAAAAACATCTAGTTCTGCTTTATTGACTATGCCAAAGCCTTTGACTGTGTGGATCACAATAAACTGTGGAAATATCAGACTACCTGACCTGCCTCTTGAGAAATCTGTATGCAGGTCAGGAAGCAACAGTTAGAACTGGACATGGAACAACAGACTGGTTCCAAAAAGGAAAAGGAGTACGTCAAGGCTGTATATTGTCACTCTGCTTGTTTAACTTCTATGCAGAGTACATCATGAGAAATCCTGGACTGGAAGAAACGCAAGCTGGAATCAAGATTGCTGGGAGAAATATCAATAACCTCAGATATGCAGATGACACCACATTTATGGCAGAAAGTGAAGAGGAACTAAAAAGCCTCTTGATGAAAGTGAAAGAGGAGAGTGAAAAAATTGGCTTAAAGCTCAACATTCAGAAAACGAAGATCATGGCATCTGGTCCCATCACTTCATTGGAAATAGATGGGGAGACAGTAGAAACAGTGTCAGACTTTATTTTTGGGGGCTCCAAAATCACTGCAGATGGTGACTGCAGCCATGAAATTAAAAGACGCTTACTCCTTGGAAAGAAAGTTTTGACCAACCTAGATAGCATATTCAAAAGCAGAGACATTACTTTGCCGACTAAGGTCTGTCTAGTCAAGGCTATGGGTTTTCCTGTGGTCATGTATGGATGTGAGAGTTGGACTGTGAAGAAGGCTGAGCGCCTAAGAATTGATGCTTTTGAACTGTGGTGTTGGAGAAGACTCTTGAGAGTCCCTTGGACTGCAAGGAGATGCAACTAGTCCATTCTAAAGGAGACCAGCCCTGGGATGTCTTTGGAAGGAATGATGCTAAAGCCGAAACTCTAGTACTTTGGCCACCACATGGGAAGAGTTGACTCATTGGAAAAGACTTTGATGCTGGGAGGGATTGGGGGCAGGAGGAGAAGGGGACAACCGAGGATGAGATGGCTGGATGGTATTACTGACTCGATGGATGTGAGTGTGAGTGAACTCTGGGAGTTGGTGATGGACAGGGAGGCCTGGCGTGCTGCGATTCATAGGGTCGCAAAGAGTCGGACACGACTGAGCGACTGAACTGAACTGAACGGGCTCTTTCTTAAGTCTGTTTTCTCCTGAGTCTAATTGTGTGGCCCTTCCCTTTCAAGGGCACAACTTTTATTTCAGCAGCCTTTCTCTGAGTCTGTGTTTCTTTAATGGCCTCTTCCACCTGGGCTTTCAGCAGATTGTCTCCAGTTTACGATACTCCTCGCAGCTAGCTGAGCTCGGGTAGTGCCTGATCAGAAGCAGTGGACAGGCGCCATCTGGTGGAATTCAGGCCTCTCACTTTTTCTGCTGCATCGGCTTGAAATCCTGGTTCCTAGTATGGTGAGGATAAATTTGTTAACATGATTCTTCTGATTATTCATGTCTATTCAAAGCTGAAATATTGTGTTGTATACTGTCCTCTACACCTTGTTCCTTTGTCAGTTCAGAAACCACCAAATATATGGCCACCAGCAAGATACCAAGCTGACCTAAACTGCTTTTCCTATAAATCCTAAAATGTTGATGACTCTGAAAGTGAGGCTGGATTTGCTTGTTTTACCTAAGAAGATAAATTTTTTACCTGAAAAATAACTACCTGAAATAGAAAAGTCTACCAGTTTCTTAAATTACCACAATCAAATTTTAAATTGTTATGTTAAAGATCAGAGATAGTTCTGAAAATAATGACATTTTTAGTGTCAATTTCTATGCATATTTAATTTGGTGACCTGCTTTAAATAGTCCAGATAATACATAAATTTGTATAAATTTAACGCAAACATTTTCTGTTTGTTTTTTTTTTCTCAAGAAATTATTTTCATTACTTTTATCTGAAAAGGTTCAGATTTCAGTTTAATACTTTTGGTTTTCTTCTTGAAGAGGTATAATCTTAAGAAGGGAAACATTTCTGGGTCTCCAAATAATTTTTAAATTATTTCAATTTTATTTATTATACAAATGATAGCATTTCTAAGCAAGATTTACCTATAAAACAAATATTTAGTAGACATAGTTTAAAGAAAATATACTTAGTTAAAAGTGATAGTGAAGAAGCTAGCATACTATTATGCTTTAAAATAGTTTAAACTATATTTTTGTAATTATTTTTGCATACAAATAAGCTGTCTTTATTATTATGAAAACTTGAGTGACTTCTTTTCTTGATAAGCTAGCAGCTCTGGATAAAGATTCTGTCCTCTTATTTTGATATAATTGCATTTAATGAATAGCCTTTGCCATTCACCAGCTGTATAAACCTAGGGGAGCCACCCAATATTGTTATGTTTTGTTTAATGATCCACAAAATGGAGAAAATAACAGCACTCAATTTGCAAGGTTGTTCCAAGGACAAAATATGAGTCAACATATGCAAAGATCTTAGAACAGTGCTTATTACTCAGGATATGCCAAAGAAACCACAAATTACCACCACCATCATTATCATCAGCAGCATCATCAGTGTCCATATGCTTCCAATCAGTTGAGTTTTTTTCCACACTCCAGGCACAAAGTCCATAGCCTTTAGCATATAGTCTTTCTGAGTCCAAATCAGAGCTCAGGTATATATATATACATTTTCCTTTATGAAATTAATATATAAAGGACCCAACATAACTTGAAACATAGCTTTATTTTTCTTTTACTGCTTTTCAAAGACTGGGAATCATAAAGTAAACATTTCCAATTACAGTAGCTCTTGCCCAGAAGATTTCAAAACTGACATCATGTTTCTTCACAACAGGTCCTAATAAACAAGCTGATAAGGACCATGGGCTTTAGGTGACCTCAGGATGTCAGATTCTTACTGCACTTATGTGAATGAAATGAGAACACTTTTCTATCCAGTGAGCAAAGGGACTTATTTTAACAGACTGTATACACAGGACTAATTCTATCTTATCCCAATTGCTTTTTTTGAATGCTTAATTAGCTGAGTCATCATGATTTTCCCTTTTCTAGCACTTAAAAAGTCCTAAATCTTACCTTAGTAATTACCCAATGAATTCCTTCCTTTTTTGTTAAAAAAAAAAAAGTTCACTTTTAAAATTGTTATTCTTTGAAAGATTAATTTTAAAAATTAAGTCAGAAAGAGAAAAACAAATCCCATATATTAATGCACAGATATGGAATCTAGAGAAATGGTACCAATGAAGCTATCTGCCGGGAAGGAGTGGAGACAGAGACTAAAAGAACAGACTCAAACTCATGTCCTTTGAGTCAGTGATGCCATCCAACCATCTCATTCTCTGCTGCCCACTGCCACTCTTGCCCTCAGTCTTTCTCAGCATCAGGATCTCTTCCAACGAGCTGTCTCTTCACATCAGGTGGCCAAAGTATTGGAGCTTCAGCTTCAACATTAGTCCTTCCAATGAATATTCAGGGTTGATTTCCTTTAGGGTTGACTGGTTTGATCTCCTTGATGTTCAAGGGACTCTCAAGAGTATTCTCCAGCACCGCATGTCAGAAGCATCAGTTCTTCAGCGAGTTTTAAGGGGCCTTACATTCATCATGTTGGGCCTGAGAGAATATTCTTGCTGATTCTCTGAAGTAAAAAGGGGTGCCGTAATAGATGGAGACAAATCAAGATCAGGAATCAATAGCTCTAATGTGAAAAATACATCTTCGGAAGACATTTCAGGAATAAAGTCTAATGTTAAAGTCAGGGCTACTTAGACCTGACCTCTTACTATTGAATCGCCAGTCTATGTCTGACGCAGGATGCAGCATGCTTGGGGCTGGTGCATGGGGATGACCCAGAGAGATGTTATGGGGAGGGAGGTGGGAGGGGGGTTCATGTTTGGGAACGCATGTAAGAATTAAAGATTTTAAAATAAAAAAATAAATAAAAATAAAAAAATTAAAAAAAAAAACCAAATATTGTTTACACACACAAATTTTTTGAATGCATGTATATGATGATTCAGATTTTCCAAAGCATTTAAAACTGGTTGTAAACAGTAAATTTAGCTTTCCACAGGCCCAGCACTTTATATAGCCATAATGCAGGGTTCTCTTAAATGCTGTAAACCCTTTTTAAAATTAGACACATAAGCACACAGATTACATGTAGCACCCTCCCAAATGCAGCAATAATAACAATGTCTGCTGAGTACAGTGTTGTTTCCATGATTGTCCTTAATTGTTCAGCTTAATCCAATAGCAACATCTCCAACTTGGTAAAGTTCAACATCCACTTTATTTTCTCACGACAGAAGTCTTACTGCTCTTAGATTATTTGTGTTCTTAGTTGAGATGCATTTTCTCTCAGGTAATTTACAGATAATCTGTCTAGTTTTTAGGGGAAAAAAAAATATCAAACTTTTGCCTTTATTTCAACTCCGTGATAAACTGTTTAATGAAGTTTAAAGATCCAGACCTAGAATCAGATGGTTGGATAGCATCACCAACTCAATGGACATGAGTTTGAGCAAACTTAGGGAGATAGTGAAGGACAGGGAAGCCTGGTGTGCTGCAGTTCATGGGGTCTCAAAGAATCAGACACGATTGAGCGACTGAACAAAAGCAACAACAAAAGGATCCAGTTAGAAGACTTCTTCTTAAGTAAATGTGAATTATCTAAGTACCTGAACATATAATTGCACTCACTTTTAAATTGTATTTTATTTCTTTAATATTGAATATTTTATATGCCCTTCCCTTTTCTGTTGCTGTTTTTCTTTTTTTAAATGCATCAGCACAATCCTTATTATCTGCATCAAGCAGATGAAGTATGAGCCTGGATATAACTTTCTTATATCACTGCAAGGATAACACCAACGTGCCTATTGCCACTTGCCTTTCAGGCTGTCACTGGGGTGAAGTGGTACTTTTACCTAGTTGGGGACAGACATTCAAAGACAGAGAAGTGACATGGGTCTCTTTCCTCATGGCACATGGCTTTCCTCAATAGCACCGTCTCCTACCAAAGTAATGTCTTTGACTCTAATGAAGTATCCTAATTGAGGCGGAGATCTCATATCCCGAAGTATCATGACTGGAATGTCCTAAAAGAAACTTCCAAAATTTCCAGAAAATATCCAACTTAATACCGTGCAAAACTAGTACCTAAAAATAGAGTAGTGTGTGAATCAGAAAATAAGGAAACACATGAATAAAACACATGGATAAATATCCAAACTGTCCTATATTACAAAAACTGCTTCTTCTCCTACAGTCCCTTCTGTATATTCAGAAAATACGTCCTAAAAAATGTGTTTCCTTACATAATGTCACATGGTGTTGTGTGCTGGAACCTCCTTCCCAGAGAGGTAGAGAATGGCCACAACTGTAGCAGTTGGTCATGTACATTTCATGGAAGAGTATAAAATTCAGATGGACATATCCATGGCAACCTGCATGTATGAGCATTCCTCTCCTTGCAAAGGATGTAGCCTGTAGAAGATAAGAAAATAGAAAAATAAACCCTGGAAGCTCTCAGCTTGTGCTTGTATGGATACTCACAGCTAGGCCAAGGTGTTTTACGTGTAAAACAGATCATTTCACAAAACACCAACCTCAGTTGAGATTATTCAGTGGCCACACCAGAGTGAGGCAAAAACAAGCCCATTTCACCAAAGGCAAGCAAAAGAGAGTCATATTCTGCAGTTACAAAATACTGAATTTAACATGCCTCTATTTCATAACAAAGCTAATTATACATCATTGCACAGGTGAAGGCAGATGCAGATAATTATAAAATAATAGATAACATAAACCAGGTACCACACAAGAAGCACAATGGACAGTCCTAATTTCAGTTCCTTAATTTTGAGAATGAAAAGTTGGTATGACAGAACTATATTATTGAAAGACGTTTTAATGTATTACTAGAGCTATCAGTTCAGTTCAGTCACTCAGTCATGTCCGACTCTTTGTGACCCCATGAATTGCAGCACGCCAGGCCTCCCTGTCCATCACCAACTCCTGGAGTTCACTCAGACTCAGGACCATCAAGTCAGTGATGCCAACCAGCCATCTCATCCTCGGTCATTCCCTTCTCCTCCTGCCCCCAAACCCTCACAGCATCAGAGTCTTTTCCAATGAGTCAACACTTCACATGAGGTGGCCAAAGTACTGGAGTTTCAGCTTTAGCATCATTCCTTCCAAAGAAAATCCCAGGGCTGATTTCCTTCAGAATGGACTGGTTGGATCTCCTTGCAGTCCAAGGGACTTTCAAGAGTCTTCTCCAACACCACAGTTCAAAAGCATGAGTGCTTCGGCGCTCAGCCTTCTTCACAGTCCAACTCTCACATCCATACATGACCATTGGAAAAACCATAGCCTTGACTAGACAGACCTATGTTGGCAAAGTATTGTCTCTGCTTTTGAATATGCTATCTAGGTTGGTCATAACTTTTCTTCCAAGGAGTAAGCGTCGTTTAATTTCATGGCTGCAGTCACCATCTGCAGTGATTTTGGAGCCCAGAAAAATAAAGTCTGACACTGTTTCCACTAGAGCTATACTTATATGAAAAACGTGTTTATACTGAAAAAAAGCAGAAATAGTATAATAATTGAAAACATATCTATACATTCATTCACATATTCTATAAACTAGATGATGTCTGTAACTTTCTGGGATATTTCAAGACATTTAGTTCACTCATCAAATCATTTAAATGTAAATGTCTTTTAAAATTTTAGACTAGGAAAATAAAGATGTTTACTTAGCCTATCAGTTTCTGGATTCTAACTGAAAAAGAAATACTTTTAAAATATATGAATTATCCACAATAATGTGAAGTAACACTTCTTTCAGCTTACTGGAATGATAAGTTTTTACAGTGTGAAGAATGCTTTTTTTCTCTCTAATGCAATAAGCCTTCTAAATAACAATGATTGTTAAATAAGAATACTAATATATATGTCATTTTCCCTGGTAACTATGTTATACTTTTAAAATTGAATTGCTGCCAAAAGAAATATTTCAGTTCAATTTACATGTCTATTGTGGCAGCTTTTATGTTCTCAGTTCTGGTTTCCTAATGGCAATCATAATTCTCAATATGAAAAAAAGACACTTCTCTGCTTTTCCTTAAACGACAAGACAACTCATCATGTGCTTTATTTTGAAAAGGGCATCGTATTTCTGAGACACATTTTGTTTGTACTGGCCTCAAGTTTTGAGAGATGAAGAGCACACACATTTTATTTATTTATTTAGATATAGAATATACACAGTTTTACTTATTGAGCTTGAGAAAAGTGTTCAAAGCCACTGAGGTATTAGATCTTAGTTGTAGATGACCGAAATTGATTCTCGCTAACCTAAACCAGATGATAGATGATACTGGGTAAGTCACACCATTAATGGAAGATCGAAGGAATAGGCTTATAGAGAGGACAGTAACCATAAAGACTAGGTCTTGGAACATCAGTGAAATTGCAGGACCTAGGCAGCCTGATGAGGGTGCTGTGACTGCCAGCACTCAGACCTGGCAGTTATTAATAGATGATGCCACTGAACCTCTGTCATGAACAAATGCTTCCTTGTTTCCGACCCTTTCTCCCCTTGCTCCAGTTTCAAATTCCTCACTGAACCAATCTGATAAGTTTTCTAGGGCTGCAGTAACAAATGACAACGTTGATGGCTCAAAGAAGAGCAATCTATTCTCCCAGAGTTCCAGAAGCCAGAAGTCCAAAGTTAAGGTACTGGCAGGAATTCATGTCCCACAAAATATTCTAGAGGAAAATCCTCCCTTGCCTCTTCCAGCCTCTGCTAGCCCAGGAGTTTCTTGGAGCTATACTTTATTTCATTTTAAATAATTTGAAATGAAAAAAGCTGTTATAAATTCAGTCCCTCCATTGCATAAAAGTGACAGGTGGCTCCTGGGCTACTGCATAGGTCTGTGCAGTATAAACATGTCTCTCATCACACAAAGTTCTCTAGGACAGCACTGCTCTAGGGTATTCCCTGAACAAAAGAGGTGGTCTCACCTACCAGGTTTCAAACAAAAAGTGTCCTTTGATTGCCTATTACTTGTATAGTAAGTTTAATATTTATTTTTTCATCATCACCAGGATAGTTGTTTATTTCACTTTTGGATGAGATTTCACTGCCTCACTCAATTCCACTCACCACTGATGGCTTTCTCCACCCTTGTGGCTGTTCGCATGACAACTAAGGACTTCCTTCACAGACAGATTGCTAAGCAGTGGACTCTCCTCTTAATATGTATTCTTCAATATAAAACCAGCCCACCATGTAGGAGAAATTGACCATGGAAAGCTCAATTATGATCAAAGTGTTTACTGATTTACAAGCAGATCAGACAGTAAAGCGTCTGCCTGCAATGCGGGAGATCTGGGTTTGATCCCTGTGTGGGGAAGATCCCCTGAAGAAGGAAATGGCAACTCCAATATTTTCGCCTGGGAAATCCCATGGACAGAGGAGCCTGGCAGGCTACAGTCCATGGGATCACAAAGAGTTGGACACGACTGAGCAAATTTACACATAGTACATAAATTGAATTAGCCACTCATCTATGACATTTCCCCAAAGACATTGAACATGGTTTCTGTAACTAACATGAGGTGTTGCACTTCAGCTAATTATACCCAATTACCTGCTTACAAAATATATGCTTCCAACTGCTAGCCTAGAAGTTATAGTAGGTGAAAATTTATTTGGAAAAATAGTGAGGCTTATTTGAAATTAGAAGCAAACCCACAGAAAAAGAGTTTACTCTAGACATTGTGATAATTTGTGTCCATTTTTATTATTCATTATTTTTATTTTTCAAGAGTATAAATATTGTTTTTCATAACTGCCTGAGTTCAGTTCCATTCACTCACTCAGTTGTGTCTGACTCCTTGTGATCTCATGGACTGCAGCACACCAGGCTTCCCTGTCCAACTGCCAGAGCTTGCTCAGACTCATGTCCTTCAAGTCAATGATGCCATCCAACCATCTCATCCTCTGACACCACCCTTCTCCTGCGTTCAGTCTTTCCCAGCATCAGGGTATTTTCCAGTGAGTCCGTTTCTCATATTAGGTGGGCAAAATATTGGAGTTTCAGCTTCATTGTTAGTCCTTACAATGAGTATTTAGGACTGATTTTCTTTAGGATGGACTGGTTGGATCTCCTTGCAGTCCAAGGGACTCTCAACAGCCTTATACAACACCACAGTTCAAAAGCATCAATTCTTCAGCACTCAGCTTTCTTTATAGTCCAACTCTCACAACATGACTACTGGAAAAACCAAACCTTTGACTAGATGGACCTTTGTCAGCAAGGTAATGTCTATGCTTTTTAATATGCTGTCTAGGTTGGTCATAACTTTTCTTCCAAGGGGCAAGCATCTTTTAATTTTATGGCTTCAGTCACCATTTATACTGATTTTGAAGTCCAAGAAAATAAAGTCTTTCACTGTTTTCATTGTTTCCTCATCTATTTGCCATGAAGTGATGGGACTGAATGCCATGATCTTTGTTTTTTGAATTTTGAGTTTTAAGCCAGGTTTTTTCACTCTCCTCTTTCAATACCATCAAGTTAAGTTCCACCACCAATACCACCATTAAGTTCTTCTTTACTTTCTGTCATAAGAGTGGTGTCATCTGCATATCTGAGGTTATTGATATTTCACCCAGCAATCTTGATTCCAGCTTGTGCTTCATCCAGCCCATCATTTCACATGATGTACTCTGCATAGAAGTTAAATAAGCATGTGGCATTATACAGCCTTGATGTACTGGTTCCCAATTTGGAACCAGTTCATTGTTCCACATCTGGTTCTAACTGTTGCTTCTTGACTTGCATACAGATTTTTCAGGAGGCAGGTAAAGTGGTCTGGCATTCCTTTCTCTTTTAAGAATTTTCAAGTTTGTTGTGATCCACACAGTCAAGGCATTAGTGTAGTGAATGAAGCAGAAATAGATATTTTTAATGGAATTCTCTTGCTTTTTCTATGATCCAACAGACGTTGGCAATTTGATCTCTGGCTCCTCTGCTTTTTCTAAATCTAGCTTGAACATCTGGAAGTTCTTGGTTCATGTACTGTTGAAGTCTAGCTTGGAGAATTTTGAGCATTACTTTGCTAAGCATGTGAGATGAGTGCAATTGTGTGGTAGTTTGAATATTCTTTGGCATTGCCTTTTTTGGGGGATTGGAATGAAAACTATCCTTTTCCAGTCCTATGGCCACTGCTCAATTTTCCAAACTTACTGGCATATTAGAGTGCAACACTTTCACAGCATCATCTTTTAGGATTTCAATAGCTCAGCTGGAATTCCATCACCTCTGCTAGCTTTGATCATAGTGATGCTTCTTAAGGCCCACTTGACTTTGCATTCCAGGATGTCTGGCTCTAAGTGAGTGATCACACCATCATGTTCATCTGGGTCATGAAGATCTTTTTTTGTATAGTTATTCTGTGTATTCTTGTCACCTCTTCTTAATATCTTCTGCTTCTGTTAGGCCCATACCATTTCTGTCCTTTATTGTGCTCATCTTGCATGAAATATTCCCTCGGTATCTAATTTTCTTGAAGAGATTTCTAGTCTTTCCATTCTATTGTTTTCCTCTATTTCTTTGCATTGATCACTGAGGAAGGCTTTCTTATCTCTCCTTGCTATTCTTTGGAACTCTGCTTTCAGATGGATATATCTTTCCTTTCTCCTTTGTGTTTAGTTTCTCTTTTCTCAGCTATTTGTAAAGCCTCCTCAGACAACCCCATTTTGCCTTTTTTCATTTCTTTATCTTAAAGATGGTTTTGACCACTGCCTCCTGTACAGTGTTATAAGTCTCTGTCCATAGTTCTTGAGGCACTCTGTCCGATCTAATCCTCTTCTCCAATTAGACATATTTTCAGATGTTTCAGATGTGGGTAATTATACTTAAAATATTCCTTATTTTTTGAGTCAACTTTTTTTTTTTTCCAAATGAGTGGTTAGGTTTTGTGGTTTTGTTCCCTAAATTAATCATTTATCACGCTCTAATATTTGGTAAAGTTTTAAATGTACTAGTCAAACTTTAGGAAAAACGGCTAAGTTAATAAGATTTAGTAATTTGAGTTACCTTCATCACCCCAGGTAAAAATTTTACTTCTACCCCTGGTGGTGGTAGTGGTTTAGTCACTAAGTTGTCTGACTCTTTTGACCCCATGGGCTGTAGCCCATGTGGCTACTCTGTTCATGGGATTCTCCAGGCAAGAATACTGAAGTGGGTGCCATTTCCTTCTCCAGGGGACCTTCCCAACCCAGGAATTGAGCCTGGGCCTCTTGCAGTCTCTTTCATTGCGAGCAGAATCTTTTACTAACTAAGCCACCCAGGAAAACCCCACTTCTACACCTGGGTTGTCACTAAGTGAGGAATTGTGTTGACAAAGCCCTGATCCTGGTGATGTGGGAAGAAGGGTAGGAAGCTGGTTATGGGTGATTTCCTTTCAAAGTGCATCAGTGGTTTTTCTATCCTGTAGTGATTCTTGTTTTCCCAGATAGCCAGGTTACCTGTGGCAAATTCCATTTTTTCATATCCAGCGTTTACACTGAATGCTTATGTTTAAGATTTTATATGTTAGAGACAGTGTTTAAATTATCTTGGGACAAGCTTCAGAAGCTATTTGCAGTGAATAGGGTAACAGGTGGCAGCATTACCTTGTTGCCTTGTTTTCATAAATGAATTATCCAGTTAAATATCTCAGAGAGTCCTGCTTCGAAGCTCTTGTCCTCAATTTACAGATTACTTCAAGTCATTATTAAATTTTTGGAAAATTCATTTTATTGGTGATAATCTTTTATTGCTTCTCCAGAATGGTTATTTCTCAACTCGATCCAGTGACACTGCCAGTCTCACCCATCCTGCTTTACATGTTACACAACTTTATCACAATCTGGGACTGACTGCTACTCTAGTCATGATATTTCAGCATCAAAGTGTATTCATTTGCTGTGATTTTACCTTTCTTCCATTAATTAATGCAGTTCATTCATCCTTTTCTTTTTTTGAAAAGTTAGATGAAAATATGGCATAAGCTGCTGCTGCTGCTGCTTCTACTGCTGCTGAATCGCTTCAGTCGTGTCTGACTCTGTGCAATCCCACAGATGGCAGCCTATCAGGCTCCCCCGTCCCTGGGATTCTCCAGGCAAGAGCCCTGGAGTGGGCTGCCACCTCCTTCTCCAATGCTCCTGCCATTAATGAAGAGTTTAAAAAAAGGAATTCTGTGGAATTTTTCTATGGTGAATTTAAGAGTTAATATTACAGTGAAAAAATATTTGATATTTCAACAATGCTAACTTTTTGTGTGGCATCAACAAATATCTTCTAGGAAATAAAAATGTCATGGTATACAACTTTATAATGTGAAATTCTGAGAAAGTGGCACTTAAAATATCAAATACAGTATCAGGACTCATTTAATACATGAACATAAAAATAGTTTGATGGCTGTGACTTTTTTCTTTTCCTATCAATAAATAGAATGTCTGTAAATATTTTTAAAGAAAAGCAATACTTGTACACATTATTAAATGTACTACTAACCCTAGACCCATAATTCATAAATGCCATCTACAATAGTAAAAATTCTATTTTGCATTGCATATATTTCTCTTTGATTCACTCAAATAGTGCTTAGTGTAAAATCTCAAGAATTTAAAATGAAGAAGGAATGTTTCTGGGTAAACATTAAAAAGCTTGTTGTTAAGATGCCTAATTGCTCTAATTAAAAAAGGATTCAGTAATTCTATTGTACCTTTAGTAACATGATCATTAATTAGTAGCTGCATGTAATTTATATATTCCCCATTGGGGAATCAAACCCTGGTCTTCCACATGACAGGTAGGGATACTCACCACTGTACTAATGAGGACAGCAGTTTATATATAGGTCAAAACAGTTAAAATGAAACTCCTTGAAAGATACACTAAAAACATTTATTAATTATGTAAATTAGTATATAAATAGATATTTTTTCCCTATTATATTGTAGGGTGAAGCATAAATAAACATGCTTTTGTAAGGTAGGCTAGATGAATCACCAGGAGGAAAAAATAAATAAATGTAGCTATATAATGTAGATGGGTGAATATGGCTAGATCAATTTTGCTGTAAATTTGGTGGGCATTTTAATATTTAACAAACGATGCATATCTATTTCTTTCAAAATATCTGGGAAATGAGTAAGGTGAAGATTGTGTGTGCTTCCTTCATAAATTTGTAATGATACTCTTTCCTCGATGGTAATGTGTAAGGTTCTGATTTTGCATCTATGAAATACTTAAAGATGGAGAAGAATTTATACACTATGATGAAAATCATTTACTGACAAAATATGACTACTTACTGTTTAATTTGGGTAAGAACCAAGAGAAAATATGAGGCAAATGTTTTCTCAGCACATTTGTTGGATATTTATCATGTTGCCATATAAAAGAAAAATTTCCACTTAACTTGAAGGGTTGGTTGAATGATAGCTTGAAAAGAATCTTAAAGGAGCGACTATTTTAACTAATGGAAGATTAAATGAGATAACTACTAATCCATTTCCTAACTGAAGATTTCATGTACAGGGTGGACCTTAAGGAAAATACATTTATCATCTGATTCATCAGCAAGCAGACCTTACTCACAAGAATTATTGAGGTAGTACATGGAAATATCTGCCAGAAGGAAACTTGTGAATTTCCTTATTCTGATATGTTTATGTATTTTTCCCTCGAATTAAACAAGAGAGCCAGCAAAAAATAAGCTCAATTTAGAACTAAGGTTGAGCAATTCGAAATAAATTTCACAAAGAAAGTTACAAATTATATTTATATTATTTGGGTCATTGTTTTAAAAGAAAGTAAGGAAAACTTTTCATTTTCTCAGAAGAAAGAGTTTTTTCTACTTTGACTTAAATAAAAGTGTCTATTGTATCACATCAACTACCCCTCTACCTTCTACTCTCATGAAAGAAAGCAAAACCGTTGGTCACTCTGTGGTATCCAACTCTTTGTGACCCCATGGACTATAGTCTGCCAGGCTCCTCTGTCCATGGGGATTCTCCAGGAAAGAATACTGGAGTGGGTAGCCATTCCCTTCTCCATGGTATCTTCCTGACCCACGGATGGTTAGCTTCAGTTTATTTATTAAGTATAATGTGAATCCCTATAGGTTTAAAATCTTAGTGAACTTTCTATTATATACACATTTTAAAAACCAGAGAAAAAGTTTGTAGTCATCACAGCACTATTTATTGGTAGTGATGAATCCTATTACATTTATGACTGTATTATATCAGTTAATGCATTTTCTGTGCAATGATGCAGTTCCACCCCCAACATCCATCAGCAAAATGAATCTTTTTTCAAGGTTTCTGCATGAATACTAAACAAATCAATATAAAATATGCAGAATCAAAATGTGGAAGATAAATCCATGTTAACTGTAGCTTGAGTAATGCTGTTATTCAACACTTATTTGAACAACTACATTTTCTTACATTGTAATATACAAACACCCACCTTTTCCAAGTCAAACTTATTTTTGTTCCAATCAAGCCTAATTTATCAATTTTGGTAATCAAAGAGGACATTGGATATTTTAGAGAGAAAGAGGAAATATGGCAGGAATTACACAATCTTTCCCCACATATTAGATGTTACTATTTGAGTTCTTCATAACTGTTCCTTTCCATACAGTCTGTGTCCTCTCAGATGATATGTTGCTGGCATCAATTTCCTCCTATCAAAATTGCATTTCTACTTTCAGTTTTTCTCTCTGGCAATATCATTATGATGTTAACTGCTGATGTCAAAATACCATTTCTATTTATCCCAGAAACAGAGACGATAAAGAAGTGTGAGGAAAATGTCATTTTCTCTAGGATAATCTCCAGAGATATTATCCCACAAATAACTTTCTAGAATATTTTTTTCCTCTTATTATTTTCTCCCCTACTTCTTTTCACGAACAGTTGATCTTGAAATCTAAACATCCAATATACTGCTAGGAGACAAGTGTCCCCCTGCCTCCTCTGTCTGAACAAGTCCATTACAAACTTCTTGTGATTGACTTAAATACTTGAGACAGTATTTTGTGTAATAAATACTTTGTCACAGCCCAGGTGCGCTGCCCCAGGTGGCTCAGTGGTAAAGAACCTGCCTGCCAAAACAGGAGACACGGGAGACGTGGGGTCGATCCCAGGGTCAGGAAGATCCCCTGGAGAAGGAAATGGCAACCCACTCCAGTATTCTTGCCTGGGAAATCTCATGGACAGAGGAGCCTGGGGGGCTACAGTCCACAGAGTCACAAAAAGTCAGACACGACTTAGCTACTAAGCAATATAGCCCAGGTTCAGTGATTATCATAACTTTGTGATGGTAGAATTTGTTAAAGAGGTTTACAAAAATATTTTGAATGATCATTTTAAATCTTATTTCACCTATCATTTAGGTTTTGCTTAATACTCCATTTCAAAGGGAAAAGAATAATAACAAAATTAATATATTCTTTAGGGTAATATATATCTGAAACAAAAAAGGATATATTTGCTCAGTGATAATTCTGTTAAGATTTTTTTCATGCATCTACAGTCTTAATTCTCATTTTGTTTTGCTAGATGAGAAAATGCCCAAAGAAATCTATTATCAAGTTTACAATTAGAGTGAACTGGGGATTGGGAGTGGGCAGTACTGTTTTCTTGAACCTCCCCTTCTTTTGATTCCTACAAAAGACTTCATGAATTTATTGGATATTTTACTTATTATGATTTTATTGTTCTTTTCCTTTTACTAAAGTTTTTACATTACAAGAAAATAAACAGGAGCCTGTAATTATAAAGACATTCCAATCTAACTTTAGGAACAATGGTAATCAGAAGGGAATATAAGTAAAAGGCAGTTGAGGGAAGTTTAACAAATATAGGTAAGAAGATTTGTAGCAATCTTTATTTTATTGATATTTTCATGCTTCTTACTTTGAAATATTTCTTGGTTAGCTTATAATGAAAATCAGTTATTAGTCATTGTTGGTGTTGCAAGATCCCTGATCCCATGAGTAGCAATCAGCTCAGTGACACCTGCCTGCTGGTATGGTTTCCCTCTCTCTCTCCTTATTAATTGTTAGGGTCTAGATTTGGGAAAACTGGAGATTCTTTCTGACTAATTGTGTTTCAGTCATTTCCAGTTTAATTTTTTCAGCAAGGTCCAGGCATAGTACAAGCATTCTAATGTGAATTTGCACTTTATTTTTATTAATGAAAAGTTAAAGAAAAACAGAGTTGCCATACTGTTTAAATATGGCTGTCTAAAAAAAGATGTTATCAGATGTTTTTTCCATCCAGTTTAGTACTATCTGTAAAACATGCTATATGTATGTGATATTTGATTAAATTATTTTAAACTATATCTTTTACGAAATTTCTTTGACACACATAAGAACAAAGGAAATTTATAGTAATCATGAGACAGTATTTTATCTTAAAATAATTTCATGCAAAAATAAATAAGAACAGTGCAAAAGTTAGTGAATTTCCCAAATACAAAATAGGTCTCATGAAAAATATTTTCATCCCAATTTTACAGAGACTTTCTAAGGAATTATGTCAGCCTTCTATAATTTATAATTCATGGAAAGACCTCAAGATATTTGTGATTTAAATGAAGTTTAACTATAAATTAATAAGTATTTTATTTTTCCTAATGACTATAGTATTTGAGTGGAAGTAATCATCATTTATGTGGTTTTTTTTTTTGCTACCTACTTAAATGTGATGCAAGCCTTAGAAAGGGTAGATATCTATAACATTTTATATTGAATATCATATGCTCAACTGAATGATCTATAGAACATATAAGATTAAACATAATAAGTACATGATAGGAATAAAGTATAGCAGAAGAACATGCTTTAAAACTGTGTAAGTAGAAAGCATGAATCTTCAGTTTCCAATAATTTTTTGACAAGATCAATGAAAAATTACTCTTCTTTAAGTCTGAAAAGATGATAAAACATCACCTTAACTCTGTAGGGCTTCTCTGTGGCTCAGAGGTTAAAGCGTCTGCCTCCAATATAGGAGACTCGGGTTCAATCCCTGGTCAGGAAGATCCCCTGTAGAAGGAAATGGTAACCCTGGAGAATTCTTGCCTGGAGAATCTCCCACAGAGAAGCCTGGTAGGCTACATACAGTCCGCAGGGTCACAAAGAGTCAGACACGACTGAGGGACTTCACTTTCACTTTAACTCTTTCAGATATTTTATTTGAAGATATATAATTTATCTGTTGGAATTAAAAGTGGAGAATTAGCCATGTGCCTTCTTGAAAAAAATGCAAGCATGTAGCTAAGATCCAGATGAGAGGAGGATGGTTGAGAATGTGCCCTAAGCACTCTTTCATTACTGAAAGAGTAATTCTTTCAGTAATATTCATTACTGAGAATATGTCCTGTGTTAATTTCAATCCTATGTTTTAATGTTGAAAAAAAATATTGAAATTAAAATTCTGGAAAAAAGTTTATTTAGTTTACCTAAAATATCAGCATCAGTCAATATTTATAGGACACTTTCGCACTTTCCAAAAGGTGTGTACTTCCACCATTCAGCTTATTAATTTGTGGTAATGCAATACCTTAGACTGCAAGAAGGTCAAACCAGTCAATCCTAAAGGAAATTAACTTTGAATATTCATTGGAAGGACTGATGCTGAAACTGAAGCTCCAATAATTTGGCCATCTGATGTGAAGATCCAAGTCATTGGAAAAGACCCTGATGCTGGAAAAGACTGAGGTTAGGAGAAGGGAATGACAGAGGATGGGATTTTGGGTGGCATCACTGACTCCATGGACATGAGTTTGAGTAAACTCCAGGAGATAGTGAAAGACAAGGAAGCCTGCAGTCCATGGGGTTGCAGAGAGTTGGACATGACTTAACAGCCGAACAACAATAAGCAAAGATAAAAAATGAATACAAAGCACCCTGAGATGTTCCAGGAATCACAAGCATTTAAAAACAGCTAAAATTCCATGTGTGAAAGGAGTGGTGAATGGGGGAGACTTTGACTAGAACTTGCGGTATAGATTTCTCTCCTTTTTAAGAAATAAATAGATCAAAAGTGTACATTGAGTGTGCTATTTCAACTGTCTGTATCTGAGAGAAGCATATTAATTATACAGTCAATCCAAGTAAAACATGGCACTGTCTTTAGAAGCAGCTTTCACAAAATCATCTCAGTGCCTAGAAGACAAGTGTCTTTATGGTGTTAATATTGTAAACTTAAGTCTGTGAGAGGAGAGTGAAAGTCTTAATTGCATTCTAAAATTGATTCACATCATAGTACTAGGAAAAATGACACAGGACATTTGTGAAGTTCCAAGACTGATAGAATTGTATAGAAATAAAGCTGCAGCAAAGCAGTTTTAGAGCATGCTAAGAAAGTCATTTGATCCCATATTAAAAAATATCTCCACTCACCCTTGAATAACTTTTTAATAACTATTAGCCTATTAATTAGGGTGGAGAGTAAAATAGACTCTTCTGTGAAGACTCTTACTGTGAAGATAAAACAAAAGTGTTTTTAAAATTATGCAAAATATTAAGATAGAATAAATTTTGCCCAGAGAAGGATTTATTTGTTTTTGACATTGTTAATAGAAGAATATAATTGCAAATTAAGTTTATTATCATTTTTATGCCAACATCTTTTTTTCTGAACTTCTCACTGAGAACATCGATGGATAAAGAATTACAAATTGGTGTGTTTCATTTCAGAAGTACATCAAATGTTAATGCACTATAGAAAGCTCTTTCATAAAGTAATATGAGCATCTGTGTTCTGGGAAATCTTTTCAACTATTACAAATTTTATTCTGCCTGAGTTATTTTGTTCTTTTCTTTTGTCCTGATTCCACAGTAAAGAAACAATGTGGAAACACCCTAACATCTGTAAGAAGCTGTTTTTCTAATATGAAAATTTGACTTTATCCTGGTATGTCCAGTCCAGTGGCCCTTTTCATGTTTTTAATCTCCCATATTTTTCTGCAAATTTCAACATCCAACTTTTTTTTTTTAACTCATTCAACACATATTTATTGAGTACCTAGAGGATGTGAAGAACTGTTCTAAGATGTAGAATTAGAGCGGTAAACCAGGGCCTAATGGCCTGTCCTCATTCGTGTTACCTCAGATCATTAAACTTCACAAGACATATTGGAACTAATGGCTTCAACTCATGTTTCCTAGATGTCCATAATCAGGATGGTGTAAACCTGTGCAAATTTACAGAGCTGAAAATCTCTCCCTCCTAAATTCCTTTGCTCTCTCATTGATACAGTGATTTTCTAAGGCACAATTTTAATATGTTATCCTATGTTCTTCTTCTTTAATATCTAGAGCAGTCCTGTGGTTAATATCATATCAGTTAATCCTTTTACATAAATTATTTTAAAAATATCAATTCATTTATATTACCATGGTGATCACATTGATCCATAATTTTATGATTTCATGATTGGAAAGATACAAAAAAATCTCCTCCTTAAACTCTCTGAACTCACCTTTATAAAATTTTCCATTTCATCCTGAGCCACAAGGCAACAACAGGTAACAAAATGATGGCGCCCCTTTTTGTTTATACCTAAATCGTAAGGTATTTTCCTTTTCCTGTGTTATATTTGATTTAGGTATTACTTATTTCCTTAGCTTCTGACCTTATTTCTGTCTATAAAAACATATTTTAAGTTGCTCTTTGTTCTATTTCTTAGTCAAAATTTTATATGTTTGTTTCCATTCATCGATATAACCCAACATATACTTGCCTGGTCGCCATTCTCCCAAGCCTGTGTTGGCATTCAGAGGTGGTCCAACCACAAAGGACAGGGAAGTCTGGTATGCTGCACTCTATGGGGTTACAAGGAGTCAGAGGGAAGGCTGGTGTGCTGCAGTCCATGGAGTTGCAAAGAATCAGGCATGACTTAGTGGCTGAACAACAGCAAGAAGGTCATATTATGTGTGAGGAAGAGTTCTAAGAGTTCTCCCATTGTAGTTCAGTTCAGTTCAGTCACTCTCATAGAAAACACTATAAAATGGTATAATATCTGATATCCCACTTTTAACATGAAGAAGCACATCATAGAGGGTAAATGTTGAGGTCACATATCCAGAATTCAGATTTTAGCAATGTGTTTGGAAAGGCAACTCTTTTATATCCCTTTCCATATAGATTGTAGCAAATCATTCTGATGATTATAGCTTTATCTTGGGGATAAATTAATTGTAAAAGAAGAAAGAAATGGCAATTCAACCTCTAGCTTGAACTGTAGGTTGAAGGATGCCAAGGCATCAGTTTATCCCTCTTAAGAGTTGAAGGATTTACTCTTGGAATTTTGGGGTCTCAAGTTCATAGTTAAGCAGCAGTTCAGTTCAGTTCAGTCAGTCGTGCCTGACTGTTTGCGACCCTATGAATCACAGCACGCCAGGCCTCCCTGTCCATCACCAACTCCCGGAGTTCACTCAGACTCAAGTCCATTGAGTCCGTGATGCCATCCAGCCATCTCATCCTCTGTCGGCGCCTTCTCCTCCTGCCCCCAATCCCTCCCAGCATCAGAGTCTTTTCCAATGAGTCAACTCTTCACATGAGGTGGCCAAAGTACTGGAGTTTCAGCTTTAGCATCAGTCCTTCCAAAGACATCCCAGGGCTGATCTCCTTCAGAATGAACTGGTTGGATCTCCTTGCAGTCCAAGGAACTCTCAAGAGTCTTCACCAACACCATAGTTCAAAAGCATCAATTCTTCGGCGCTCAGCCTTCTTCACAGTCCAACTCTCACATCCATACATGATTACTGGAAAAACCATAGCCTTGACTAGATGGACCTTAGTCGGCAAAGTAATGTCTCTGCTTTTGAATATATTACCTAGGTTGGTTATAACTTTTCTTCCAAGGAGTAAGCGTCTTTTAATTTCATGGCTATAGTCACCATATGCAGTGATTTTGGAGCCCAAAAAAATAAAGTCTGTCACTGTTTCCACTGTTTCCCCATCTATTTCCAGTGAAGTGATGGGACCAGATGCCATGATCTTCGTTTTCTGAATGTTGAGCTTTAAGCCAACTTTTTCACTCTCCTCTTTCACTTGCATCAAGAGGCTTTTTAGTTCCTCTTCACTTTCTGCCATAAGGGTGGTGTCATCTGCACATCTGAGGTTATTGATATTTCTCCTGGCAATCTTGATTCCAGCTTGTGCTTCTTCCAGTCCAGCTTTTCTCATGATGCACTTTACATAGAAGTTTAATAAGCAGAGTGACAATATACAGCCTTGACATACTGCTTTTCCTATTTGGAACCAGTCTGTTGTTCCATGTCCAGTTCTAACTGTTGCTTCCTGACCTGCATACAGATTTCTCAAGAGGCAGGTTAGGTGGTCTGGTATTGCCATCTCTTCCAGAATTTTCCACAGTTGATTGTGATCCACACAGTCAAAGGCTTGGGCATAGTCAATAAAACAGAAATAGATGTTCTTCTGGAACTCTCTTTCTTTTTCCATGATCCAGCGGATGTTGGCAATTTGATCTCTGGTTCCTCTGCCTTTTCTAAAACTAGCTTGAACATCAGGAATTTCATAGTTCACGTATTGCTGAAGCCTGGCTTGGAGAATTCTGAGCATTACTTTACTAGCATGTGAGATGAGTGCAATTGTGTGGTAGTTAGAGGATTGGAATAAAACTGACTTTTTCCAGTCCTGTGGCCACTGCTGAGTTTTCCATATTTGCTGGCATATTGAGTGCAGCACTTTCACAGCATCATCTTTCAGGATTTGAAATAGCTCAACTGGAATTCCATCACCTCCACTAGCTTTGTTCGTAGTGATGCTTTCTAAGGCCCACTTGACTTCACATTCCAGGATGTCTGGCTCTAGATGAGTGATCACACCATCGTGATTATCCAGGTCATGAATATCTTTTTTGTACAGTTCCTCTGTGTATTCTTGCCACCTCTTCTTAATATCTTCTGCTTCTCTTAGGTCCATACCATTTCTGTATTTTATTGAGCCCATCTTTGCATGAAATGTTCCCTTGGTATCTCTAATTTTCTTGAAGAGATCTCTAGTCTTTCCCATTCTATTGTTTTCCTCTATTTCTTTGCACTGATTGCTGAAGAAGGCTTTCTTATCTCTTCTTGCTATTCTTTGGAACTCTGCATTCAGATGCTTATATCTTTCACACCTATGGGAAAAAAAGTCTGTTCATTCTGATAAAAACTCAGTATTAATTTTAATAGACATTTGATTCTTAAAGCAAACATTAAAAAACTGATTAAAAATTTCTTCTCTGAAAGAGTGGTGGAGTGAAACATTTTATATTCCATTTTATCCTTTTTAAATTATGTATACAATTAATAAGATATCAATGTATATTTTTATTGTATATCCTGTCTAGCTTTTGACCATGTTTTCAGGGTGACTATCAACTACTAAGATACCTTGATATTCTTAATTTAGAGTATACCCTTTATCCATAATTTTTACTTAACATTTATATAATATTTAATATCTAAAAATCTCTATGAATCTTCAGAGAAGTGTCAAAACCAATTAAAACTCTAAAATATGAATAAAAGTTGCTTACATTTGAAACATTATCTTCACAGTATATTATTTTCAAACTATAATAAATGTAGAATTACTTAGGAAAGAAATATTTTCAAATGAAATGACATGGAAGGGTGTGTTTGCTTATTAAGTCTATGATCTAATTGTTGACGATTTTAGTATTGTTTTAAAAAATACTGAACTTTCCAGGTTGTAAATTGACACATCCCACCATAAGGAGTGAAAAGGACAGACTAGAACCAACGATAATTACATAGAAGATGTGTAGGAATGACTTTAGCCAAAGTATAAGCTCACTAATTGTAACAGGATTTCTGTCTTTCATTCTAATTGGTTGGCAAGGTATACAGGACTTGAATGGAAATCTATTCTTAGATGCTCATTATAAGTAAATGCAGTCAAGCATCATCATATCCTAAAAATCTAGACCGAGAATGACACTTCTGGAAGGACCATAGACAGGATGTGTAAAGGTGTTTAAGGATAATCATTAAAATGCGACACAAAATTCTGAGAAGAGTCAGATAAATGTCTTCATCAAATAATTTTATTTTAATAAAGAATAACATTTATTGGTACCTAAAGCAACAGAGAAGGCGATGGCACCCCACTCCAGTACTCTTGCCTGGAGGATCCCATGGATGGAGGAGCCTGGTGGGCTGCAGTCCACGGGGTCTCTAAGAGTCGGACACGACTGAGTGACTTCACTTTCACGTTTCACTCTCATGCATTGGGGAAGGAAATGGCAACCCATTCCAGTGTTCTTGCCTGGAGAATCCCAGGGACAGGGAGCCTGATGGGCTGCCGTCTATGGGGTTGCACAGAGTTGGACACGACCGAAGCGACTTAGCAGCAGCAGCAGCAGCAGCAGCAAAGTAACAGATTTTTCCTACTAGTCAAGCAAACTTGTAAGCTAAAAAAAAAAAAAAAAATCAGGGCAGAAATTAATTAGTTTTGATGGATAGGTATAAGTTCATAAATAATTGTCTATAATTGAATCTGGCACAATAAAAATGGGTAGAGCAGAATAGTGGGTACAAAGTTTAGACCTTTCTAAAATTTCATGTATACACACAATTTCCACTGACTCCAAAAACAGCCTCATTTATTGATCGGACAACAGGAGTTTATTTATTTTAACTACATATAAAACACAACAACTGAAAGGGGAAAAGCAATAGAAGCTTATTTCCCTTCATATACAATAGACATATTACATCTAGACATTAATACCTCAAAGTTTAGCTAGCTGCTTCTCAGAATATGAGCTTTTAATTTTAATGCAGCATTTCTCTGCCTTTTCAAAGTCTTAATGGACCAGATTCAAAATGTTAAGAAAGATGGATCAAATAATTTCACAGTAGCTCCAGGAAAAAAGAATCAGAGTCATTGGATTTAATTCTGTTGGATGCATTAGTATTTAAGTTTAAATGAAAGCATTGATTTTCAGTCTTAGTTAATACAGATTGAGTAATATTCCTAGAGTTATCTATTTAAAGCTAAAATTAAAATATAAATGAAAAATTTCCCTTAACTTCATAGCTATATGGCAAGCCTTTTAGCTAATATTATATTAATGCTATATGTATAATTGTAATTTAGAGCAATAGGCTATTAAGTCTCTGAAATATGGTCTCAGAATTGAAATGAATGTTTCCATAATCTATATACTTAGTTCACTTTGCATCAGTCATGAAAATATTGGTTTGGCTAAAAAATTCATTTAGGCTTTTCCATAACATCTAATGAACTTTTTGGCCAACCCAATATAAAAACCTAACCTAGAATTCACACTGTGGTTCTTTTACACAGCAGAGAATTGTTTCACTGAATTCCAGGGTTCTATGAAATGACTAATTTATATCAAACTTGCACAGATACTAAACTCTTTAGAGTTGGGTCAGTGTCTTCTTGTTTATGATGATTCATTCATCATGATTCACATTTGGTTCTTTGACCTATGTGCTGGCATGAAACAAATACAGATACACTGATGTGTGCATGCATGCATGCTTCATTGCTCAGTCATGTCTGACTCTTTGTGATAATATAGACTGTAGCCCACCAGGCTCCTCTGTCCATGGGGTTCTCCAGGCAAGAATGCTGGAGTGGGTTGGCATTCCCTTCTACAGAGGATCTTCCCAACCCAGGGATAGGACCCAGGTTTCCCACATTGCAGGCAGATTCTTTACCATCTGAGCCACCAGGGAAGAACAGATAAACAGGTACATGATGTCTATACTCTCTGTACATACAAAGAGTTTTGAAGAGCTCAACAATTCAAATATATTTTAACATCTGTGGTTGTTGTTGTTTGGTAAGAGGTTAAGGGGACTCTCTTGATGGAGGATTAAATTTGTTCATGAGATTGTGGTATGCCAAGTATTATCAAAAGGGTTCTAGAACATTCCAAATGAGAGCCTGGTTAATCACCACTACTTGTGCAAAAGGAACAGAAACATCACCTGGGCTCTGGAGCCCACAACTCCTCTTCAACAGAAGAGGAGCCACTTTTAGTTTTGTCCATTTTCTGAAAGATTTCTGAAAAAGATACCCCATGTGCAAGGGAAAAGGAGAAGCTCCAGCAAGATGGTAGGAGGGGTGAAATCATGTTTAGAATCAAATCCCATACCCGCCAGAGATATTCGGAGGGCTCAAACAACACCTTATGGGCAGCAGGACCCAGAGACCCCACAGAGACTGATCCAGACCTGCCTTTGAGCATTTGAGTATATCCTGTGGAAGTACGGGTCAACAGTGGCTTGGTACAGGGTCAGGGGCTCTGGGTACAGCAGTCCTGGGTGTGGCATAATCTTCTTGGAGGAGGTCACCATTAACCCCACCATAGAGCCACTGAGCAGAAACCCATAAACTGCAGAACAATTGTACCAAATAAATTCTCACACTGTTAAGAAAGTTCTAGGACCCACAACAGATTTCCCAACCTGGGGATCTGGCAAAAGGACTGAAAGCCCCCAGAGAATTTGAATTTGAAGGCCAATGGGATTTGATTGCAGAACTTACATACAACTTGAGAAACAGACTCTTGGAGGACACAAACAAAGCCTTGTGTGCACCAGCACCCAAGAGAAAGGAGCAGTGATCCCATAAGAAACTGATTAAGACTTGCCTGTGAGAGTCCAGGAGTCTCCAGCTGAGGCATGGGTTGGCATTGGCCTGCTACAGGGTCCGGGGCACTGAGTGCATCAGTGCATGAACAAGACCTTTTGAAAGAGGTCAACATTATCTTCGTTACCTCCACCATAGTTTTCTCTCAGGTCAAATAACAGGAAGGGACCACAGCCCAGCCCATCAACAGAAAATTGGATTAAAGATTTACTGAACATGGCCCAGGTGGCTGTAAGGGGGCAGGAGGGCATAGAGGAGCTATTCCATGTTCAAGGTAAGAAGGGGCAGCCATAGGAGATACCCCTCATCCAAGGTAAGAAGCAGCCATGAAGAGATACCCCACGTCCAAGGTTAGAAAAACCCAAGTAAGATGGTAGGTGTTGCAAGAGGGCATCAGAGGGCCAAAACACTGAAGCCATAATCACAGAAAACCAGTCAATCTCATCACACGGACCAAAGCCTTGTCTAACTCAATGAAACTAAGCCATGCCCTGTGGCATCACCCAAGACAAGTGGATCAGGGTGGAGAGGTCTGACAGAATGTGGTCCACTGGAGAAGGGAATGGAAAGCCACTTCAGTATTCTTGCCTTGAGAAACCCACGAACAGTATGAAAAGGCAAAATAATAAGATACTGAAAAAGGAACTCCCCAGGTCAGTAGGCACCCAATATGCTACTGGAGATCAGTGGAGAAACAACAACAGAAAGAAAGAAGGGATGGAGCCATAGCAAAAACAACACGCAGTTGTGGATGTGACTGGTGATAGAAGCAAGGTCCAATGCTATAAACAGCAATATTGCATAAAAACCTGGAATGTTAGGTCCACAAATCAAGGCAAATTGGAAGTGGTCAAACAGGAGATGGCAAGAGTGAATGTCGACATTCTAGGAATCAGCAAACTAAAATGGACTGGAATGCATGAATTTAACTCAGATGACCATTATATCTACTACTGTGGGCAGGAATCCCTTAGAAGAGATGGAGTAGCCATCATGGTCAATAAAAGAGTCTGAAATGCAGTACTTGGATGCAATCTCAAAAACGACAGAATGATCTCTGTTCATTTCCAAGGCAAATGGTTCAATATCACAATAATCCAAGCCTATTCCCAAAGCAGCAATGCTGAAGATGCTGAATTTGAACGGTTCTATGAAGACCTACCAGACCTTTTATAACTAACACCCCAAAAAAATGTCCTTTTCATTATAGAGGACTGGAATCCAAAAGTAAGAAGTCAAGAGACACCTGGGGTAATAGGCAGATTTGGCCTTGGAATACGGAATGAAGCAGGGCAAAGAATAATAGAGTTTTGCTAAGAGAACGCACTGGTCATAGCAAAAACCCTCTTCCAACAACACAAGAGAAGACTCTACACATGGACATTACCAGATGGTCACACCAAAATCAGATTGATTATATTCTTTGCAGCCAAAGATAGAGAAGCTCTAAACAGTCAGCAAAGACAAGACCAGGAGCTGACTGTGCCTCAGATCATGAACTCCTTATTGCCAAATTCAGACTTAAATTGAAGAAAGTAGGGAAAACCAGTAGGCCATTCAGGTATGACCTAAATCAAATCCCTTATGATTACACAATTGAAGTGAGAAATAGATTTAAGGGACCAGATCTGATAGATAGAGTGCCTGATGAACTAAGGAATGAGGTTTGTGACATTGTACCAGAGGCATGGATCAAGACTGTCCCCATGGAAAAGAAAGGCAAAAAAGCAAAATAGCTGTCTGGGGAGGGCTTGCAAATAGCTGTGAAAAGAAGAGAAGTGAAAAGCAAAGGAGAAAAAGAAAGATATAAGCATTTGAATGCAGAGTTTGAAAGAATAGCTAGTAGAGATAAGAAAGCCTTCTTCAGTGATCAATGAAAAGAAATAGAGGAAAACAACAGAGATGGAAAGACTAGAGATTTCTTCAAGAAATTTAGAGATACCAAGGGAACATTTCATGCAAAGATGGGCTCGATAAAGGACAGAAATGGTATGGACTTACCAGAAGCAGAAGATATTAAGAATAGGTGGCAAGAATACACAGAAGAACTATACAAAAAAGATCTTAAAGACCAAGATAATCACGATGGTGTGATCACTCATCTAGAGCCAGACATCCTGGAATGTGAAGTCAAGTGGGCCTTAGAAAGCATCACTACAAACAAAGCCAGTGGAGGTGATGGCATTTCAGTAGAGCTATTTCAAATCCTGAAAGATGATGCTGTGAAAGTGCTGCACTCAATATGCCAGCAAATATGGAAAACTCAGCAGTGGCCACAGGACTGGAAAAGGTCAGTTTTCACTCCAATCCCAAAGAAAGGCAATGCCAAAGAATGTTCAAACTACCGCACAATTACACTCATCTCACATGCTAGTAAAGCAATGCTCAAAATTCTCCAAGCCAGGCTTCAGCAATATGTGAACCGTGAAATTCCAGGTGTTCAAGCTGGTTTTAGAAAAAGCAGGGGAACCAGAGATCAAATTGCCAACATCCGCTGGATCATGGAAAAAGCAAGAGAGTTCCAGAAAAACATCTATTGACTATGAAAAACATGCTTTATTGACTGTGCCCAAGCCTTTGACTGTGTGGATCACAATAAACTGTGGAAAATTCTGAAAGAGATGGGAATACCAGACCACCTGACCTGCCTCTTGAGAAACCTATTTGCAGGTCAGAAAGCAACATTTAGAACTGGGCATGGAACAACAAACTGGTTCCAAATAGGAAAAGGAGTACGTCAAGGCTGTATATTGTCACCTTGCTTATTTAATTTCTATGCAGAGTACATCATGAGAAACGTTGGGCTAGAAGAAGCACAAGCTGGAATCAAGATTGTCGGGAGAAATAACAATAACCTCAGATATGCAGATGACATCACCCTTATCGCAAAAGTGAAGAGGATCTAAAAAGCCTCTTGATGCAAGTGAAAGAGGAGAGTGAAAAGTTGGCTTAAAGCTCAACATTCAGAAAACGAAGATCATGGCATCTGGTCCCATCACTTCATGGGAAATTGATGGGGAAACAGTGGAAACAATGTCAGACTTTATTTTGGGGGGCTCCAAAATCACTGCATATGGTGACTGTAGCCATGAAATTAAAAGACGCTTACTCCTTGTAAGAAAAGATATGACCAATCTAGATAGCATATTCAAAAGAAGAGACATTACTTTGCCAACATAGGTCCATATAGTCAAGGCTATGGTTTTTCCAGTGGTCATGTATGGATGTGAGAGTTGGACTGTGAAGAAAGCTGAGAGCCGAAGAGTTGCTGCTTTTGAACTGTGGTGTTGGAGAAGACTCTTGAGAGTCCCTTGGACTGCAAGGAGATCTAACCAGTCCATTCTAAAGGAGATTGATTCTGGGTATACTTCGGAAGGATTGATGTTAAAGCTGAAACTCCAGTACTTTGGCCACCTCATATGAAGAGTTGACTCATTGGAAAAGACTCTGACGCTGGGAGGGATTGGGGGCAGGAAGGAAAGGGGATGACAGACGATGAGATGGCTGGATGGCATCACTGACTGGATGGACGTGAGTGTGAGTGAACTCCTGGATTTGGTGATGGACAGGGAGGCCTGGTGTGCTGTGATCCATGGGGTCGCAAAGAATTGGACACGACTGAGTGACTCAATTGAACTTTCATCATAGGGTACTAGAATGCAAAAGTAGGAAGTCAAGAGATACCTGGCTGCTGCTGCTGCTGCTGCTAAGTCGCTTCAGTTGTGTCTGACTCTGTGCAACCCCATAGATGGCAGCCCAACAGGCTCCATCGTCCCTGGGATTCTCCAGGCAAGAACACCGGAATGGGCTGACATTTTCTTCTCCAATGCATGAAAGTGAAAAGTGAAAGTGAAGTGGCTCAGTTGTGTCTGACTCTTAGCGACCCCATGGACTGCAGCCTACCAGGCTCCTCTGTCCATGGGATTCTCCAGGCAAGAGTACTGGAGTGGGGTGCCATTGCCTTCTCCTAGAAATACCTGGAGTAACAGGCCAATTTGGCCTTGTAGTACAAATGCGGCAAGGTAAAGGTGAACAAAGGGTTGCCAAGAGAATGCACTGGTCATAGCAAACACCTTCTTCCAACAACACAAGAGAAGACTCTACATATGGACTTCAACAATGGTCAGTACTGCAATCAGATTGATTAAATTATTTGCAGCCAAAGATGGAGAAGCCCTATAGAGTCAGCAAAAACAAGACCAGGAACTGACTGTAGCTCAGATCATGAACTCCTTATTGCCAAATTCAGACTCAAATTGAAGAAATAATGGAAAACCACTAGACCATTCAGGTATGACCTAAATCAAATCCTTTATTATTATAGAGTGGAAGTGACAAATAGATTCAAGGAATTACATCTGATAGACAGTGCCTAAAGAAATATGGATGGAGGTTCATGACATTGTACAGGAGACAGGAATCAAGACCATCACCAAGAAAAAGAAATGCAAAAAGGCAAAATGGTTGTGTGAGGAGGCCTTACAAATAGCTGTGAAAAGAAGATAAGCAAAAGGCAAAGGAGAAAAGAAAGGATATACCTATTTGAATGCAGAGTTCCAAAGAATAGCAAGGAGAGATAAGAAAGCTTTCCTCAGTGATCAATGCAAAGATATAGAGGAAAACAATAGAATGGGAAAAACTGCAAATGTCTTCAAGAAAATTAGATACTAAGAGAACATTTCATGGAAGGATGGGCACAATAAAAGACAGAAATAGTATGGACCTAACAGAAGCAGAAGATATTAAGAAGAGGTGGCAAGAGTACAAAGAAGAACTATATAAAGAAATCTTAATGACCCACACTATCACTATGGTATGATCACTCAACTAGAGCCAGACATCCTGGAATATGAAGTCAAGTTGGCCTTGGGAAGCATCACTACAAACAAAGCCAGTGGAGGTGATGGAATTCCAGTTGAGCTATTTCAAATCCTAAAAGATGATGCTGTGGAAGTGCTGCACTCAATATGCCAGCAAATATGGAAAACTCAGCAATGGCCACAGGAATGGAAGAGGTCAGTTTAATTCCAATCCCAAAGAAAGGCTATGCCAAAGAATGCTCACACCACCACTCAGTTTCACTCATCTCACATGCTAGTAAAATAATGCTCAAAATTCTCCAAACCAGGTTTCAATAGTGCATGAACCATGAACTTCCAGAGGTTCAAGTTGGATTCAGTAAAGGCAGAAGAGCCAGAGATGAAATAGCCAACATCCTTTGGGTCATTGAAAAGCAAGAGAGTTCCAGAAAAGCATCTACTTCTGCTTTATTGACTATGCAAAATCATTTGACTGTGTGGATCACAACAAACTGTGGAAAATTCTCTAGAAAGATGGGAATACTGGACCACCTTACTGAGAAATCTGTATGCAGGTCAAGAAGCAATAGATAGAACCAGACATGGAAAAACAGACTGATTCCAAACAGGGAAAGGAGTACATAAAGGTTATATATTGTCACCCTGCTTAGTTATCTTATATGCAGGGTGTATTGTGTGAAATGCCAGACTGGATGAAGCACAAGCTGGAATCAAGATTGCTGGGAGAAATATCAATAACCTCAGATATGCAGATGACACTACCCTTATGGCAGAAAGCAAAGAACTAAAGAGCTTCTTGATGAAAGTAAAAGAGGAAAAAGTTGGCTTAAAACTCAATATTCAGAAAACTAAGACCATGGCAGCTGGCCTCATTGCTTCATGGCAAATATATAGGGAAACAATGGAAATAGTGAAAGACTTTATTTTGAGGGACTCCAAAATCACTGCAGATGGTGACTGCAGCCATGAAATTAAAAGACACTTGCTCCTTGGAAGAAAAGCTATGACCAAACTAGACAGCATATTAAAAAGCCGAGACATTACTTTGCCAACAAGTTCTATCTAGACAAAGCTATGGTTTTTCCAGTAGTCATGTATGGATGGGAGAGTTGGACCATAAAGAAAGCTGAGTGCTGAAGAACTGGTGCTTTTGGACTGTGGTGCTGGAGAACACTCTTGAGAGTCCCTTGGACAGTGAGGAAATCCAACCAGTCAATTCTAAGGGAAATCAGTTCTCAATATTCATTGGAAGGACTGATGCTGAAACTGAAACTCCAATACTTTGGCCACCTGATTTGTGAAACTGACTCCTTGGAAAAGACCCTGATGCTGGGAAATATTGAAGGCAAGAAGAGAAAAGAATGACAGAAGATGAGATGGTTGGATGGCATCACTGACTGGATGGACAGGAGTTTGAGCAAGCTCTGAGGGTTGGTGATGGACAGGGAAGTCCTTTGTGCTGCAGTCCATGGGGTTGCAAATTGTTGGATATGACTGAGTGACTGAACTGAACTGAAAGATTTATTTAAAATGATTTTTCCAAGCTTTTTTTTAAATTACTTAATTAAAGAATAATTGCTTTACAGAATTTAGTTGTTTTCTGTCGAACTTTTATACCTCTGATTTGATAGTGTGCTGTGCTCAGTCCTGTTCGACTCTTTGCGACCCCGTGGACTGTGAAGCCCTCCAGGCTTCTCTTTCCATGGGATTCTCCAAGCAAGAATATTGACGTGGGTTACCATGTCCTTCTCTAGCAGATCTTCCAAACTCCAGGATTGAACCCATGTCTCTTGCATCTCCTAAATTCACAGGCTGATTCTTTATTACTAGCACCAACTACGAAGCTGCTGATTTGATATGCCATCTTATAAAGAAAATATTGAGTTAAATTTCTGTTTCAGAGTATTTTCTGTGAAACCTTAACCAACCAGAATCTCCTAACTCTACAACAATGCTCAGTTTTCTCTACTTTTCTGTTGTTCTTTTCCCAAGTTGCAAATATATGTGATTAATCATCCAGCTCAGGCTGCCTAACTCCTCTCCGCACTTCTCTCACATCCATGTGCCACTGACTTGCCAGGCACTCTTCCCACTTCTGTCAGTGGATATTTATTCATCCAGCAGTTCACAGAAACTATGTTCTAGACACTGAAGAGGATTTCAAGCCACAGTAGTTTAAACTAGACATTTTCTGGGAACATTTCAGTTATTTTTTCATACTCTGCCTTTCCCTGATTTAGCGACCGTGCTCTATTCACTATTACCTCTCATTAAGAGTCTCTAAGGCATTTTCCAAAATATTGTTTCTTAAAGACTTTTCACAGAAAAAAAAAAACAAAAAATGAAAAAAAAAGTGATGACCTGCTTGCATCTGGGACTCAAATCCATTTCCCCTCAAATCAGTGTTGGCTGTATCTACTACTGATTTCCTATATTCAACTAAATGTTAATTTAAAATCCGTCCTGCTTGTCCTATGTTTACTTTGTGAAGAAAATATCAACTTTGAGTTTGCAATATTTTTTGGTTTTTCCTTCCCCGAATCCACAGATACAGGTAACCATAAAGACTTGTAGAGAACAGACTGTTTCCCCAACTCAACTTTTCAAGGACAACTTTGCATCTTTACTGTCCTTAGGTTTTCCTTCTTGAACAGGTTCTTCATTAACTCTCCAGATTGTCCTACAATAGGATGATCAAATTCATCATTAGTTTAATGTATCATAAATTTTGAATGCACTTAAGATTGTTGGCCCTGTGTATTCATGAATACATATCTTTTATTTCAACCAACGGTGACTCAAACATGAGTGTGTGCATTTCTTCTGAGTTGTTTCAGTCATGTCTGACTCTTTGTGACCCTACGGACTGTAGCCTGCCTGGTTCCTCTGTCGAAGGGATTTTCTAGGCAAGAATACTGGAGTGGATTGCTGTGCCTTCCTCCAGAGGATCTTCTGGACCCAGGTATCAAAACTGCATTTCTTATGTCTCCTGTATGAATCAAATATATTTGAGGAAAAAAAAAAATTCCAGAAAGTTTTAAAAAGCAAACTTCAGTTTCCAGCATGCCTAAGGCAAATATGTGAATAAATTTGCATTTGTATTGTACAGCTATTTACATGCTATTTCCATTGTATTAGGTGTTAGAAGTAATGTAGAGATGAAGGATGAGTACAGGTTATATGAAAATGTTGTTGTTTAGTCGCTAAATCATGTCCCACTCTTTGAGACCCCCTGGACTGTGGCCTGTGAAGCTCCTGGGTTCATGGGATTTACCAGGCAGGAATACTGGAATAGGTTGCAAATACTTCACCATTTTATACAAGGAACTTGAGCATCTGTGGGTTCTGATATCCGTGGGTGGCTCTGGAGCCAATCTATCCTAAATACCCAGGGAGGACTGTACAGCTAACCTACCAACCATCTTAGCTTAACCTCACCTGCCTTAAATGTGTTCAGAATGCCTCACTTACATAACATACTACATTAGCCTACAATTGGACAAAACTAACACAGCATCTATTTCACCATAGTGTTGAATATTGCATGTAGTTTATTGAGTACTGTCCTGAAAGTGAAAAAACAGAATGGTTGTCTGGTTACAGGATGGTTGTCACTGTATCAGTTGTTTACCCTACTAATCACGTGACAATCAGGGCTCTGTACTCACTGCTGTGTCCCAGCATCACAAGAGAGGAATTATAGCCCAGGAAAGGAGGAAAATTCAAAGCTTGATTTCTAATGAATGAATATTGCCTTCATACCTTCATAAAGTCAAAAAATTGTAAATCAAACCATTGTAAATTGGGACTGTCTATGTATGTTTTGTCCCTTAGTACTTCTTTAAAAATTTTGGTGTTGTTCAGTCGCTCAGTCGTGTCTTACTCTTTAAGACCCCATGGACTGCAGCACACCAACCTTTCTGTCATTCACCATCTCCCGAAATTTGCTCAAACTCAGGTCCATCAAGTCAATGATGCCATCCAACCATCTCATCCTCTGTCACCCCCTTCTCCTCCTGCCCTCAGTCTTTCCCTACATCAGGTCTTTTCCAGTGAGTTGCCTCTTTGCAACAGGTGGCCAGAATATTGGAGCTTCAGCTTCATCATCAGTCCTTCCAATGAATATTCAAGGGTTTATTTCCTTTAAGATTGACTGGTTTGATCTCCTTGCTGTCCAAGGGACTCTCAAGAGTCTTCTCCAGCACCACAGTTCAAAGGCATTTGTTCTTCCTGCTCAGCCTTCTTTATGGTCCAACTCTCACATCTGCACATGACAACTGGAAAAACCATAGCACTGACTAGACAGACCTGTGTAAGCAAAGTGATGTCTTTGCTTTTTAATATACTGTCTAGAAATGACACAGCTTTCCTTCCAAGGAGCAAGTATTTTTTAATTTCGTGGCTGCAGTCACTGTCTGCAGTAATTCTAGAGCCCAAGAAAAGAAAGTCTGTGAATGTTTCCATTGTTTCCCCATCTATTTGCCATGAAGTGATGGGACTGGATGTCATGAACTCAGTTTTTTGAATGTTGAGATTTTTTATGACTTAAAGATTTAATGTCTGAAAGTAATAAGAAATCTGTCATGCATATATGGTAAAGGGCATCCCAATATAATATTTTCCAATAAGATGATTTCAGCTTTTGTTGTCCTCTAGAAATGCATGAGTTATATAATTTATAGGACTAATTTATGCTCTTTAATATATAGAAAAATTAAGGGTGGGTTTACAGCAAGTTTGTAGTAAGATTGTCATACTCTCATGAAATTTCTTCTGACTCTTCAAAAAAAGTTTAAAAATAGAAAGATTTGACACTTTTACTTGGTACCTTTTTGAGAAGGTTTTAATTTACATTATATCTTGACTTTTTTGTGATTTCACTTCTTCAATATTTTTCTCCTTTCACCATAACAGTAATGCTCTTAGTCACGGTCCTATGCAAATATGCGCTATGCTCCTCTTATAATGGACAGCTTTCCTCTGTAGCTTTTCTTTAATGTAAAGATCGTAGAACTGAGAAACAAATTCTCAGAAGGAAAATATGTCAGGATGACTATTGTAGGACAAGGTTGTTGGACTACAATGAAGTAAACAATTTTTGCTTTACCTGAAATGAGAATTCCCTGAGAAGTACATCTTTCTCCCTAACAAACAAAAATAAATGCCTCAGGCTATGTTTAAAAAAGTACTAAATGAATATTTTATTTCCATGGTTAAGTTTTAAATATAAAGAAGAGATAACATATACTCAAATAAATGATACTCTAATCTTTACACCAAATCTTCTGGAGATTTGATCATTTTCTATACCCTTTCATTCTGATGGGCAAGAATATGCCCACATTTTCAAAAGGCTTTTAGCTCGAATTATTTTTTTTTTTTCAGTTCTATTGAGTATAGCTAACATTTAACATTGTGTAACTTTAAGGTATACAAGAAGATGATTTTGCATATATATATTGAAAAATCATTATCAGTTTATTATTAAAAGTAGTTTGAATATATGCGAATGGGAAGTTTTCTGAATCACTAATGATATGCCAGCAAATCTGTAAAACTCAGCAGTGGCCACAGGAATGGAAGAGGTCAGTTTTCATTCCAATCCCAAAGAAAGGCAGTGCAAAAGAATGCTCAAACTACTGAACAATTGCACTCATCTCACATGCTAGTAAAGTAATGCTCAAAATTCTCCAAGCCAGGCTTCAGCAATACGTGAACTGTGAACTTCCTGACGTTCAAGCTGGGTTTAGAAAAGGCAGAGGAACAAGCGATCAAATTGCCAACATCTGCTGGATCATCAAAAAAGCAAGAGAGTTCCAGAAAAACATCTATTTCTGCTGTATTGACTATGCCAAAGCCTTTGACTGTGTGGATCACAATAAACTGTGGAAAATTCTGAAAGAGATGGGAATACCAGACCACCTGACCTGCCTCTTGAGAAACCTATTTGCAGGTCAGGAAGCAATAGTTAGAACTGGACATGGAACAACAGACTGGTTCCAAATAGGAAAAGGAGTACGTCAAGGCTGTATATTGTCACCCTGCTTATTTAACTTTTATACAGAGTACATCATGAGAAATGCTGGGCTGGAAGAAGTATAAACTGGAATCAAGATTGCTGGGAGAAATATCAATAACCTCAAATATGCAGATGACACCACCCTTATGGCAGAAAGTGAAGAGGAACTAAAAAGCCTCTTGATGCAACTGAAAGAGGAGAGTGAAAAAGTTGGCTTAAAGCTCAACATTCAGAAAATGAAGATCATGGCATCTGGTCCCATCAATTCATGGGAAATAAATGGGGAAACAGTGGAAAGTGTCAGACTTTATTTTGCGGGGCTCCAAAATCACTGCAGATGGTGATTGCAGCCATGAAATTAAAAGATGCTTACTCCTTGGAAGGAAAGTTTTGACCAACCTAGATAGCATATTCAAAAGCAGAGACATTACTTTGCCAACTAAGGTCTGTCTAGTCAAGGCTATGGTTTTTCCTGTGGTCATGTATGGATGTGAGAGTTGGATGGTAAAAAAAGCTGAGTACCAAAGAATTGATGGTTTTGAACTGTGGTGTTGGTGAAGACTCTTGAGAGTCCCTTGGACTGCAAGGAGATCCAACCAGTCCATCTTAAAGGAGATCAGTCCTGGGTGTTCATTGGAAGGACTGATGCTAAAGCTGAAACTCCAATACTTTGGCCACCTCATGTGAAGAGTTGACTCATTGGAAAAGACTCTGATGCTGGGAGGGATTGGGGGCAGGAGAAGGGGACAACAGAGGATGAGATGGCTGGATGGCATCACTGACTCGATGGACACGGGAAACTGAGTGAACTCTGGGAGTTGGTGATGGACAGGGAGGCCTGGCGTGCTGTGATTCATGGGGTCGCAAAGAGCCAGACTGACTGAGTGACTGAACTGAACTGAACTGAATGAAGTGTTGGTTTCTTAAGCTATATTGAAATCAGGAAGAATATGTTCATTCTTAATGGGGATGCTCCGAATCAGTTTTTAGTTTTGCTTTTTAACCTGAAGGGGTGATTTCTCCACTTTTCCCTCTAATTTTTGAGGGAGCCAAAAATGAAACGTTAATGTTGCAGTCGGTAAGATCTGTCATAACATGTTATGATGTATGTATTCTACGGTTAGTTTATTTGTTAAGCACATGCAGGGTTCAAGAATTTGGAGTCCCTGAATACTTTTACTTTTCCACTCTTCTCCTGTGAACTAATTTTGGGAAATATTATCAATGCCTGTCATTTTAAGTTGACTTACTGTAATGTTGGACTGGGGCTTCTCCCTAAGCTCAGTGGTAAAGAACCTACCGGCAGTGCAGGAGACGCAAGAGACACGAGTTTGGTTCCTGGATCAGGAAGACCACTGGAGAAGGAAATGGCAACCGACTCTAGTACTCTTGCCTGGGAAATTCCATGGACAGAAGAGTCTGGTGGGCTACAGTCCAGGGGGCCACAAAGAGTCGGACACGACTGAGCGACTGAGCATGAGCACGAGTGTGTTTTTAATCATAAATCCACCCACAACTTTCCTATGGAAAATACAATTAAAAATACAATTCTTGAACATTGCAGCCGTAGGATATATAGTCCCATCGACCTGTGCTATTATACAGATATATGTATATAATATTTATGTATATAGCTATATATACACATATATCCAATTATTTTATATTATCTTTTCCAGAAAAAAGAACATGAATTATATATCAATTTATATTGACCCATATAAGTATATGTGTAAGTATTGTTTTGATTCTGTAAGAGTTGACTAAACTATAGATCTGACTCTAGGTTTTCTAGAAATCTAGGCAAAGAAAGCATCTTATTTTAAAGTTAATGTTTTTAACATTTAGACAAGTGTAACTTAACATAAGCCATCATATCACTCAAATGACATCAAAGGAGGCACTTAAACATCATGCAGATTCCTGTACATCACACAACTAACAAGTCAACAGCAACTCTGGGAGGGGCCAAGTGTGTATTGACAAGCTTCTCAGGATGTTCCTGTGTAAACTGCAGTGTAGTGACAACTAATGATTAGGATGAAGGCACTGCCCATCCTTCAGGTAATAGCATATGGTCTGTGCACACTAACACCCTGAAATGCTCTGTAGGATACCATAAGCTTGGGTACATGCCTTTATACATTTGTCCAGACCCACAGAATGTAGGACACCAAGAATGAACTTCAGGGTGATTATGCTGTGTTAATTTAGGCTCATCAGTTGTAGCAAAGGTACCACTCTAATGGGGGATGCTGACAGTTGAAAGCTACACAAAAGTCATGACATCTGTGATCTGATGAGTGTGTATTCAGTTAGGATACACCAGCAGCTCATAATTTCTTGCCCAAAATATGTAATAAATACTTGAAAGAAAACAGAGGGATTGGATGATCTTTAAACATATTTAATTGAATTGATTTTTGTTAATGTATGTACTATACAAGAACTTTTGTGGGTTGCCTCTGCAGTGCCCTACAGAAAGGAACATATACTTTCTCTCTGGGACAATAAACGAACCCAGATTTCACTCACAGCTTCAGACAAGGGTCATCTGCTCCTGAACAATATGGGACAGTCACTCACTAGTCTCTCCTAAAGTGTAGTGATGATAGGTAGCTGAAATATTTACTGTGTCTCTCTGTACGCCAGTAGGAGGTTGGCCTTCATTTCTCAAGAGACACATTTCTTGGACAACATACTGCCAGAGGAACATTATAATCAAAATATATGACCAAACTGTTCCTTCTTTGAGGTTCCTACAGCCCAGTATCTGGAAATATAAGCTGGAGATGTAACAGGGAAAGATGTAAAACTAAAGTGACTAATATTTTATTATTGCTATTTGTTTTTTACCAGAACTAATACACTGTATGAGGAGCTACTAATAAAGAACAACAGTTCAGAGCATCATGAAAAATCTTCCAAAATGAAATCCCAAATTCTGAAACCAAATACCAATTGGTTAGAGGTTGATTTAACATTGACTGATACCCTTTATGTAAATATTATCATACTAAGTTGTTTAATACAGCATTGCTTTATAGTATATAAGAGCAGACATAGCCCAACACCTCAAAAACTGTAAAAGGGTATTAGGTAAATAAAGACCGAGGCTGTAACTTTATAATAGTTTCATTGTTTTGGCCAAATCTGGGCAACTTTGCATATATTTTAGTGTAAGAAAGCCCAGGAAAGGTAGTTTCAGTTTAGAAGGGTAAGTCACCAAGCTTTTATTTAAAACTGGTTCTTATAATGAACACTGAACAGTGTTGCTGGCACAAAATTGGTGTTTAATAAATATATTTTATTTGTATGGGACAGTTGATGTTTAATAAGTGATTAGAGGTTTTTAAAAACCCTTTCAATTAAAAAAAGTAATCACAAGCTTTGACTTCTGCACTGTTCCTTATCCTAATTCACAAGGAAAAGCATTGGATGAAAGTAATGCCTTATACCAACTATTCATTATGAACATCTCATTTACAGAACTGGACTGACAACTCCCATCTTGTGATTATGTTGTGTGGAGGTAAAATTGTCCCTTGAATTAATGACAAATGCATCAGGGCCTTTATCCAGTACACTATTTGAAATGATTAAACTCATGGAATGTTTGCTTAATCTATTTTCCTTTTCCATATACTATGCGCTTCGCCTGAGGCAAACCCATCTAATAATTTTCAATTGAACAAAACCATAACTCATGACCCAATAAATTATTAAGGAATCCTACATTGCATCTGATTCATCATTCATCTTCCCACAATGGCAGAAAGCCTGCTGAATTCTCTAACAGTTTCTTGCTTTGATAAATAGTTCCATTCAAATGCTGGAGTAGAGTCATATGAGTTTGTGTATGTGTATTTTTTTTTTACAAAATTATAATTAAAACTAAATTTTTCACCAAGACTTCATTTAGCAATAATGTTCTTGCTCTAAAAATTGTTATAATCTAGTTAGCATTCATCATTTGCTTCTTAATCCTAGATAGTCCTCCAGAAGTAACCATTATATCCCACCCGAAGTTAGGTTGAAAAATTAGTTACAGAGTGTAGGATACCAAAAGACTGCTTCTCATTCCCTCATGATCTAATTCCTTGCATCTTAATATTCTGAAATAGTCTCTAAAAGTCCAAAATAACATTGTTTATATGGGTATGTTACATAATAGCAGTGAAATAAAGTTGGGAAGTGATTCCGATGTTTGAAAAACTTCAAAACAATAGATCATTGGAATCTTGTCAGTAGCAAGCAGTAAGCTACATGAATGACCTGCCACATGACAGCCAATCATGCACACATACACTGATGCACATTTTTAAAGCATGGAAATTAAATCAACCTCTGAATTGCTGGATGCAAGATCTGAGATTACAATCCTTCCTAGTAACCAATTGAAAATTAAACATGATTTTCTGTCTGCTCATATTAATTGTTAGTTATCACATTTAAAAAGTGCCATTTTAATAATAAAAATGAAACAGTTGACAACATCAGAAAATAGCACCTGCTTTCTCAGCTGTGTTTTAACACTGGCATGAGGACAGGATAAGCTACTTAACCAGCCTGAAAGTTGTGCCATTTTAAAAACATATTTTCCTTATTTAAAATTGCAAATTGATGATAGAACAGTTTTAACAACAATTTTGGAGAAAAAGAAATAAAAAATAAAAAGAATTGACAGCTCTATGATTATTCTTCAGTGTGTTCATTTCATTTTTAGATATTTCTCTCCATCCCACGTCGATCATAGAAACTAAAGTGCCATTTTGTTTTTTATGAAAGTGTGCATTGTCTTCCTTTGAAAGTCAAAATTGTTGTTTTGAATTGTTGCATGTTATATTGTAGATTTCCTGTTTTATATCTCTCAAGGGCAGTGAAGACCGAATACCTATATTTCTTCTTGGTTGCAAAGAAAATTCATAAGAAATTTAAAAATTTCAATTTGAATCAATTGTTCAATTGTTTTTTTTTCCCTTTATTCCTGATGGTACAGTTGAGCGAGATGTCTTTTTGTGGGTCAGAGGAGCAAAAAGAAAACAGGAGCAATAATTGTGTGTTCATGCCTGAGAGTTCCCTGAACCCAATTACTTAATCAAAGGTAATGTGCACCTGCAGTTACATGAAGGCAAAAATAACAAGATGCCGCAGGGATGCTGGACTGCCTAGGAAACTTCAGAGACTTGCCCTTCTAGCCTTCCCTCCCACCTATTTGAAGTTTGACTCCTCTGTTTCATAAATAAATGTTTCAGCAAAACCTACAGAATAAAATAGGACATAGAAATAAAACACCCAAAGAAAATAAAATTTTTCCAGTGCCCTATAAGTCTCTGGAGTTCTTACTAAAGCAAAGGATAGCACTAGGATCATTTTTCAGGATTCTCATAATCATGATATGTGTATGAAATACTTAAAAGGTCACCATCCATTTGGCTGAGGTAACCAGATAATCCATAAGCTTTGCTGTAAATACCAGCAGAAGAACCTGATTCTGAGACAGTGAGGAATTCCTCAAGAAATATTCAAACCCCAAAGAATCATTCCTGCTCCTAAAGGCATCAACATTTATAAACTCTGTCTCCCCACACCAAAAAAACACATTTATATATATATATATATATATATATATATATATATATATATATATATATATATATAATCTAGCTATAATTTATATAACAGTGTTTGTAAAACTTGTTAGTGGAGTCCACTTAAAGAGGAAAATGTTTGCACCCCAGGGCCTTCATATTATATTAGTCCTTATAATAGGAAATTATTTCAAGTAATAGATTTCCTATATTTTAATGATCATATGTGAAGAAAATATAGACAGAAAGATGGAGAGCACTTATAATTACTGAATGAAGGAAGTAATCAGTTTTATATATCTGGATTATAGGACTATATAATTGAAAAATCAGGTACTATTGATATGAATCAGCAGATTGTAAAGCTAATATAAGAACTGATGTGGAGACTTAGCCCTCTAATTCCTGGGTCGATGTGTGAATACGGTGTGTGTGAGTGAGTGTGTGTGTGTGTGTGTGTGTGTTGGGGAATTGTTTAGCTAAAGGTCATTCCTGAAGTCATCATTATTCATTCCATATTTTCCTTTAAATTGTGCTCAAAAAAATTTCATTATTCCCAAAAGTTCTGATTTCAAAGACTGCTATAGACTAGTATTAATAAATACCCAAACTGGAAGAATTAAACAACTATTTAGACAAAATCATCACATAGAAATTGAATAAGAAATAAAAACTTTTTAAAATTGGGCCCAAACTTGCCCATTTGTTATTTATGTGTGACCTTGCCTTCATTATCGGGTGTCTGAGTATAACATATTAAACTGATATTTTTTAGAATTCACTGTAGATATTCTTCTCATCAATGGAAAAAAAATGTTTTGGCCACAAGTTCCTTGTTGCCATTTCCTTCTCAGGAAATGGGAATCTACTTCAGTGTTCTTGCTTGGAGAATTCCATGGGCAGAGGAGCCTGGCAGGCTATAGTTCATGGAGTCACAGAGAGTCAGACACAACTGAGTGACAAAGCTCACTCACTCCTTGTTGATTGTGAGGGGTTAAGACAATGAAAACACACTGACTCTATTTGGCAATAACATGCCATGTAGCTCTTATAACTGAACATGAAAATAAGTGCATTGCTTCATATAGATAAATAATTAAGTAAACATCATAAAGATTATCAGTTTATCTAAGGAAATAAATCACTAGTACAGGTTAAATTTGCAGTGTATCTTCCTAGTCATTGAAGTATTATATCTATATATATATATGCATGTATTATAGCTACTGATTCACTAGAAAACACTCCACCCTCAGTAGCACTGAATATCACTTCACTTAATTTCATTCACACATATATGTGTCTGGTTGTGGTTTACAGAGGTACAATGGGCTAGTCTGGGTTATCTGCTTTAGGAAGATAGTCCAGATAGACAAATAGTTACAGAACTAGCTGGACAGGAGTCCCACTATATGTTGGATAAAACATACTCCTGTTGACTTAAAGCAAAAACCAGCATAATATGAGAGTGTAAATTAAGCATTATTTGGAGCAAAATTAAAACCACAGCCTGGGAGACCGCATTTCAGATAGCTCTGAGAAACTGCTCCAGACAGGTAGGGGGGAGAGATAAGTGTTATATATGACTTTAGAGAAGGGGGAATACCTGCAGTCAAGCATGCATTTTGGCACTGGCTTGCTGCTAGTCACAAAGATGTAACCATTAATGGTGTCTTTTTTTTTTTTAATATATGAGGAAATGCTCATATCTAAATTTTAGAATTTAGAATTGGGCTCATAAAATTTTCTGGAAATAAAAGACCCGTTTTGCAGTTTTTTTCCAGAGTACAGAGTGCCTCATTTCTGCTCTCCACACTGAGCTTTCAGGGTGTCTTGAAGGTCAGTACCTGCAGCATCTCATGAGTTACTTCTCATCTTAGATGGCAGGTGACAATTTGTAGTTGACATTCCACATATTTTGCACCCTGGAATCCAAGCTAAGGAGGCAGAAGCTACCTGGAGGAAATGTTTCTTATAGTGCTAGAAGAAGGGCAAGAAGGCAAATGAAACACAATTCCTCTTAAGGTTGAGCTGGAGAAATGGTCTACAGTCGCTATCCTGTTAAACCTTCCAGTACCCAGTAGAAGCTTTCTCCTCCTGAGGGCAGAAGCCCAAAAGAGCAGCAGTAACATGCATTGGTAGAGTTAAAAATGACTAGAGATCCTTCCCCTCTTATCAAAATATGTCATCTACCTCTCCAATCCTTGAGTCTAGGTTGGCAAAGGAGTGAGTGACTTGCATGCAATGGTTTTCAAAGACCAATTAGACCTTTCCCAACTGTGATTACACAGAAGCTCTGACAAGTGTTTGTACATGGGAGCTCACTCAGTTGCCACTCTGCCAAACCCTAAGACAAACATATTAATAAGGCCAGACCAGACTTCTAGACACTGAGAGACCGCGTGAAACAGATAATGAGCTGTCCCAGTTAAAACAAACAGTCTGCTGAACACCAGACAGCAGCTTCTGATTAACTGGCTCCCTCGCATTATTGGAGGTGTGAGCAAACGCAGCAGAGAGCAATGATGCAGATAAGCCAGAGCAGTGACAGACTGTTTCACCGAAATAAATTGTGATATAATGTTGCTGTTGTAAGTAACTATTTGAGGGTTTTTTCTTTGTTTGTTTGTTTTTTACAAAGAGAAAATCTACACAGAACAGAAATTGTTACCTAGGAAGGAGTATTGTCTTCATAAATCCTGAAGCATATGGTATTGGCTTTGGAACTGGGTGATAGTCAGAAAATGAAAAATCACTAAACACACTGTTAAAGAAGGCTTAGAGAAATGGTGCAGAAATTACTACTGAAAGGTGGATGAAAATGACAACTTATTTATGTCATCATGAGACAATTGCCAATAACTTGGCAGGTAGAAAATCTCCCTAATAAACATGAATTTTTCCAGAGAGCTCTAGACAGAATATTGAAAATGTCAGTTGTATGTTCCTAACTGCATATGATAAAGAACTTCAGGAGCAAGGGAAGAAACTTAAAATCGCAAAAATAATTTAAAATGGTTACAGAAGAGGTTTAAATTATTGGGCTGGAAAAGAAACTCTTACTTTCCTCTAGTCTCCAAGTCAGTAAAAGATTCTTGAAATAAAAGAAAGACTGACACCATAGTTAATGTCAAAGATATGGCTGTACGTGTTAATACCCTCGAAAGATTTAACACAATGCCTAATATACTGTCTCAGCTGCAATAAGAAGCATTACACAAAGTTGAAACTTACAAAACAGAGAGAGGCCAATCTCAGAAAGAGCTGTAGTTTTTGTTTTTGTGTTTTTGTAATAAATGGATTATAAACTCCAGGAGTTGGTGATGGACAGGGAGGCCTGGTGTGCTGCGATTCATGGGATCGCAAAGAGTCGGACACGACTGAGCGACTGTACTGAACTGAAGTGAACTGAAAGATAATATAAAGATTATAAAGATTATAAAGATAATGGATTGTAAAGATAATATCCTCACCAAAGTTCTTAAGGGGAACATGGTGGCTTTGACCAAAAGGAATTGAGATTGATCAAATTTCAAGAGGCCCTCAGGTTTGCCAGCTTTCTAGAAGCAGGAAGTTTGTGGAGAAAACTATTAAACCACAAATGTTGGCAATTTCTTAAGAAAAAAAGTGGGACATCTCAGGAAGCAGAGTAAAGATCTATGATGGAGCCAAAAGACATGGAGAGCAATGAACTACGAACCAATTCCCACAAGTTAGAACTAAGGGAAGTGGCATACACTGCTGTTCAGCAAGCGAGCCTGGCCCACGTGTCCAGTGGGATTTCAGATTTTTTGTGAACCAGTGTCTGCTGTGTACATCTCATTCTTCACCTCTTAAACCATGAAGATTTATTACAGTTATCCACCAATTGTCTAGCCATGATATCTGCGAGTGTGAAAAGATCATTCACTTCTTAGTTTATAGGACTAGAAATTAAGAGGGACCACACTTGAGAAACTGCACTGAAGAGTCTCCTCTACATCTGAACATATATGTGTGTGCGTGGGCTCAGTCATTCAGTCATGGAGGATTCTTTGCGGCCCCATGGACTGTACCCTGCCAGGCTCCTCTGCCCATGGAATTTTCCAGGCAAGAATACTGGAATGGGGTCCCATTTCCTACTCCAGGAGATCTTCCCAACCTAGGGGTTGAAGCCGCATCTCTGATGTCTCCTGGCATTGGCAGGTGAGTTCTTTACCACTGGCGCCACCTGGGGAGCTCTTTGCATGAACAGCAACTAGTAAAGGAATTTTTGCTCATCTTCCTAAAATTGCTAGATACTTCTTATTTTCCTGTTGCAACTAGATGGGAATGATACATTTCACACTGTAAGAAGCTTGGTGCCCATGCTGAAGTGCACCACAATAGAATGCTAAATTTTTTATCTTAGAACATCCTTTACATCCAACAAGAAAAAAAAAAAAAAAACAGAAAGAAATTCTTCCTAGATTTTGTACACAAGTGTTTCTTAATGGACTTTATGTTTATTGTATCAGCAGACTACTGATAATGTAAATTCAAATGTGAATTGGGAAGTGAAGGGAAGAAATGAAACTCAGACATGTCTGGACTCCAGGAGATTAAATCCTTCCTGTGTTAATTTTGTTTTCTTCTCCATCTGCTTCTGATTCTTTGTGCTTGAAGCCATGCCATCAATAAATAGGAAGCAAAAATTGAGGCAACTACACTTTTATTTGTGGGTGCAACACTAAAAATCTTTACATTCATGTGGGAAGAGAACAGTCGCCTGACTTTGAAAGGCAGTGGGACAACTGCTGTGCAGCTGGGAGCCGCCTGGAACCTGAGACAAAGAGGAAAATGGACAGTTTGCTTCCATTGCTACTTTCACTTATATTTCTTTACCTATTTTGCTTAAGGCCAGTTTTCATTATTTGTAACAGAAAATTAGCGTACAGATAGAAAGTGTGGGTCTTGTTGCAGAGATACACGGTTGTACCAAGTCACATTTTTCTACCAAGAAAAAAATAAGACCAGCCAAGATACTCTCATAAATAAAAAACATATATTTAAACATTAATGTCATATTTCTCCCAATGAGTCATTTTTCAATAACTAATTAATGTTGATTGTTATATGACTCATCCCCTGCATCTATTTTTCTCTATATCAGCATTACATTTAAAATGCTAATTTAAAATTTCACAGGAAATAATAGAGATGGGCTTTTTTGATGGCCTCATGCAACAGCATCATGTTATCACCATAAAAATCTGTCACTAACACAAAGGTGTATTATTAATAATGCCAGTAATCAAGGTACTCAGAAAACGGTTGACATTGTGGGGTGGGAGTGTTGGGTAGGAATTAAGACCTAGGAATTAAAAATAGATGTGGAAATCCTATAACTATGGGTTTGTTTAAGTTTTTATAGATTTCAAAAACAACTCCATCCCCCAAAGAATGAGGAAGAGCCAAATATGTATTTTGCTGGGTTTGGTCTTCCAGTTCTGCATGTTAAAACCAAACATTTTGTCTACGGGTACTGGAAACTACCCAGCATTTCTGGAATATTTAATGTCAATCCTCAAATATGTTTCTCCCAAACACATTCAGCTCTGTTTTAATCAGCACTTACTCTTTGTGCTGCTTTTATATGCCATATGAAATATTAAGTTTCCCTATATGACCAAATTAATGTAGATGGACCAGGGTGAAGAAAATGTAAAGAATAAAAAATTTATGGGGTAACAAATACATGTAGTTCCTATTTAAATAAATAAACATAGTTTATGCTTTGTCGGATTCATTTTAGTTTCTTTTAATGCATATGCATTTGTGTTTTCCTGTCATCTGTATCCTCAAATTAGACTATATCTTAGTTCACTTTCATTCTATCTGAAATAAAATATCCAAATCCCCTGTATGATGAGATGAGTATTTGGTAGGGTATACATTAACAAGCTGGGGGCAGGCTAATTACAGGTGCTGAAAAGAGTCCAGAGTGTGGTCAATATTGTCAACTGAAATAGCAGGGACCACCAAAAACAAAGTTTCACATAAAGTCAAAAATCATGCAAGAACGGTGACTCTTCCAAAGGATGGTGATCGAACCACAAAGACAACTACATTGTCAGTAGATTAAAAAGAGAATGGAAATTAGAAGCCCTATGCCAAGGAAATGAGGCCAAGAAGATGTGAATTAGAAGTAAAAGATGGAGGAATTGATGTGAAAAAGCATCACTAATTTGGGTTTTAATTTGTCTTCATGAAGTGACCAAGGTTCCGTGGATTGGCCAGACTTAGAGAACTGGCTGGTGTTCATATGGTTCTCTTAGATACTAAATTTGTCTTCTTAAACTGTATTCCTCTGTGTATCTGATCAAAATGCTTTCCAAATAAAAGATGCACAACAATAACTACTGTTGAATGAATAAATACATGGATAATAAACAGTGCTCTCTAAACCAGATCACTGTATCTTTCTGTCAGTCCCCAAATAAATCTTAATGCTTTTGCTGCTTTGGCAAGTTTTCACAAAATACCCAAGATGTCCTAGCTGCTACAGCTTCCCAGCTCCTGCCACGTGCACTTTGTCAGAGCTGAAGTGATTACATGAAGTCTCCCGTTGCAGACTTGCTTCACCAGCATTGAATCACCTTGGTGATGTCCACTGGGGCTTAGCACTTTCACTTTTCTATTTTCCCTTGGACCATGCATTTTTTTTTCAGCCTCTGTGGATATGAACTGAGCAAACTCCGGGAGATAGTGAAGGATAGGGGAGCCTGGCTTGTTGCAGTTCATGGTGTCGCAGAGTCAGACAAGACTTAGTGACTGACCAACAACAAAACAAAGAAACATGAGATTCTGAAAATGAGTGGTTACATTAACCCTTTCTTTAGTATTAACTGAAAGACAAAAATGTCTCTTTATCTCATGCCTGGACAATGTTTTTTTATATTTATTTTCCTTGAATCTTTCTCTTGCAGCCATTGCATTGTTAAAGTAATTATTCAGAGCAAATGCTCATTTCTGCAAATGAATATATAAGTAATTAGTTAAAATGGATTAAGTGACAATCATATACATCATATTAGTTTCGAATTGAACTTTTTCTTAGTGGGCATTAAAATTTTGTTAAGAAAATAATATTGAATACAAAGCACTTCATAATACAGTGTCTTTGACTTCTGTTTCAGCAAGTCTCCTGTCGTTTAATATGTTACTATTTAAAATTGAATGAAATAAAATCACCAACCATTTGTTTGAAGTGCTTTACTGAGCAGTATTTTCACTATATTTAAATTGCCATCACATGCAGTTATAAAACATCTTATTGTGTATGTCATCTCTGTCAACGTGTTCACCCACACTTCATTACTTTTTCATGTATTATTTTATGGGTATTTTTACAAGGATATAGCTGATGTTTGGGGGAAAAAAGAAATGTGCATGCTCTTCGCTCTTAAAAATCATTTTCAAAATCAAAATCAATCTTTTATTATTTATTATAATTAGCCTTTTCAGGAAAATGTGGCATTGAATTTCACAGTCTTTCTACTACTGTTAGTTCCTCCTACTTTATATGCAGTGCTCAGTTTCCTGGGACTCATAATGTGAATGATGAGGCATAAGCATATAAATATATAATATTTATATATGTTAAATCTTTCTTTAAAACAAGAGAGATGATCATTTTCAAACTATATTAGTCTCATTTATCTCCATGATGCCATTAATGTTGTAAAACGTTGCAGCAACATTACCAACTCCTGAAGGCCTGCATCAGCCTTTAGCTACTCAGCCGCATTATTAGATTGTCAACATAATTCAGACATCTCATATAGAGGGAGCCAACCCGCTGGCTCCAATGCTTTGTAAATGTATTTGCTTGATGAAGTAGCTCTGAACATATTGAGGCCTTTACCATTTCCATGCATATCACACTCGCAGAATCATCTCTATCGCTGCTTCAAAATGCACTTAAGATTTACACCTTTGTTTTTCTGTCTTGTACACTTCAGTATGTCTCAATATGCAGTCCCCAATGAGCACAGGATAAAAGAAAATGCTACTTAAAAATCAGAATTACATTTTATAGCATTACAAAATGACAGTTTCACTTACTTTTCTGATTAAGAGATTAAATAAAGCCTCCAAATGTAAATATAAAATAACATATTAAAGAAATCCATCCAAATATTTATGGGGTGGAATGGATGCACTTGTTTTGCAATTAATGGGTTTATAACTGTCAGATGAGTTTTACATATCAAATTCTTTTTTAAAAAAGTAAAAATAAGAGTTCCACTTTTAAAATGAATTCAGACATGGAGTATATTTGCAAAGATCTAGAACTGAATTTAGCATCAGCGTAGAAAAGCAAGTGGAGATTGGTTCAGAGATGTAACACTTGAAATCACAGTGAACAAACAAAGGTGAGAAACAGAACTTTCTGTTCATACAGAATTCTCTTATCACTCCGTGTCTCCTTTATTTGCAGATACAGAGCTACTTTGAATTGACTTAATACTCCCAAGTTATGATTTACTTATTTCGGATTATTTTGTTTTTTAATACTTCAGAGATAATCACAATATGTATATTTGGGGTGGAGGGCTTGGGTAGAGAATTAATGCTATGCTGCTGCTGTTGCTGCTAAGTCGCTTCAGTTGTGTCCAAAGCTGTGCGACCCCATAGATGGCAGACCACCAGGCTCCTCCGTCCCTGGGATTCTCCAGGCAAGAACACTGGACTGGATTGCCATTTACTTCTCCAATGCATGCAGGCATGCATGCGAAGTCACTTCAGTCATGTCCAACTCTGTGCAACCCCAGGGACAGCAGCCCACCAGGCTCCTCTACCCACAGGATTCTCCAGGCAAGAATACTGGAGTGGCTTGCCATTTCCTTCTCCACCAACTAATGCTCTATTAACAACTAAAACGACTTTCCAGGCAACCCAGTGAGAGGAATCAGTGCAGCCTCTCACAGTACACATGGCAGTGATTCTGGAATCTCCTTTTGTTTCCCTACATCTGCTCAGTTTATCAATCATTTAATCACAACACACTCTATCTTTTACGCTGGGAGCTTAGTTACAGAATCATTAAATCCTATCTGCAAACACTTACTGAATCCCTATTGTGAGCTAGATACTGTGCTAGGCACACAGGAATCAAAGATGCGAAGATGAGAACACACAGCTTCAAAAAAGAGACAAGCCCACAGAGGAGACAAATATGCAAGCTGACAAAGGCGGCACACTGTGAGAAGCAAAACAACCAAGTATGAACAAAGTGGCCGCAGGTTTGGATTGCAGTAATTTCATCTGCTTGGTGATGCTATCAATTAACTCCAAGCAGAAATATATTGGTTTTTTTTTTTTTAGCTTTATTGAGGATAGAACTGATATAATGTATGCAATGTGATGATTTGATTCACTGTGATTATTGTTTAGTTGCTAGGTTGTATCTGACTCTTTTTTTTTAGTTCTGCGGACTTTTATTTATTTATTTATTTATTTTTTTAGATACAATTAATGTTCATTTGCTGTTGTATCTTTTTCTTTTTTTAAATTTTAAAATCTTTAATTCTTACATGCGTTCCCAAACATGAACCCCCCTCCCACCTCCCTCCCCACAACATCTCTCTGGGTCATCCCCATGCACCAGCCCCAAGCAAGCTGCACCCTACGTCAGACATGGACTGGCGATTCAATTCTTACATGATAGTATACATGTCAGAATTCCCATTCTCCCAAATCATCCCACCCTCTCCCCCTCCCTCTGAGTCCAAAAGTCCGTTATACACGTCTGTGTCTTTTTTCCTGTCTTGCATACAGGGTCGTCATTGCCATCTTCCTAAATTCCATATATATGTGTTAGTATACTGTATTGGTGTTTTTCTTTCTGGCTTACTTCACTCTGTATAATTGGCTCCAGTTTCATCCATCTCATCAGAACTGATTCAAATGAATTCTTTTTAACGGCTGAGTAATACTCCATTGTGTATATGTACCACAGCTTTCTTATCCATTCATCTGCTGATGGACATCTAGGTTGTTTCCATGTCCTGGCTATTATAAACAGTGCTGCGATGAACATTGGGGTACACGTGTCTCTTTCAATTCTGGTTTCCTCGGTGTGTATGCCCAGCAGTGGGATTGCTGGGTCATAAGGTAGTTCTATTTGCAATATTTTAAGGAATCTCCACACTGTTCTCCATAGTGGCTGTACTAGTTTGCATTCCCACCAACAGTGTAGGAGGGTTCCCTTTTCTCCACACCCTCTCCAGCATTTATTGCTTGCAGATTTTTGGATCGCAGCCATTCTGACTGGTGTGAAGTGGTACCTCATTGTGGTTTTGATTTGCATTTCTCTAATCATGAGTGATGTTGAGCATCTTTTCATGTGTTTGTTAGCCATCCGTATGTCTTCTTTGGAGAAATGTCTCTTTAGTTCTTTGGCCCATTTTTTGATTGGGTTGTTTATTTTTCTGGAATTGAGCTGCATATGTTGCTTGTATATTTTTGAGATTAGTTGTTTGTCAGTTGCTTCATTTGCTATTATTTTCTCCCATTCAGAAGGCTGTCTTTTCACCTTGCTTATATTTGCCTTTGTTGTGCAGAAGCTTTTAATTTTAATTAGATCCCATTTGTTTATTTTTGCTTTTATTTCCAGAATTCTGGGAGGTGGATCATAGAGGATCCTGCTGTGATTTATGTCGGAGAGTGTTTTGCCTATGTTCTCCTCTAGGAGTTTTATAGTTTCTGATCTTACATTTAGATCTTCAATCCATTTTGAGTTTATTTTTGTGTGGGGTGTTAGAAAGTGATCTAGTTTCATTCTTTTACAAGTGGTTGACCAGTTTTCCCAGCACCACTTGTTAAAGAGATTGTCTTTACTCCATTGTATATTCTTGCCTCCTTTGTCAAAGATAAGGTGCCCATATGTGTGTGGATTTATCTCTGGGCTTTCTATTTTGTTCCATTGATCTATATGTCTGTCTTTGTGCCAGTACCATACTGTCTTGATGACTGTGGCTTTGTAGTAGAGCCTGAAGTCAGGCAAGTTGATTCCTCCAGTTCCATTCTTCTTTCTCAAGATTGCTTTGGCTATTCGAGGTTTTTTGTCTTTCCATACAAATCTTGAAATTATTTGTTCTAGTTCTGTGAAAAATGTGGCTGGTAGCTTGACAGGGATTGCATTGAATTTGTAAATTGCTTTGGGTAGTATACTCATTTTCACTATATTGATTCTTCCGATCCATGAACATGGTATATTTCTCCATCTATTAGTGTCCTCTTTGATTTCTTTCATCAGTGTTTTATAGTTTTCTATATATAGGTCTTTAGTTCTTTAGGTAGATATATTCCTAAGTATTTTATTCTTTTCGTTGCAATGGTGAATGGAATTGTTTCCTTAATTTCTTTTTCTACTTTCTCATTATTCGTGTATAGGAATGCAAGGGATTTCTGTGTGTTGATTTTATATCCTGCAACTTTACTATATTCATTGATTAGCTCTAGTAATTTTCTGGTGGAGTCTTTAGGGTTTTCCATGTAGAGGATCATGTCATCTGCAAACAGTGAGAGTTTTACTTCTTCTTTTCCAATTTGGATTCCTTTTATTTCTTTTTCTGTTCTGATTGCTGTGGCCAAAACTTCCAGAACTATGTTGAATAGTAGCAGTGAAAGTGGGCACCCTTGTCTTGTTCCTGACTTTAGGGGAAATCCTTTCAATTTTTCACCATTTAGGATAATGTTTGCTGTGGGTTTGTCATATATAGCTTTTATTATGTTGAGGTATGTTCCTTCTATTCCTGCTTTCTGGAGAGTTTTTATCATAAATGGATGTTGAATTTTGTCAAAGGCCTTCTCTGCATCTATTGAGATAATCATATGGTTTTTATTTTTCAATTTGTTAATGTGGTGAATTACATTGATTGATTTGGAGACCCACCTCAAAACAAGGGACACATACAGACTGAAAGTGAAGGGCTGGAAAAAGATATACCATGCAAATAGAGACCAAAAGAAAGCAGGAGTGGCAATACTCATATCCGATAAAATAGACTTAAAAAAAAGGCTGTGAAAAGAGACAAAGAAGGACACTACATAATGATCAAAGGAACAATCCAAGAAGAAGATATAACAATTATAAATATATATGCCCCCAATATAGGAGCACCGCAATATGTAAGACAAACGCTAACAAGTATGAAAGGGGAAATCAACAATAACACAATAATAGTGGGAGACTTTAATACCCCACTCACACCTATGGACAGATCAACTAAACAGAAAATTAACAAAGAAACGCAAACTTTAAATGATACATTAGATCAGTTAGACCTAATTGATATCTATAGGACATTTCACCCCAAAACAATGAATTTCACTTTTTTTTCAAGTGCTCATGGAACCTTCTCCAGGATAGATCACATCCTGGGCCATAAATCTAAACTTGATAAATTCAAAAAAATCAAAATCATTCCAAGCATCTTTTCTGACCATAATGCATTAAGATTAGATCTCAATTACAGAAGAAAAACTATTAAAAATTCCAACATATGGAGGTTGAACAACACACTTCTGAATAACCAACAAATCACAGAAGAAATCAAAAAAGATATCTGACTCTTCAGAACTCACAGACCATAGCCATTAGGTTCCTCTGTCCATGGGATTTCCTAGGCTAGAATACTGGTGTGGATTGCCATTTCCTTCTTCAGAGGATCTTCCTGACCCAGGGATCAAATCCGGGTCTCCTGTATTAACAGGCAAATTCTTCACCCTCTGAGCTACCTGGGAAGCCCAATGATTTGATACATGTGTATATTGTGAAATGACCATCACAATAGAATTAGTTAACATGAAAATTGCATAATCACATAATCACAATTTTTGTGATGAAAATCTTTAAGATCCATCTCTTGGCAACTTTCATGTGTATAACACATTATTGTTTGCTATAATCACCATATTGAATATTAAGTCCCAAGAATTTTTACTCATTTTCTAGCTGGAAATTTATACTCTTTGACTGACATTTCCTCATTTCCCACAACCTAGCCTCTGGCAACCACCAAGCTTCTCTATGTTTCTCTGGGTGTCTCTTTTTTTCAGATTCCGCAGAGATTATATAATATTTGTCTTTCTCTGTCTTACTTATTTCACTTAGCATAATGCCCTCCAAGTCTAACCACACTATTGAAATTTCCTTCCTTTTTATGGTCAAGTATATATATTTTTCATTCTATGTATATATTATATAAACATCTTTATTCATGTATGAATAAACATTTATATTGTCTTCCTATCTTAGCTACAGTAAAAATTGCTGCAGTGAACATGGGACTGTAGATATCTCTTTGAGATAGTGATTTCAATCCTATTGTATATATATCCAAAAGTGGTTTGCTGGACCATATGGTAGTTATACGCTTAATTTATTGATGAAACTCCATGCTGTTTCCCTACTGGCTGCAGCGATTTATATTCCCATCAATATACTCCTGTATTCCCTCGTCCTCTCCAACACACGTCTCTGACTTTCTGATGCCAGTCACTCTAACAGGAGAGGGGAGATATCTTGTAGTTTTGATTTGCATTTCCCTAATGACTAGTAACGTTGAGCTTCTTTTAACCTACCAATTGGTTAATTCTCTGCCTTTTTAGAAAAATGTATATTTTAGGTCATTTTTCCATTTTTAATTGAATTATTTGTGAGTTATTTTGTTCTGTTTTAGTATGCATGAGTTTCTTACATATTTTGGCTATTAACTGCTCGTTTGATAATGATTTAAATATTTTTTTCTCATTTTAGTTCTGTTGATTATTTCTTTTGTTCTGAGAAGAAACAAAGGTATTAGTTTGATGCAGTTCCATTTGCTTCTTTTTGCTTTTGTTGTTTGTACTTTTGGTGTCATATGCAAAAAATTGCCAAGGCCAATGTTTCAAGGTGTTTTTAGCTATATTTTCCTGAAGGAATTTTATATTTCTACACCTTACATTGTATCCTTTAATCCATTTAAGTTTTTGTGAGTGGTATAAGACAAGGGTCCAGTTTTGTTCTTTTGCATGAATAACCAGTTACCCCAGTACCATTTACTGAAAAACTTTCTTTTACCTATTGAATATTTTTGGCTCCCCTGTCAAATATTAGTTGACCTTGAGTTTACTTACAAATTCTTGATTTTATTTCATAGTTCATATGTCTATGTTTATGCCAGTACAATATTTTTTTTTATTATTACGGTTTTGTAACATAGTTTGAAGTGCAATGCCTTTAAATCTGTTCTTGTTCCTTTGGCTATTTGAGGTATTTTTCGTGGATCCATACAAATGTTTTCTATTTCTATGAAAAAAAAATTCATTAAAATTTTGACAAGAATTACATTGACTCCATAAATACATTTTAGTACTTTGGACATTTTTGCAATATTAATCCTTCTGATCCACAGACAAAAGATGTATTTCCATTTATTTGTGCCTTCTTCAATTTCATTCATCAATATCTTAATAGTTTTCAGTATAAAAGTCTTTTATATTCCTGGTTAAACTTATTCCTCAATATTCTATTTTTTTTAATTCTATCATAAGTGTAACTTGTTTTCTTTATTTTGATTTTCTGATATGCTGTTGTTAGTGTATAGAAATGAAATTGATTTTTGTATGTTGATATTTTACCTAGAACTTTTGCTGCCTTCATTCCAATTTGTGTGTGTGTGTGTGCGCACGTGTGTAATCTTTAGGGTCTTCTATATATTAGGTAGTGCAATCTGCAAACAAAGACAATCTTGCTTCTTTCCTTCCTTTTAGGATTTTCTTTTTCCCATTCTAATTGCTCTAGTCAGGACTTTAAGTACCAAGTTGAATAGAAGTGGTGAGAGGAAGCACTCTTGTTTTGTTCCTGTTTTTAGAGAAAAAAACCTTTAGCTTTTCACCACTGAGTTTGATGTTATATATAGTATTTATTATGTTGAGATGTATACCCTCTGAACGTGAAAGTAAAAGTCGCTCAGTCATGTCTGACTCTGCAACCCATGGACTGTACAGTCCACGGGACTCTCCAGGCCAGAATATGGGAGTGGGTAGCCTTTCCCTTCTCCAGGAAATCTTCCCAACCCAGGTCTTCTGCATTGCAGGTGGATTCTTTACCAGCTGAGCCACAAGGGAAGCCCAAGAATACAGAGTGGGTAGCCTATCCCTTCCTCACCAACTGAGCTATGAGGGAAGCCCTCTATTTCTCTATTTTTATTCCCTCTATTTCTAACTTATTGAGAGCTTTTATTATGCAAGGTAGTTTGGAAAGATAAATCTGAGCTGACTGAGTTGTTGGGCCAGAGAGATTTAACAGATGCTTAGAATATTGTTTTATAGTGGTAGAGATGAAATAGTCCTAAGAAATCACTGTATTAAATTCTGTTGTTTTACAGATGATAAAATCAAGGCCCATTCAAATTTACTGACTTGTCCAAGTCAGTTAGCTAATTATTGGTAGTTAATATCCTGCACCTCTGTGTACCTCTTATTCCTAATTCGGCCTTATGCTACCATACATTTCCCATCTGGTGTCTCTCCTCAGAGTTCTCCAGTTTTTTTTTGTTTTTGTTTTTGTATTTTTTTATGCTTCTGCTGTTGTTTCATATTCTGTCAATTTCCTGAGCTTACCTCTTCTCCATCTTCTTGGCTCTTTCTTGTCACTCCAAGGATAGAGATGGCTAGTTCTTACTCAGGGGTTTATATATGGACCTTAGTATATTTCAGCTAAAATACATTTTGCACTTCCAAACCAGGATGCCCAATAAACATTTAGAAGCTGGTAAAAAAGTAAGAAAATAACATATAACATAAACATTATTTTGGGGGAGAATGAGTATGTGTATATCATTGGCTGAATCACTTTGCTGTCCAACTGAAACTATCACAGCGTTCTTAATTGGCTATACTCCATATAAAAAGTTTAAGAACCAAAAAGCATTTAAAATGTTTGCATTTATTTTGCACGTATATATTGTATATTACATTATAAATATACAGCTTATGAACAAAAAGCTTATTGGCTTAGACAGTAAAGAATCAGCCTACAAAGTGGGAGACCTGATTTTGATCCCTGGGTTGGGAAGATCGCCTTGAGAAGGGTATGGCAACCCACTCCAGCATTCTTGCCCGGAGCATTTCATGGACAGAGGAGCCTGGTGGGGTACAGTCCACGGGGTCGCATAGAGTCAGACACAGCTGAACAACTAAGCACAGCACAGCACAGTACATAAGTCCATTAATTTGTATTGGATCTTCCAATTTAATCTTAATATTTTTGTGATTTTGTTATGTATATCAGTTCAGTTCAGTCGCTCAGTCATGTCCGACTCTTTGCGACCCCATGAATTGCAGTACACCAGGGCCCCCTGTCCATCACCAACACCCGGAGTTTATCCAAACTCATGTCCATCAAGTCGGGGATGCCTTCCAGCCATCTCATTCTCTGTTGTCCCCTTCTCCTCCTGCCCCCAATCCCTCCCAGCATCAGGGTCTTTCCCAATGAGTCAACTCTTCCCATGAGGTGACCAAAGTATTGGAGTTTCAGCTTCAGCATCAGTCCTTCCAATGAACACCCAGGACTGATCTCCTTTAGGATGGACTGGTTGAATCTCCTTGCAGTCCAAGGGACTCTCAAGAGTCTTCTCCAACACCACAGTTTAAAAGCCTCAATTCTTCGGGACTCAGCTTTCTTCACAATCCAATTCTCACATCCATACATGACCACAGGAAAAACCGTAGCCTGGACTAGACAGATCTTGCTTGGCAAAGTAATGTCTTTGCTTTTGAATATGCTGTCTAGGTTGGTCATAACTTTCCTTCCAAGGAGTGAGCGTCTTTTAATTTCATGGCTGCAGTCACTATATGCAGTGATTTTGGAGCCCAAAAATATAAAGTCTGACACTGTTTCCACTTTTTTCCCATCTATTTCCCATGGAGTGATGCCACCGGATGCCATGATCTTCATTTTCTGAATGTTGAGCTTTAAGCCAACTTTTTCACTCTCCACTTTCACTTTCATCAAGAGGCTATTTAGTTCCTCTTCACTTTCTGCCATAAGGGTGGTGTCATCTGCATATCTGAGGTTATTGATATTTCTCCCAGCAATCCTGATTCCAGCTTGTGCTTCTTCCAGCCCAGGGTTCATGATATTTTCTCCTAATCAAAAAATATTGATTTGTAACATCATCAACATAGTAATTACTAAGTTATCTGGCAATATATAACAGTAGCTTCAAAACAAAATATCAAGTTTGTTACTAAAAATAATACTATAGTGTGAAATTTTAAACTTCCTTGCGATTTTTTTTTTCATTCAAATTCATCACAAAAAGTACAGTCTTAAAGTGCAGTCAACAGCTTTCCATTAAATTACTTGATGTAAATTATTTCTTCCTAAGTTAATACTATAAAATTTATCTAAAGATTAGGTTGATTTGTTTCCACTTGATTCATTTAGAGGGCTTTTTTTCTCTTTTTTTTCCTTTTGGAGAAGGAAAGAGTAGCTTTATTGCTTTGCCAGGCAAACGTGGAACACAGCAGGCTACTGCCTGAAGAACTGTAACCTCTCCCTGGTGAGTAGAAAGAGGTTATACAGTCAGGCAGGAGTATGTGATAAGGATCAAGGCAGTAACAGTCTTGTATTCTTCTGTCTTCTGTAAAAGTTTAAAAAGGGTGGGGTTGCTGACAAGATTGGTTGTGTGTAGGGTCTTTAAACTGTCACCCTGCTCATTTAATTTATATGTAGAGTACATCATGAGAAATGCTGGGCTGGAAGAAGCACAAGCTGGAATCAAGATTACTGGGAGAAATATCAATAACCTCAGATATGCAAATGACACAACTCTTATGACAGAAAGTGAAGAGGAACTAAAAAACCTGTTGATGAAAGTGAAAGAGGAGAGTGAAAAAGTTGGCTTAAAGCTCAACATTTAGAAAACTAAGATCATGGCATCTGGTCCCATCACTTCATGGGAAATAGATGGGGAAACAGTGGAAATAGTGTCAGACTTTATTTTGGGGGGCTCCAAAATCACTGCAGATGGGGACTGCAGCCATAAAGTTAAAAGACACTTACTCCTTGGAAGGAAATTATGACTAACCTAGATAGCACATTGAAAAGCAGAGACATTACTTTGCCAACAAAGGTCCGTCTAGTCAAGGCTACGGTTTTTCCTGTGGTCATGTATGGATGTGAGAGTTGGACTGTGAAGAAGGCTGAGTGCCAAAGAATTGATGCTTTTGAACTGTGATGTTGGAGAAGACTCTTGAGAGTCCCTCGGACTGCAAGGAGATCCAACCAGTCCTTTCCAAAGGAGATCAGCCCTGGGATTTCTTTGGAAGGAATGATGCTAAAGCTGAAACTCCAGTACTTTGGCCACCTCATGTGAAGAGTTGACTCATTGGAAAAGACTCTGATGCTGGGAGGGATTGGAGACAGGAAGAAAAGGGGACAACAGAGGATGAGATGGCTGGATGGCATCACTGACTCGATGGACGTGAGTTTGAGTGAACTCTGGGAGTTGGTGATGGACAGGGAGGCCCGCCGTGCTGCAATTCATGGAGTTGCAAAGAGTTGGACACGACTGAGTGACTGAACTGAACTGAACTGAACTGAGGGTCTTTAAAAGTAGAAAGTGAAAGTGTTACTCACTCAGTCTTGTCTGACTTTTTCCAATTCCATGGACTGTAACCTTCCAGGCTCCTCTGTCCATGGAATTCTCCAGGCCAGAATACTGGAGTGGGTAGCCATTTTCTTCTCCAAGGGACCTTCACAGCCCAGGGATCAAACCCAGTGCTCCTGCATTGCAGGTGGATTCCTTGCCATCTGAGCCATGAGGGAAGCCCTCCTGCAGGGTCTCAGGGGGTCCATTTCCTAATATCAGTGGGCCTCTCTGCTCCCTTTAGTCTTCACCTCAGGTGATTTCCTGTCTGCGCCTCTCTTGGTTAGCAAGTGTCTGCCCATAATTTATATTTTTGTGATTACTTTTTGAAATTGAGTGTATTTATTTGATTCAAAGACAAAGATAATGTGGAAATTTGTCTTACCTTCACCCTTGAACTTGTGACCATACAACACCTTACCTACTAAAAGTTACCAATAGTGTTGGTTTCTTGATTATACAATAGGGTCATTGTGTTTTCCATGTGAGTTTAAAAAGTATATATTCATAATGTATGTAAATATGTAGTCTGACTATATCTACCACCTCCTCCTTTTCCTCCTCTTTTTTAAAATACAAATGTTCATATATTAAATACACTGTTCTGAATTCTGCTGATCAAAATAAAGAACCAGGAACCCTCTATCTTTTTTTAGACTCTTTCTTTTACTTTCATAATAGTTTAATTCTCCAGTATTCTCTCAGTTACAGTCATTAACATCACTCTGTTTCTTCCATTCCATTATGAATCCCTAGATATAGAAATCACATCTATCAGAAGTTTATAATTTAAATTTTTTCCACTTACTATCTGTTTTATTTTCGACCCACAGCATGTGCTTACTGATTCCTTGTTAAGTAAGATTGTAAATAAAGTTTATTTCCCAGGAGTCCAAACCACTCTTCAAGGATTCTAACGTATCTTTTTTTCGAATTCTACAGAAAGTTGAATGGAAGCCTCCCCCAGCTTACTCCACAGCAGCCACAGGCAGCAGAGCCCCTTCTGTTTCCATCTGCCCCTCTTATCCAAACTGTGTGCACGTGTGCTCAGTCATGTCCCACTCTTTTGCGACCTCATGAACTGTAATCTGCCAAGCTCTTGTGCCCATGGAATTGTCAGGGAAAAATACTCTAGTGGGTTGCCATTTCCTCCTCCAGGGGATCTTCCCGACCCAGGGATTGAATCCATGTCTCTTGTACATGGATTCTTGACCACTACACTACCTGGGAAGCCCTGATACAAATTGCAGTTTACTCTTTTTTTGGGTGTCAGTCTTTCAAGTAGGAGCATTAGTTTTCCATTTTGAAGGATGTTGTCAGATAGGGACAAAGGAGTATTACAAACGTCCATGACCCATTTAGGGAATTATTGGATTCTTGATGAATTCTGACTTCCCTGTTTACCTTGAACTGCTCATAAATTCCAAAAAGCACCATTTTTTATTCATTTCCTCAGGAATATTTTTATGGATCAAAAAAGAACCCTTTTGAACATATCTTATAAATGGTTCTTAGTAACCATAATATCTGTAATTTAGAGATTATTACAATGCTTCCAGCAATTGCCTTATATGTATTACTTCTTTCCCTTAATCTTCCTAAAAGCTCTACGAAGACATTAGTATCTTTTTCTTTGTATAAATCAGGAAACTGTATCTTCAGTGTAAGGTATTTTCTCAAGAGTTTCCAGTTAATAATAATTTTTTAAGGGCCACAATTATGAATTATCTGTATGACTTCAATATCTGAGCTCTTATCACTGCAAACTGTTTCTTAACAGGATAAAATTATTTAAAATTTGAATTCACCTAGATGTTTCAAAGGATTGCTGGTGTCATTCTGCCATTTCAGTTTTGTATTTGCAGTTATCAATAGACTAAAATAAAAGAATGATGAAAAGACCCCAGATATGTAATTTTTTCCAGGCTTACAAATAAGCATTGTCATACTGAGTAATACATGTCCTGAGACATAAGGCAAATTTAGTAATACTGAACCTGTATTTATCTAAAATTTTATATTTTGTTCATCATAAATTTTGCATTAACTGTAATTTTTAAAATATGTTGCATCCATTACTTATCTGGATGCTTGAGACTTTTTTTGATGTTGTTACCCTTTCCTTAATTTTATGCTCAAAGTGAGTCCCATATTAACTTCCTCTAAGCCCCAGCCCTGTAAGAAAGGTGTTTGTGATTAGAGAACCCATAAACTTCCGTTGGTCAAGTATGTACAAGACCAAAATAGGACGGGCATTCTGCATTCTGGGAGATGATATGAACCAGAGTCATGGTCTTGGGCTGGAGGAATTTTCCCTGAAGCTTCATCCATAAACTATAAATATGGAAAAGCACCATAGGGATGAGCATAAGGCAAGTTCCAGACAAAATAGTTTGCTTTCTAGTGCTGACAATAGCAGGATCCAAATGAGTCAGAGGAGTTAGAGAGGTTCTTATTCTGTAGACGGAACTTGAGCTGAAACTTTAAGAATTTGTAAGACTCAAACCGAGGTGACCAGGAGGACACCGCATTTCAGGGAAAGATGAGCCATTAAAGGTCAGAATTTGTAGGGTTTGGGAGGAGGGTTGGGGTGAATATAACACTAAGGTAAATTGATCAGGAAGTCCATACAGTGAATTAGTTTAAGAAAATATGTAAGATTTGATTGTGAAGACTTTGTAAGATTACTGGAATCCAGGAAAAATCTTTATAAAAGGGGGGAATCATATTTCACAGGACATTTCGGGACAAGCTTAGTTTAGCAAACAGGAAGAGTTGCAAGGATAGAAACTTTTAAAATACTGGAGTCTGAAATGAAGTAATGGGTACCTAATAGCATGAAACAGTAGGGGTTTCCCAGGTGGCTCAGTGGTGAAGAATCTTCCTGCAATGCAGGAGATACAGGAGATGCAGATTTCATCCTTGTATTGGGAAGATCCTCTGGAGGAGAAAATGGCAACGCACTCCAGTATTCTTGCCTGGGAAATCCCATGGCAGAGGAGCCTAATGGACTACAGTCCATGGGACTGCAAAGAGTCAGACGCGGCTGAGTGACTGGGCATGCAACATGAAATGGAACATTTTATTTATTTATTTTAATATAAATTTATTTATTTTAATTGGAGGCTAATTACTTTACAGTATTGTATTGGTTTTGCCTTACATCAACATGAATCCACCACAGATGTACATGTGTTCCCCATCCTGAACCCCCCTCCCTCCTCCCTCCCCATCCCATTCTTCTGGGTCATCCCAGTGCACCAGCCCTGAGCATCCTGTATCATGCATCGAACCTGGACTGGTGATTCGTTTCACATATGATAATGTACATGTTTCAATGCCATTCTCTGAAATCATCCCACCCTCGCCCTCTCCCACAGAGTCCAAAAGACTGTTCTATACATCTGTGTCTCTTTTGCTGTCTCGCATACAGGGTCATCATTACCATCTTTCTAAATTCCATATATATGTGTTATTATACTCTATGGGTGGTTTTCATTCTGGCTTACTTCACTCTGTATAATAGGCTCCAGTTTGATCTACCTCATTAGAACTGATTCAAATGTATTCTTTTTAATGGCTGAGTAATACTCCATTGGGTATATGTACCACAGCTTTCTTATCCACTTGTCTGCTGATGGACATCTAGGTTGCTTCCATGTCCTGGCTATTATAAACAGTGCTGCAGTGAACATTGGGGTACACGTGTCTCTTTTGATTCTGGTTTCCTCGGTGTCTATGCCCAGCAGTGGGATTGCTGGGTCATAAGGCAGTTCTATTTCCAGTTTTTTAAGGAATCTCCACATTGTTCTCCATAGTGGCTGTACTAGTTTGCATTCCCACCAACAGTGTAAGAGGGTTACCTTTTCTCCACACCCTCTCCATCATTTATTGCTTGTAGACTTTTGGATAGCAGCCATTCTGACTGGTGTGAAGTGGTATCTCATTGTGGTCTTGATTTGCATTTCTTTGATAATGAGTGATGTTGAGCATCTTTTCATGTGTTTGTTAGCCATCCATATGTCTTCTTTGGAGAAATGTCTATTTAGTTCTTTGGCCCACTTTTTGATTGGGTTGTTTATTTTTCTGGAATTGAGCTGCATGAGTTGCTTGTATATTTTTGAGATTAGTTGTTTGTTAGTTGATTCATTTGCTATTATTTTCTCCCATTCTGAAGGCGATCTTTTCACCTTACTTATAGTTTCCTTTGTTGTGTAGAAACTTTTAATTTTAATTAGGTCCCTTTGTTTATTTTTGCTTTTATTTCCAATATTCTGGGAGGTGGATCATAGCGGATCCTGCTGTGATTTATGTCGGAGAGTGTTTTGCCTATGTTTTCCTCTAGGAGTTTTATAGTTCCTGGTCTTATGTTCAGACTTTAATCCATTTTGAGTTTACTTTTGTGTATGGTGTCAGAAAGTGTTCTAGTTTCATTCTTTTACAAGTGGTTGACCAGTTTTCCCAGCACCACTTGTTAAAGAGATTGTCTTTACTCCATTGTATATTCTTGCCTCCTAAGATGTACATAGGTGTGTGAATTTATCTCTGGGCTTTCTATTTTGTTCCATTGATCTATATTTCTGTCTTTGTGCCAGTACCATACTGTCTTGATGACTGTGGCTTTGTAGTAGAGTCTGAAGTCAGGCAGGTTGATTCCTCCAGTTCCATTCTTCTTTCTCAAGATTGTTTTGGCTATTCGAGGTTTTTTTTTTTTTTTTTGTATTTCCATACAAATTGTGAAATTACTTGTTCTAGCTCTGAAAAATACCGTTCCTAGCTTGATAGGGATTGCATTGAATCTATAGACTGCTTTGGGTAGTATACTCATTTTCACTATCTTGATTCTTCTGATCCATGAACACAGTATATTTCTCCATCTATTAGTGTCCTCTTAGATTTCTTTCACCAGTGTTTTATAGTTTTCTATATATAGGTCTTTTGTTTCCTTAAGTAGATATATTCCTAAGTATTTTCTTTTTTCATTGCAATGGTGAATGGAATTGTTTCCTTAATTTCTCTTTCTATTTTCTCATTATTAGTGTATAGGAATGCAAGGGATTTCTGTGTGTTGATTTTATATCCTGAAACTTTACTATATTCATTAATTAGCTCTAGTAATTTTTTGGCAGAGTCTTTAGGGTTTTCTATGTAGAGGATCATGTCATCTGCAAACAGTGAGAGTTTTACTTCTTTTCCAATCTGTATTCCTTTAATTTCTTTTTCTGCTCTGATTACTGTGGCCAAAACTTCCAAAACTATGTTGAATAGTAGTGGTGAGAGTGGGCACCCTTGTCTTGTTCCTAACTTTAGGGGAAATGCTTTCAATTTTTCACCATTGAAGATAATGTTTGCTGAGGGTTTGTCATATATAGCTTTTATTATGTTGAGATATTTTCCTTCTATTCCTGCTTTCTAGAGGGTTTTTTTAAATCATAAATGGATGTTGAATTTTGTCAAAGGCCTTCTCTGCATCTCTTGAGATAATCAAATGGCTTTTATTTTTCAATTTGTTAATGTAGTGTATTACATAGATTAATTTGTTGATATTGAAGAATCCTTACATCCCTGGGATAAAGCCCACTTGGTCATGATGAATGATCTTTTTAATGTGCTGTTGGATTCGGATTGCTAGAATTTTGTTAAGGATTTTTGCATCTATGTTCATCAGTGATATTGGCCTGTAGTTTTCTTTTCTTTTTTGGCATCTTCGTCAGGTTTTGGTATTAGGGTGATGGTGGCCTCATAGAATGAGTTTGGAAGTTTTCCTTCCTCTGCAATTTTCTGGAAGAGTTTGAGTAGGATAGGTGTTCTTGAAATTTTTGGTAGAATTCAGCTGTGAAGCTATCTGGACCTGGGCTTTTGTTTGCTGGAAGATTTCTGTTTACAGTTCAATTTCCATGCTTGTGATGGACCTGCTAAGATTTTCTAGTTCTTCCTGGTCAGTTTTGGAAAGTTGTACTTTTCTAAGAATGTGACCATTTTATTCGCATATAATTGCTGATATTATTCTCTTATGATCCTTTGTATTTCTGTGTTGTCTGTTGTGATCTCTCCATTTTCATTTCTAATTTTATTGATTTTATTTTTCTCCCTTTGTTTCTTGATGAGTCTGGCTCATCAAGATTTTATTTATCCTTTCAAAGAACCAGCTTTTGGCTTTGTTGATTTTTGCTATGGTCTCTTTTGTTGTTTGTTTGTTTGTTTGTTTGTTTGTTTGTTTGTTTTGCATTTATTTGTGCTCTAATTTTTAAGATTTCTTTCCTTCTACTAACCCTGGGGTTCTTCATTTCTTCCTTTTCTAGTTGCTTTAGGTGTAGAGTTCAGTTATTTATTTGACTTTTTTCTTGTTTCTTGAGGTATGCCTGTTGCTATGAACCTTCCCCTTAGCACTGCTTTTACAGTGTCCCACAGGTTTTGGATAGTTGTGTTTTCAGTTTCATTCATTTCTATGCATATTTTGATTTCTTTTTTTTTTTCTTCTGTGATTTATTGGTTATTCAGCAGCGTATTGTTCAGCCTCCATATGTTTGGATTTTTAATAGTTTTTCTCCTGTAATTGAGACTTAATCTCACTGCATTGTGGTCAGAAAAGATGCTTGGAATGATTTCAGTTTTTTTGAATTTACCAAAGCTAGATTTATGGCCCAGGATGTGATCTATCCTGGAGAAGGTTCCATGAGCACTTGAGGAAAAGGTGAAATTCATTGTTTTGGGGTGAAAGGTCCTATAGATATCAATTAGGTCTAACTGGTCTATTGTATCATTTAAAGTTTGTGTTTCCCTGTTGATTTTCTGTTTAGTTGATCTGTCCGTAGGTGTGAGTGGGGTATTAAAGTCTCCCACTATTATCGTGTTATTGTTAATTTCCCCTTTCATACTTGTTAGCATTTGTCTTACATATTGTGGTGCTCTCATGTTGGGTGCATATATGTTTATAATTGTTATATCTTCTTCTTGGATTGATCCTTTGATCATTATGTAGTGTCCTTCTTTGTCTCTTTTCACAGCCTTTGTTTTAAAGTCTATTTTATCTGATATGAGTATTGCTACTCCTGCTTTCTTTTGGTCTCTATTTGTGTGGAATATCTTTTCCCAGCCCTTCACTTTCAGTCTGTATGTATTCCTTGTTTTGAGGTGGGTCTCTTGTAGACAACATATATAGGGGTCTTGTTTTTGTATCCATTCATCCAGTCTTCGTCTTTTGTTTGGGGCATTCAACCCATTTACATTTAAGGTAATTATCGATAAGTATGATCCCGTTGCCATTTACTTTATTGTTTTGGGTTCAAATTTATACACTTTTTATGTGTTTCCTGTCTAGAGAAGATCCTTTATCATTTGTTGGAGAGCTGGTTTGATGGTGCTGATTTCTCTCAGCTTTTGCTTGTCTGTAAAGCTTTTGATTTCTCCTTCGTATTTGAATGAGATCCTTGCTGGGTACAGTATTCTGGGCTGTAGGTTATTTTCTTTCATCACTTTAAGTATGTCTTGCCATTCCCTCCTGGCCTGAAGAGTTTCTATTGAAAGATTAGCTGTTATCCTTATGGGAATCCCCTTGTGTGTTATTTGTTGTTTTTCCCTTGCTGCTTTTAATATTCGTTCTTTGTGTTTGATCTTTGTTATTTGATTAATATGTGTCTTGGGGTGTTTAGTCTTGGGTTTGTCCTGTTTGGGACTCTCTGGGTTTCTTGGACGTGGGTGATTATTTCCTTTCCCATTTTAGGGAAGTTTTCAACTATTATCTCCTCAAGTATTTTCTCATGGTCTTTCTTTTTGTCTTTTTCTTCTGAGACTCCTATGATTCGAATGTTGGGGCATTTAACATTATCCCAGAGGTATCTGAGATTGTCCTCATTTCTTTTAATTCATTTTTCTTGTTTTCCCTCTCTGTTTCATTTACTTCTGCCATTCTATCTTCTACCTCACTTATCCTACCTTCTGCCTCCGTTATTCTTCTGTTGGTTCCCTCCAGAGTATTTTTGATGTCATTTATTGCATTATTCATTATATATTGACTTTTTTTATTTCTTCTAGATTGTTGTTAAACCTTTCTTGCATCTTCTCAATCCTTATCTCCAGGCTATTATCTGTAACTCCATTTTGTTTTTAAGATTTTGGATCATTTTCACTATCACTATTTGGAATTCTTTATCAGGTAGATTCCTTAACTATTCCTCTTTTGTTTGGTTTGGTGGGCATTTATCCTGTTCCTTTACCTGCTGGGTATTTCTCTGCCTCTTCATCTTGTTTATATTGCTGTGTCTGGGGTGGCGTTTCTATATTCTGGCAGTTTGTGGAGTTCTCTTTATTGTAGAGTTTCCTCACTGTGGGTGGGATTGTATGGATGGCTTGTCAAGGTTTCCTGGTTAGGGAAGCTTGTGTTGGTGTTCTAGTGGGTGGAGTTGGATTTCCTTTCTCTGGAGTGCAATGAAGTGTCCAGTAATAAGTTATGAGATGTCAGTGGATTTGGAGTGACTTTGGGCAGCCTGTATATTGAAGTTCGTGGCTATGTTCCTGTGTTCCTGGTATGTCTTGCTCTGGAACTTGTTGGCCCTTGGGTAGTGCTTGGTTTCAGTGTAGGTATGGAGGCATTATATGAGCTCCTATTGATTAATGCTTCCTGGAGTCAGGCATTCTCTGGTGTTCTCAGGATTTGGACTTAAGCCTCCTGCCTCTGGCTTTCAGTCTTATTCTTACAGTAGCCTCAAGACTCTTCCATCTATACAGAACCAATGATAAAATATCTAGGTTAAAGATGAAAAGTTTCTCCACAGTGAGGGACACCCAGAGAAATTCTGAGAGTTACATAGAGAAGAGAAGAGGGAGGTGATCAGGAGGAGAAGAGGGGGAATCTAAAGAGGCAAGAGCAAGCTAGCTAGTAATAACTTCCTTATGTGCTCTCCACAGTCTGGACCACTCAGAGATGTTCACAGAGTTATACAGAGAAGAGAAGAGGGAGGAAGGAGACATAGGTTGCCAGGAGGATAAAGGGGGGACTCAAAAGGAGAGAGACAGATCCAGCCAGTAATAAGTTCCCTAACTGTTCTCCACAATCCAGGACACACAAAGAGGTTCACAGAGATGGGTAGAGAAGAGAAGGGGGAGGGAGGAGATAGAGGCGACCTCATGGAGAAAACAGATAGTCCAAAGGGGAGACAGCAATCAAGCCAGTAATCTTGCTCCCAAGTAAAAATGGGTACTGAAGATTGGGTTCTTAAAGGTACAAAATTAATAGCAAATACCAAAAGGCAAAGATTAAAAATCTAGGGTAGAGGTTGGATTCTCAAAAATGCAATATTAAAGAAAAAAAAAAAAACATAGTCACAAAAATTATAAAATGTATATATATGAAGTTTGCTTTAAAAAATTGGGTCTTTTTTTTGCAAAGTAATAGTAGGTTATAAAAATGAAAATTAAGGGAGTAATAGAGGAATTAAAATATATTTTTTTAATTCAAAGAATGATAATAGTAAAAATATATCTTGGAGTTTCTCTGATGTTGTTGTGGACAGTGTGGGGTCAGTTCATTTTCTGATAGTTCCTTGATCTGGCTTATACTTCTCAAGATCTATAGGCCCCTTCCTATGTAGTTGGTGCTAACTACAGGGTTTTAATCTATTGCGCTTGTCACTTCCAAGGCAGTTCCCTCGGTTTGTTTTAGCTTCTTTTGTTTGCTGGTCTCTTCAGTGTCTAATTTCTGCCCTGACACAAGGGGCGGTGGTGGACACTTTTTTCAGCTCACTTGTTCAGTTGTGCTGTAAGGAGGGAAGTATGTTCCAAACAAATAACACTGGCATGTGATGCATTGTCTTGGCCACACTGAGTTTGCCCCCGCTCACGGTGAGTGTGCTTTCCCTTTCAACACTGCTTGGGCTCTAGGTTGCTCTGTTGGGAACTGTCTGAGGCTGGCCCTGGGTTGTTTGCACTTCCCAGGTCTAAGCCACTCAGGTTCAGGTATTCGGGTACCCCTTAGAGGAGCAGACTCTACTGGGCCTGTGTTTTGTGCCCTTCCCAGGTCTGAGCAACTCAGGTGACCAGGTGTTTGGCGAGTGTGGTCGCTGCGACTCAGGTGACCAGGTGTTTGGCGAGTGTGGTCGCTGCGACTCAGGTGACCAGGTGTTTGGCGAGTGTGGTCGCTGCGACTCAGGTGACCAGGTGTTTGGCGAGTGTGGTCGCTGCGACTCAGGTGACCAGGTGTTTGGCGAGTGTGGTCGCTACGACTCAGGTGACCAGGTGTTTGGCGAGTGTGGTCGCTGCGACTCAGGTGACCAGGTGTTTGGCGAGTGTGGTCGCTGCGACTCAGGTGACCAGGTGTTTGGCGAGTGTGGTCGCTGCGACTCAGGTGACCAGGTGTTTGGCGAGTGTGGTCGCTGCGACTCAGGTGACCAGGTGTTTGGCGAGTGTGGTCGCTGCGACTCAGGTGACCAGGTGTTTGGCGAGTGTGGTCGCTGCGACTCAGGTGGCCAGGTGTTTGGCGAGTGTGGTCGCTGCGACTCAGGTGGCCAGGTGTTTGGCGAGTGTGGTCGCTGCGACTCAGGTGGCCAGGTGTTTGGCGAGTGTGGTCGCTGCGACTCAGGTGACCAGGTGTTTGGCGAGTGTGGTCGCTGCGACTCAGGTGACCAGGTGTTTGGCGAGTGTGGTGTGCGTCGGTGAGGTGGCGAGTGTGGTCGCTGCGACTCAGGTGACCAGGTGTTTGGCGAGTGTGGTCGCTGCGACTCAGGTGGCCAGGTGTTTGGCGAGTGTGGTCGCTGCGACTCAGGTGGCCAGGTGTTTGGCGAGTGTGGTCGCTGCGACTCAGGTGACCAGGTGTTTGGCGAGTGTGGTCGCTGCGACTCAGGTGACCAGGTGTTTGGCGAGTGTGGTCGCTGCGACTCAGGTGACCAGGTGTTTGGCGAGTGTGGTCGCTGCGACTCAGGTGACCAGGTGTTTGGCGAGTGTGGTCGCTGCGACTCAGGTGACCAGGTGTTTGGCGAGTGTGGTCGCTGTGACTTATCGCTTCCCCTGTCCCTGCTGCTAGGTTTTCTGGGTGTGCAACCAGCGCGCCTTCTCAGGTGAGCCATGTGTCTCTTCTGGGCAGCTGATCTGTGGCTGCGACCCTCCCAGCAGATGTCGACCATCCAAAATCCTGAGAAGTCTTGGTTGGCAATGAAGCGCGCTTGCAGTCTGGTAGGTGATGCCTCTCTGGGGCCACGATTGCCCCCTTCGGGCTCTGGCTGACCTCATCTGCCTGTCTCTGGCAGGGAATGAGCCTGTCCATAGCCAGCTAGCTGTGCTCAGTCCTTTGTTCTGTGAATGGGCCTGGCAATGTCTTAGGTTAGGGCTTTTCCCATGGTAGCTATCCCACAGTCTGGTTTGCTATCTCAAGTTAGCTCCCTTAGACTGCCCTTGGGGCATTCAGGCCTGGTCTTTACCCTAAACAATGCAGCCTGCACCTCCCTGCCCAGCCCCTGCTTGCTAGTGGTGGATGCATGCATCTGTGCTGCTTCTTTGCTGGGAGTTTCCATTGGGCATGTAATATGTGGGTTTTAATTATTTATTTATTTTTCCTCCTGGTTATGTTGCCCTCTGAAGTTCCAAGGCTCACCACAGACTTGCCAGTGAGACCGTTTCTTGGTGTTTGGAAATGTCTCTTTTTTAAGACTCCCTTCCTGGGATGGATCTCTGTCCCTACCTCTTTTGCCTCTCTTTTTATCTTTTATATTTTTTCCTACCTCCTTTCAAAGACAATAGGCTGCTTTTCTGGGTGCCTGATGTCCTCTGCCAGCATTTAGAAGTTGTTTTGTGGAATTTACTCAGCGTTCAAATGTTCTTTTGATGAATTTGTGGAGGAGAAAGTGGTTTCCCCGTCCTATTCTTCTACCATCTTAGGGCCACCCCTCAAGTGTCAAAATGGAACATTTTAATGTCCATCATTTACTAAAAATAACTTTATCCCATCAAAATAATAGTTGCAGAGCTAACAGTTTTTGAACATATACCATGTGGTAGGCTTTGCTTCTTAAGCTACAAAATGCTTGATACAAACAGAGAAAGTTATTAAAGAACTCAGAAGAAACATTCTCAGTTCTTTGGCCATTTGAATGATGTTGCTTGTATTCATTTTAGACACTTTACCATATTAAGAAAATTTGTTTTCTATCAAGTGATGTTTTTTAGCATCCATTGAATTGCTCACAGGTATTTTCTGCATTTTCTTGCTAATGTGAAATATCACATTGTCAATAAATTTTAAGTGCTAAATCACCTTTAATTCTAAACATAGTGAGGTTGATGTAACCTCCCTTGTTATATTTTGGAAGATTTGACTTGTTGACATTTTTATTGCATTTTAATCCGTAGTAAAATGGTATCTTTATCAGATTCTAGTACAATTGGGCTTCCCAGGTGGCTCCATGGTAAAAATCTCTTTGTCTATGCGAGAGACCCAGGTTCGATCTCTGGGTCTCGAAGATCCCCTTGGAGAAGAAAATAGCAACCCACTACATTATTCATGCCTGGAAAATCTCATGGACTGAGGAGCCTGGCAGGCTACAGTCCGTGGGATTGCAAAAGACTCGAACATGACTGAGTGATGAGGATACACATAGTACAGTAGTCATGCTGAATCCATAAAATGATTCAGAAAGTTCTACCTTGTCTTCCCTTCTTTGGAAGGTTAAGATGGAGATTATACCTACTTGTATATGTGGGGAAATATACAAACAAGTCTTTCCTGAATCTGGAGTCCTGTTGTGATTCATTACTCTTTTGGTCATTGTGGATATTTTTTAAAAGGTTTAACTACATGTTTACATTTATATTTACATTATCTAACTGCATTGTCTCCAAGTTAGATATTTAAAAGGACTCACAAGACTCTACAGAGACACACAGTGAGGGATCGGATGCAGTAAGAGAAAGAGAACACGTGTTGCAAGTCTGAACACCCCATACATGCACTATCCTTGGACAGCTATTCATGTGGATTACTGCTGTGTCCCCAGGCTGAATCTCCGTATCTGTTTGGGGACCCTTGGCTGGGAGTGTTCTTAATATCCCTCTGTAAAACTAGAAGGGAGAAGGCAATGGCAACCTACTCCAGTACTCTTGCGTGGAAAATCCCATGGAGGCAGGAACCTGGTAGGCTGCAGTCCAAGGGTCGCTAAGAGATGGACACGACTGAGTGACTTCACTTTCACTTTTCACTTTCATGCATTGGAGAAGGAAATGGCAACCCATTCCAGTGTTCTTGCCTGGAGAATCCCAGGGATGGGGGAGCCTGGTGGGCTGCCGTCTATGGGGTCGCACAGAGTGTGACATGACTGAAGCGACTTAGCAGCATCAGCCTATAACTAGAAACTCTGTTAAACTCCTCATGACTTTCCCCTCATCGTCATAGTATGTCAGAGAAAAGTTCTGTGTTCTGACATTCCTTGTTGTATATCCTTTCTTGAATCGGGGTTATCTTTGATTCAGTCTCATTAATGCTGCTGAAATATTAAGGTCAAAATTTTATTTATAAATGATATTTGAAAAGTCAGGGCAATTGGCAACATCGTGAAGTGAATCACAGTGGGACCTCTGCCTGTAATAAGTCAGCATTAGTGGGAGAAAAAGCTTTCATCACTCAAGCGTCCATCTTTGATATTAGGTCATGTGTCTGTATTATTATCTCCTAATCGGTCATCAGTCTGTCTTGTCACTCCGACACAGGAGTCTAAATGGTAAAATATGATTCCCTGTGACAGAGTACTTTTCCCTTTTAATTTTTTCCCCAACACTCTCCCTATACGTCACTGTTCAGTTGAGGATAAGGAAGTAATTTTCAACTTGGAAGTCAGAGCACTCATCTTAACTGCCAAATGGCACAAAATAATTCCACTTGACAGTGGCTGGCACTGTATCTATAATGCTTCAAGTCACGAAATACTTTTCCAGAACTTTGTTCTTCTCTTCATTCTTCTTTTGCACTCTCTCTCTTCTCACTTTTTTTTTTTTTCATCAATCCAGTTAAGCTGCACTTCTTTTTATTAAATAGAAGGCCCCAAGCATGCCAACTTATAACAGGCCCAACAGTAAGTCACACTGTAAATGGAGATTTCTTGACTTTTCCTTGGCATAATTTAAGCTCTTTACTCTGAGAACTTTTAAACTCTAGTTCTACTGTTCCAACTATGGTTTAAAAATTTTCTAAATCAAATGGTTAATAATATATGAGGCCCTATACTATATGCCCTCTTAGCGGCAAAATGAAAGTATATATTTTTTAAATAGTAGCATGCATGCAGTCACTTCAGTCATGGCTGACTCACTGTGATGCTATGGACTGTAGCCCTCCAGGCTTCTCTGTCCATGGGTTTCTCCAGGCAAGAATACTGGAGTGGTTTGCTATGCCCTCCTTCAGGGGATCTTCCTGACCCAGGGATGGAGCTCATATCTCATATGTCTCCTGCATTGGCAAGTGGGTTCTTTACCATTAGAGCCACCTGAGAAGAGCCCCTTGGACTGCAAGGAGATCCAACCAGTTCATCCTAAAGGAGATCAGTCCTGGAAGGATTGATGCTGAAGCTGAAACTCCAATACTTTTGCCACCTGATGTGAAGAGCTGACTCATTTGAAAAGACCCTGATGCTGGGAAAGATTGAGGGCAGGAGGAGAAGGAGATGACAGAGGATGAGATGGTTGGATGGCATCACCGACTCAGTGGACATGAATTTGGATAAACTCTGGGAGTTGGTGATGGACATGGAGGCCTGGTGTGCTGCAATTTATGGGGTCAAAAAGAGTCAGACACGACTGAGCAACTGAACTGAAGTGAGAAGCCCCTCTAAAATAGTAGAACAAAAGCTAAATGACCGTGTGTGTCTATGGGAGAAGTTTAGAGAGGTTGGGAAAGGGCAGTATACACTGTAGTAGGCACTGTGTGAGTCAAGCTTCTTCCTAGTATAATGAATTAAATGAAACACACATACACTCTGTTGAGAAGCCTAGCAGAAAAATAAGAGTTGCCCTTTCTTGGTATAAATATTTACCTTAGTCTCTACTGTGAGAGTTGGACTGTGAAGAAGGCTGAGTGCCAAAGAATTGATACTTTTGAACTGTGGTGTTGGAGAAGACTCTTGAGAGTCTCTTGGACTGCAAGGAGATCCAACCAGTCCATTCTGAAGGAGATCAACCCTGGGAATCCAACCCTTCCAACACTTTGGAAGGAATAATGCTAAAGCTGAAACTCCAGTACTTTGGCCACCTCATGCAAGAGTTGACTCATTGGAAAAGACTTTGATGCTGGGAGGGATTGGGGGCAGGAGGAGAAGGGGACAACAGAGGATGAGATGGCTGGATGGTATCACGGATTCGATGGACGTGAGTCTGAGTGAACTCCGGGAGTTGGTGATGGACAGGGAGGCCTGGCGTGCTGTGATTCATGGGGTCGCAAAGAGTCGGACACGACTGAGCAACTGAACTGAACTGAACTGAACCGTTGTTCTACTCTCTATTCCTTTACTTGGGTATGAAAATGCCTTTAATACTGTCTGGCTGTGGGACAATGAAAATTGCTTAACATTTTGCATGAAAATTGTATGGTATATGAAAAATCTGGAGAGGTAATGTTATCTTTTTCCTATAAACATATATTTGCTCCTAGCAATTTGTAAACTTACGATCAAATCACCTTTATGCAATCCGTGTTTGAGTTGACTTGAACCTAGTTACAGGATTTGTAAGTTTTCCCCTAGTGTTAAGCGTTAAGGAGGCTGGTTAAGGAGACCAGCCTTAAGTGGACTCCTTTGAAAGCCTGGGCTGTTAACCAGGCTACCTTTTCCTTTGTAGATCCTGGGTTTACAAGGACTCCCTTCTCAGCACAGAGATGGTTGAAAGTTCTGCTGAGGTCTTTGGCCTTTTAGTTGATGCTCTGTTACTGGCCTCTTGCTCCATACAACTTAGCTTCTACAGATGCTCTGAGACCCAGTGTGAAGCAGACTAGCAGGCTGACTTCTCTCTGGGTACCTTTCTCCACGTTTTTGACTACTCAGCCTCAGACCTCCTTAGTAACTCTCAGCAGCATTCTTCCATTTTTGTAATACAACAGAAGTGAGACCCTGAACCCCTTATAGCATGTGAATTGTCAATTGTCTCAAATGGAAAATTAATGGACAGTTACGGACTTGGCTGAATTCATGTCCCTCCTCCAAGGATCTTGGCAATTTCATCCTGGCTAAGTCAGGCAGATTCTTAACTGATTGAGCTATGAGGGAAGCCCATATAAATAATAAAAAAGAAATAAAATTGAAAATTATAGATAAAGCTCAACATTCAGAAAAGGAAGATCATGGCATCTGGTCCCATCACTTCATGGGAAATAGACGGGGAAACAGTGGAAACAGTGTCAGACTTTATTTTGGGGGGCTGCAAAATCACTGCAGATGGTGATTGCAGCCATGAAATTAAAAGACGCTTACTCCTTGGAAGAAAAGTTATGACCAACCTAGATAGCATATTCAAAAGCAGAGCTATTACTGTGCCAACAAAGGTCCGTCTAGTCAAGGCTATGGTTTTCCCATTAGTCACATATGGATGTGAGATTTGGACTCTCTGAGCGTAAAGAAAGCTGAGCGTCAAAGAACTGATGCTTTTGAACTGTGGTGTTGGAGAAGACTCTTGAGAGTCCCTTGGACTGCAAGGAGATCCAACCAGTCCACTCTAAAGGAGATCAGCCCTGAGTATTCTTTGGAAGGAATGATGCTAAAGCTGAAACTCCAATATGTTGGCCACCTCATGTGAAGAGCTGACTCATTGGAAAAGACTCTTATGCTAGGAGGAATTGGAGGCAGGAGGAGAAGGGGACGACAGAGGATAAGATGGTTGGATGGCATCACCGACTCGATGGACGTGAGTCTGAGTGTACTCTGGGAGTTGGTGATGGACAGGGAGGGCAGATGTGCTGCAATTCATGGGGTCGCAAAGAGTTGGACACAACTGAGAGACTGAACTGAACTAAACTGAAAGTTCTAACTTTTATCTAATGCTACTTTTTTTCAATAATTTCACCGTATTACTTAATTTATACTTGCATGCTTCTAGGTCTATAAATAATACTATACAAATGTTAGACAAATGTTATGTTACTCAAATTTATTCTGGTAATGAAAATAAACTGTGTTTATTTTAGGAAATGTATAAAAACAAATATATAAATACATACAAATCAGCGCTAATATAATCCATCGGTTCAGTTACTCAGTTGTGTCCAGCTCTTTGCAGCCCCATGGACTGCAGCATGCCAGGCCTCCCTGTCCATCACCAACTCTTGGAGTTTACTCAGACTCATGTCCATTGAGTCAGTGATGCCATCCAACCATCTCATCCTCTCTCAATCCCTTCTCCTCCTGCCTCAATTTTTCCCAGCATCAGGGTCTTTTCCAATGAGTCAGTTCTTCACATCATGTGGCCAAAGTATTGGGAGTTTCAGCCTCAGCATCAGTCCTTCCAGTATACACCCAGGACTGATCTCCTTTAAGATGGACTGGTTGGATCTCCTTGCAGTCCAAGGGACTATCAAAAGTCTTCTCCAACACCACAGATCAAAAGCATCGATTCTTCAGCCCTCAGCTTTCTTTGGAGTCCAACTCTCATGTCCATACATGACTAATGGAAAAATAATCCATAGATAAACTAAAATACATAAAATATTTCTTTGATAATTTTAATAAGATTTTTAAAGTATTGAAAGATAATTAATGAATATCTATATATCATGTGTGTTTATATATGCACAGATGGTCAGATTTGTGTAATTCTTTTTCTTATAGACCTGTGTTAGATTTACAGCAAAAATGAGGGGAAAATAAAATAATATCTTGTATATCCTCTGCCCAACACAGGCATAGCCTCCCCAACTTTCTTCATCCCCCATCAGAGTGATAGGTACATTTGTTACAGTTGAAGAAACAAGTGTTATTTGTTATTAGTTGAAGAAACTAATTGGACACAGTATGATCAGCAAAAGACCATAGTTTACATTACATTACATTCCACTCTTTGTTTGAACATCCTGTGGATTTGGACAAATGGATAATGACGTGTATCTATCTTTGTGATAGCATACAGACTATTTTCACAGAGTAATTTTGCCCTAAAAACCCTCTGTTTTCTGCCTATTCACTCCTCTCACATCCTCAATCCTTAATAAACACTGATCTTTTTACTCTCTCTTTAGTTTTGTCCTTTTCAGAATGTCATGCTGCTGAATCATACACTATGTAGGCTTTTTAGTCTTTCACTTAGTAATATGCATTTAAGTTTCTTCCATGTCTCTTCTTGGATTGATACCTTGTTGCTTTTAGTGCTGAATAATATACTGGCTTTGATATGTAATTTAATTTCACTGTAATCAGAGATCTTACTATGTATGAACTGACTCCTTTCAGATTTATTTTGACTCAGTAGGTGTGCCAAAATATGACCCATTTTGATAAATACTCCATATGCTTTTGGAAAGAATGTGCATTCATTCTCCTGATGCTGTTAAAAGAGGTTTATCCAAGTCATGTCCATCAAGTCATTCAAAAGCACTGCTCAACTCTTCTGTTTTCTCATTGATTTTCTATCCACCTACTATATCAATTGTTCAGAAAAAGAAGTGTTAAAATTTCTGACTATATATGTGTATTTCTGTTTTTAAATATTCTATCAATCTTTGTTTCATATAAATTAAAGTTTTGTTTTTAGATACATAAATCCTTACATTAGTTATGTACTCCTCATTAGTGAACTCCGTTACCATCAAGAAATATCCACTTACCTTTTGTAATACTCTTTGTTCTGAAACCCACTTTGTCTGGTATTAACAAGCTCTCTAGTTTTCTTCTGATTGTTATTAGTATATTATAACTTAGTCTATCCTTTATCTTTTCATCTTTTTGTGTCTTTATATATGAAGCAACCTTCCTATAGGGCTTTCCAGGTGGTGCTAGTGGTAAAGAACCCAGCTGCCAATGCAGGAAACACAGGAGATGAGAGTTCGACCCCTGGGTTGGGAAGATCCTCTAGCATAGGAGGTGGCAACCCATTCCAATATTCTTGCCTGAAAATTCCCATGGACACAGGAGCTTGGTGAGGTACAGTCCATGGGACTACAAAGAGTTGGACACAACTGAGTGACCAAGCACAAACTTCCAATAGGCAACATACACTTAAGTCTTATTTGTGTGCGTGTGTCTATTTTCAGTGAATGACCTTCAATGTGCCAGCCCATATGTTTTATGTTGTCACAGAAATATAAATCAGACTGTGTACTCGGGAGCTCTGCATTCAGATAACTAAGCTCATATATACCCAGCTAGCCATATGTAACACAAAAAGGCAGAGCCGTCGATACAACCATAATAGTCACAGTTCTCTGAAGATGCAACAATATTAAGCCAATCTGAAATATAACTTAATTCTGATTATTTAGGTAATTATACAAATTGCTAATGAAACCTGCTATTAAAGTTTGTGAATTGTGTTAAAAAATAAGGTATCAATAGTATATTATATAAAAACATGACATAAGTCAGTATTTTACCACTCATCATTTCTTAGTCCAACAGATCACAGCTATAAGAAGCAAACAACAAAGTGAAAAGCACTTTCACAGAGAAAATAGCTGAACCTGCAAATCAGCAGCAGTCTCTCATGCTGAGACATTCTCGGGTTCGATTGGGGGGGAAATGAAAAGCTACAGGGAACAAGATATGAAAAGCAATTGAAAAACCAGGTGAACTGGATAAAGGAAAATAACACCCTACCACACTTCAAATGTGCATCAGAGAAAAGCAGTAATTATAGGCAAAATAAAATGTTTCTCAATATTAGTAAAAAATCTGAAATGATTAGTTTAAAAGGTATGTCACACATATCCTACTATGTCTCTAGGGAAAATAATTTCATTATGACATGGTTTCAGCCTTTAACTAATAGAACTTGTGATTTGATTTTAATCATTGTTTTCTATTTTATTTTCTGCACTGTAGGTTAATTTTTCACACAGAAGTTGCTTACTCTCTTAGTTCACACTTGTTAGAAATAGCTATCTTTGTGATATGATTACTATTACTAATAAGTCCAGATATATTAAGTAATTACTCCTCTAAGCTCAGTATTCTTAGAAAAATTCTGCCACTGACCAAAAAAGAGATACACCATAGCAGGTGCCAAATTCAAGGTGACCTTGTTTTGACATCCATGAAATTTCTATTATGAAATCCCCAAAACAGGTTAGATTTGTCCTGTAACTTCTACTATAATCTAAAGCTGAAAGATCTAATCATCTCAGATATGGAGATTCCTTATACACTTCAAATATCTCTATGAACCCTCACAGTTGAATTTTTGATACCAAAAGCAAATAGCAAAGGAATGATGACGATGGTCTCCATGAATCCAATGAAAGTGTAGTTGCATATCTGACTCGTGACCCCATGAACTATAGCCTCCCAGGCTCCTCTGTACATGGAATTCTCAAGGCAAGAATACTGGAGTGGGTAACCATTCCCTTCTCCAGGGGATCTTCCCCACCCAGGGTTCCAACCCAGGTCTCCTGCACTGCAGGCAAATTCTTTACCATCTGAGCCACCAAGAAAACCCCAAATTCAGTAATATTTTTAAAACATTTGTTTACACAATTGTGAGACAACAGATACTAAGTACACAGACAATGCTTGTTTTCCATGGGGATTGCAAATACTTTCTAATAAGCTTTTCTTTCTAATGAAAAGGTTTCCCTGATAGCTTATTTGGTAAAGAATCAGCCAGCAATGTAGGAGACACCGGTTGGATTCCTAGATCAGTAAGATCTGCTGGAGAAGGATAGGCTACCCACTCCAGTAATCTTGGGCTTCCCTTGTGGCTCAGCTAGTAAAGAATCAGCCTGCAAAGAGGGAGATCAGGGTTCCGTCCCTGGGTTGGGAAGATCCTCTGGAGAAGGCAAAGGCTACCCACTTCAGTATTCTATCTGGAGAGTTCCAGGGGCCGTATAGTCCATGGGGGTCACAAAGAGTAGGACAAGACTGACAGACTTGCACTTGCACTTTCACTTCTAATAAAAAGATTCCTAATAACAAGATGTGCAAAAATGTTGCTATGTGTTTTTATCTATTGTTCTTTTCTGAAAGTTTGGAATAGAGTAACTAAAAGTGCTAATCAGTGGTGAAATAATGCAGTAGTTACTAATTTGAAACTTTATTTATATATGTAGGTCATAACCATAAAGCAGTTAAATCCAATAATGATTCAGTCATTTAATAACATTGCTATTTCAGTCATGGTCAAAAGCATTTTAATAGATTCACTAATAATTTCAATAGCTGATATATTGCACACAATTATTTGAAAGTCCAATTAAACAAAATACCATGGATTGGAAGAATCAATATAGTGAAAATGAGTATACTACCCAAAGCAATTTACAAATTCAATGCAATCCCTATTAAGCTACCAGCCACATTTTTCACAGAACTAGAACAAATAATTTCAAGATTTGTATGGAAATACAAAAAACCTTGAATAGCCAAAGCAATCTTGAGAAAGAAGAATGGAACTGGAGGAATCAACTTGCCTGACTTCAGGCTCTACTACAAAGCCACAGTCATCAAGACAGTATGGTACTGGCACAAAGACAGACATATAGATCAATGGAACAAAATAGAAAGCCCAGAGATAAATCCACACACATATGGACACCTTATCTTTGACAAAGGAGGCAAGAATATACAATGGAGTAAAGACAATCTCTTTAACAAGTGGTGCTGGGAAAACTGGTCAACCACTTGTAAAAGAATGAAACTAGATCACTTTCTAACACCCCACACAAAAATAAACTCAAAATGGATTAAAGATCTAAATGTAAGATCAGAAACTATAGAACTCCTAGAGGAGAACATAGGCAAAACACTCTCCGACATAAATCACAGCAGGATCCTCTATGATCCACCTCCCAGAATTCTGGAAATAAAAGCAAATATAAACAAATGGGATCTAATTAAAATTAAAAGTTTCTGCACAACAAAGGAAACTATAAGTAAGGTGAAAAGACAGCCTTCTGAATGGGAGAAAATAATAGCAAATGAAGCAACTGACAAACAACTAATCTCAAAAATATACAAGCAACTTATGCAGCTCAATTCCAGAAAAATAAACGACCCAATCAAAAAATGGGCCAAAGAACTAAATAGACATTTCTCCAAAGAAGACATACGGATGGCTAACAAACACCTGAAAAGATGCTCAACATCACTCATTATTAGAGAAATGCAAATCAAAACCACAATGAGGTACCACTTCACACCAGTCAGAATGGCTGCGATCCCAAAATCTGCAAGCAATAAATGCTGGAGAGGGTGTGGAGAAAAGGGAACCCTCCTACACTGTTGGTGGGAATGCAAACTAGTACAGCCACTATGGAGAACAGTGTGGAGATTACTTAAAAAATTGCAAATAGAACTACCTTATGACCCAGCAATCCCACTGCTGGGCATACACACTGAGGAAACCAGAATTGAAAGAGACACATGTACCCCAATGTTCACCGCAGCACTGTTTATAATAGCCAGGACATGGAAACAACCTAGATGTCCATCAGCAGATGAATGGATAAGAAAGCCATGGTACATATACACAATGGAGTATTACTCAGCCGTTAAAAAGAATTCATTTGAATCAGTTCTGATGAGATGGATGAAACTGGAGCTGATTATACAGAGTGAAGTAAGCCAGAAAGAAAAACACCAATACAGTATACTAACACATATATATGGAATTTAGGAAGATGGCAATGACGACCCTGTATGCAAGACAGGAAAAAGGACACAGATGTGTATAACGGACTTTTGGACTTAGAGGGAGAGGGAGAGGGTGGGATGATTTGGCAGAATGGCATTCTAACATGTATACTGTCATGTAAGAATTGAATCGCCAGTCTATGTCTGACGCAGGGTGCAGCATGCTTGGGGCTGGTGCCTGGGGATGACCCAGAGAGATGTTGTGGGGAGGGAGGTGAGAGGGGGGTTCATGTTTGGGAACGCATGTAAGAATTAAAGATTTTAAAATTTAAAAAATAAAAAATAAATAAAAAATAAACAAAATACCTTAATTAAAATGCTTTATATCTGATGTAATAGAATCAAGCTAATAAAGTCACGCAGATTGTTGATGCACCCCACTTCCTAAGATAATAGATCAACCTGTGGAATTTTGGTAGCAGCAGCTTTCTTATCTTTTATTAGGAAGACTGATGATCAAACTAACTGAAATATGAGAAGAAGAGATGACAGGGCCAGCAGTTTCTGGACAAAAGTATACTTCTGTATTTTATACACTCAAGAATTCCTGATCCATTGACAAAACATGTACATATTTTTTAAAATCATTGACAGATATATACATACAGAATGATATTTAATGTGTATTTAAAGCAGGATTAATTAGAAATAAATTAAAGACTTTTATTAGTCCTTTAAGGAGAAGGACATGGCAACCCACCCCTATGGACAAAGGAGCTTGACAGACTATAGTCCACTGGGTCGCAGGAGTCAGACACGACTAAGCGACTAAATCACTACCAACCATTAGTCCTTTTATACAACGTCATAATATTTATTTGACAAACTCATTTATAGGGATAAGAGTGAGAATTACAACCAGTAATCAAGAATATCTTTATTGTGTCAAGTACTTTGCATTGAATATTACATGTATTCTTTATGATAACTCTATGAGTTAGGTGCTATTTCATTGTGTATGTAATAAATAAGGAAGTTAAAGCTTAGAAGGTTAAATAATTTACACAAAGTCCCACAGCATCATAACATAGATTCATGCTACTCCTATGGTTTTACCTTTTTTTTTTTTTTTTGAGGTTGTAGAACTAAAAGAAACAAAACATTAAAATACTCTGTCTAGCTGCACTAATACAAACAATATATATTTCTTCATATCGATTATACAAACTAATATTTATTGGACACTTACTAAAAATCAAATAAAGTTGCACATCCCTTAGACATAATAACTAAGCAGTAAACTCAGGAAATGTCTAGAAGATTAAACTTGTCTCTAATTTGTAGACAGAAAACACAGGCACAGAGGTATTCATTAAATTGCTTAAGGCTCAGGCAAAAATGGAGCAACAAAGAGATTCACATTCTTGGAACAATGAAAAACTTTTGATACTTTTTTTTTAAATAATGGACTGCAGGACATTAGTATCAAGCAGCAATGGATACTGATACCTGAGAGATGGGAAACAAAGGACATGGGTCTTATACATACTTGAGGTTACTTCTTTCAGAGCATCTACAAGTAGCAGTTTATGAGGGGGATCCCAGACAGCAGCTCAGTGGACTCCAGGAACAACATTGACAGAATTCATGGGAGACTATATTACAGAGGAGAAAGAACCTTCAGGATCTGGAGAAGCAAGAAACAACCTACCATACAGAAATAGGGAGCAGGACCAAGGAGCCACTCAGGGCCAGGAACAGAGCCAAACAGAAAAATATAATTTATAGGACAACAGGTGGAGTACTTAGAAAGATCCTGCCTCACTATCTAGTCCTGCATAGACAGCCCTATACTAAACATAGTCCTGCTATCACCTCATAAGTCTTCAAAAGCAAGCACCAAAAGCACCAAACTTTCCAAATAACTGAACTTCATCCCAGAACAGAGCTCAATAATATAGGAATACAAAAATATCAGACACCAATAACTTAAAATTTACCATGTCTAGCACCCAATCAAAGATCACCGAGTATGAGAAGCTGCAGTAAAAGCAACCCATAATGATTAAAAAGTTCATAATAGAGCCATGATCTACACTGACGTAAGAATTCCAAGATAAGAAAATTGAAAGTTATTCCTACCACATTCTACATGTTCAAAAGTTAAGTAGAGTCATGGACATTTTAAAAAAATTCAGAAAAATGTATGATTGATGGCACAATTTATCAAATTATATACTTTAAATGTACAATTTAAAATATTTAGCTTATCATATGAATTGTATGCCTTAGTAAACCTGTAAAGGGGCAAAAGAAAAAAGACTGTATAGAAATATATGAAGAAATACTGACTAAGGCACACAACTGAACTTCAGACCAGAATGTAAGCCCATTTTTTCACTCTAGTGCCCTTACCCACTCCACTGGAACAGCTCTGGCAGAATCTGTTACACAGAGAGTCAACATGAAGTACTGCTGTGAGTCACCTGCCTTGCAATTTCTTAAACATGAAGCACTGTTTGCTTTTATATGAGCAAAAAATTCATGTTTTCTTTGCATAGCCAGTCAAGAAAGAATTAGCATTAGCCCCCCTATTCTTTTTCACTAACTTAACTGAGGATTACATATTGATATTGAAACAATAATAATTCATTACACCTTTCTCATATCCTCATTATAATATCAATATTGTATTTCATATTTTTTAAATATTCATAATCTGAGGATTATAAATTGGACAAATAATCATACCCATGCCTTGAGATGATATTACAAAAAAATAAATAAATAAAAACAACAACAAAAACCAAGAATCATATATTATTAAGAGAGTGTGGCTTGACTGGAAGCTCACATTATACCTAGAATCAATCAACTTCTTTCTTTTATCCAGATAACTTTTTTTCTGAAAGTCATATCCAAGCTTCATTCAAGCTGAAACTACTTGTCTACTGACATAATCCAGTGACCCAAATCCTCTTTCATCTGCTTCTTTCGACTTTTGTGTCCTCTATGTAAGTTAGAAAACTCAGCCAACTGGAAACCGATACCCAACAGCCCAGGTCCCATCCGCATCAAGCCTTTGCCCATGTGATTATGCATATCATGCTCTCATTGTAGAGGCACAGAGGCCCTCACCCCAAGGTTTCCTGGTTACAATGTGTTCTCCTGGAAATGAGCCTCTTTGATCCCCAAAGCCCATTAGCTCAATTCCAAGAGCCCTTAAATTTTGCAGTTTCACCCTGGACCCAGTGAGTCCCATTGTATGTAAATCATCAGGGTGTGTATCCTTCACAGCGTCTTCCAATCCTGACTGTTCAGCAAGCATCAGTCACCTCCTCTTGTCTCTGATGTACCTTCTGTTGAAGCGCTTTCCTAGAATTTAGGGTTCTCTCTACCCCAAAATCTCCAAGTCCCTCCTGAGTTCCTTCTGTTTCACTCACATCCATTGCCCTCCTACAAGCTCATTTCTTAACTCTTACTTTTTTGTTTTTTATAAACTAGTTGACTCCTTAAAATTTCAGTTATTACAGAAATCTTGTGACAGTATCTTATCCCTCATATAGGAACATGTGACTGACCCAATATTCTGTGAGATTTATTTCCAGCAACATGGGCTCATTCCTTTCTACTGTGCATAGATTTCCCCATTCTCACAACTTAAACAGTGATGTTTCAATAATTATTTTTATAAAGCATGGCTTGGAAAATAATCCTCACAAAATATAAGACTATTTCAATTTAATTGATTTAAATAAATATTATAAAACTATTACTGGTTATATTGCTGTGTTTGGGGTGGCCTTTCTATATTCTGGGAATTTGTGGAGTTCTTTTTATTATGGAGTTTCCTCACTGTGGGTGGGGTTGTATCAGTGGCTTGTCAAGGTTTCTTGGTTAGGGAGGCTTGTGTTGGAGTTCTGGTGCGTGCAGCTGGATTTCTTCTCTCTGGAGTGCAATGGAGTGACCAGTAACGGGTTATGAGACGCCAATGGTTTTGAAGTAACTTTGAGCTGCCTGTATATTGAAGCTCATGGGTGTGTTCCTGTGTTGCTGGAGAATTTGCGTGGTATGTTTTGCTCTGGAACTTGTTGGCCCTCGGGTGGTGCTTGGTTTCAGTGTAGGTATGGAGGTGTTTGATGAGCTCCTATCGATTAATGTTCCCTGGATTCAGGAGTTCTCTGATGTTCTCAGGATTTGGACTTAAGCCTCCTGCTTCTGGTTTTCAGTTTTATTTTTATAGTAGCCTCAAGACTTCTCCATCTATACAGCACCGATGATAAAACATCTAGGTTAAAGATGAAAAGTTTCTCCACATTGAGGGACATCCAGAGAGGTTCAAGTCCTGTAGGTTTGACTTCTGAAGGGTGGCTCCCTGGGGCAGCATCAAGTGTCAGAGCTGCATTTCTTCTGCATGCTCCAGGGGAGAATCCATTTCCTCACATTTTCTAGCATCTATAGCAGGGGTTCTCAACTTCCGGGATCTGATGCCTGATGATCTGAGATGGAGATGCATGTGACTCAGCAACTCTGCTCCTAGAAATATACCTCCTGTGCAGTGCCCCAGTTCCTAACAGGTCCTGGACCAGAATGGTCCGTGGCCTGAGGGTCTAATGGATGGGGGCACTTACCTATCTGAAGCAAGGTCCTGGAGCAACATCCCTCCACCTGCAGTGCACAAACCCAAACGCAGTAATATAACCAAGATGAAGAGACAGAGGAATACTCAGCAGGTAAAGGAACAGGAGAGATGCCCACCAAACCAAACAAAAGAGGAAGAGATAGAGAATCTACCTGATAAAGAATTCCAAATATTGATAGTGAAAATGATCCAAAATCTTGAAATAAAAATGGAATCACAGATAAATAGCCTGGAGACAAGGATTGAGAAGATGCAAGAAAGGTTTAACAAGGACCTAGATGAAATATAAAAGAGTCAATATATAATGAATAACGCAATAAATGAGATCAGAAACACTCTGGAGGCAACAAATAGTAGAATAATGGAGGCAGAAGATAGGATTAGTGAAATAGAAGATAGAATGGTAGAAATAAATGAATAAGAGAGGAAAAAAGAAAAATGAATTAAAAGAAATGAGGACAATCTCAGACCTCCAGGACAATATGAAATGCTCCAACATTTAAATTATAGGAGTCCCAGAAGAAGAGGACAAAAAGAAAGACCATGAGAAAATACTTGAGGAGATAATAGTTGAAAGCTTCCCTAAAATGGGAAAGGAAATAATAACCTAAGTCCAAGAAACCCAAAGAGTTCAAAATAGGATAAACACAAGGTGAAACACCCCAAGACACATATTAATCAAATTAACAAAGATCAAACACAAAGAACGAATATTAAAAGCAGCAGGGAAAAACAACAAATAACACACAAGGGGATTCCCATAAGGATAACAGCTGATCTTTCAATAGAAACTCTTCAGGCCAGGAGGGAATGGCAAGACATACTTAAAGTGATGAAAGAAAATAACCTACAGCCCAGATTACTGTACCCAGCAAGGATCTCATTCAAATATGAAGGAGAAATCAAAAGCTTTACAGACAAGCAAAAGCTGAGAGAATTCAGCACCACCAAACCAGCTCGCCAACAAATGCTAAAGGATCTTCTCTAGACAGGAAACACAAAAAGGGTGTATAAACCCGAACCCAAAACAATAAAGTAAATGGCAATGGGATCATACTGATCAACAATTACCTTAAACATAAATGGGTTGAATGTCCCAACCAAAAGGCAAAGACTGGATGAATGGATACAAAAACAAGACCCCTCTATATGCTGCTTACAAGAGACCCACCTCAAAACAAGAGATACATACAGACTGAAAGTGAAGGGCTGGAAAAAGATATATCGTGCAAATAGAGACCAAAAGAAAGCAGGAGTGGCAATACTCATATCCGATAAAATAGACTTTAAAACAAAGGCTGTGAAAAGAGACAAAGAAGAACACTACATAATGATCACAGTATCAATCCAAGAAGAAGATATAACACTTATAAACATATATGCACCCAACATAGGAGCACCACAATATGTAAGACAAATGCTAACAAGTATGAAAGGGGAAATTAACAATAACACAATAATAGTGGGAGACTTTAATACCCCACTCACACCTACGGACAGATCAACTAAACAGAAAATTAACAAAGAAACGCAAACTTTAAATGATACAATAGACCAGTTAGACCTAATTGATATCTACAGGACATTTCACCCTAAAACAATGAATTTCAACTTTTTCTCAAGTGTGCACGGAACCTTCTCCAGGATAGATCACATCCTGGGCCATAAATCTAACGTTGATAAATTCAAAAAAATCAAAATCATTCCAAGCATCTTTTCTGACCATAATGCATTAAGATTAGATCTCAATTACAGGAGAAAAACTATTAAAAATTCCAACATATGGAGGCTTAACAACACACTTCTGAAAACCAACAAATCACAGAAGAAATCAAAAAAGAAATCAAAATATGCATAGAAACAAATGAAAATGAAAACACAACAACCTAAAACCTGTGGGACACTATAAAAGCAGTGCTAAGAGGAAAGTTCATAGCAATACAGGCATACCTCAAGAAACAAGAAAAAAGTCAAATAAATTACCGAACTCTACACCTAAAGCAACAAGAAAAGGAAGAATTGGAGAACCCCAGAGTTAGTAGAAGGAAAGAAATCTTAAAAATTAGGGCAGAAATAAATGCAAAAGAAACAAAAGAGACCATGGCAAAAATCAACAAAACCAAAAGCTGGTTCTGTGAAAGGATAAATAAAATTGACAAACCATTAGCCAGACTCATCAAGAAACAAAGAGAGAAAAATCAAATCAATAAAATTAGAAATGAAAATGGAGAGATCACAACAGACAACACAGAAATATAAAGGATCATAAGAGACTATTATCACCAATTATATGCCAATAAAATGGACATGGAAGAAATAGACAAATTCTTAGAAAAGTACAACTTTCCAAAACTGAACCAGGAAGAAATAGAAAATCTTAACAGACCCATCACAAGCATGGAAATTGAAACTGTAATCAGAAATCTTCCAGCAAACAAAAGCCCAGGTCCAGATAGCTTCACAGCTGAATTCTACCAAAAATTTCGAGAAGAGCTAACACTTACCCTACTCAAACTCTTCCAGAAAATTGCATAGGAAGGAAAACTTCCAAACTCATTCTATGAGGCCACCATCACCCTAATACCAAAACCTGACAAAGATGCAAAAAAAAAAAAAAACAAAAAAAAACAAAAACAAAAAACAAAAAACACAACTACAGGCTAATATCACTGATGAACATAGTTGCAAAAATCCTTAATAAAATTCTAGCAATCAGAATCCAACAACACATTAAAAAGATCATACAACATGACCAAGTGGGCTTTATCCCAGGGATGCAAGGATTCTTCAATATCCACAAATCAATCAATGTAATTCACCACATTAACAAATTGAAAAATAAAAGCCATATGATTATCTCAATAGATGCAGAGAAGGCCTTTGACAAAATTCAACATCCATTTATGATAAAAACTCTCCAGAAAGCAGGAATAGAAGGAACATACCTCAACATAATAAAAGCTATATATGACAAACCCACAGCAGACATTATCCTCAATGGTGAAAAATTGAAAGCATTTCCCCTAAAGTCAGGAACAAGACAAGGGTGCCCACTTTCACTGCTACTATTCAACATAGTTCTGGAAGTTTTGGCCACAGCAATCAGAGCAGAAAAGGAAATAAAAAGAATCCAAATTGCAAAAGAAGAAGTAAAACTCTCACTATTTGCAGATGACATGATCCTCTGCATAGAAAACCCTAAAGACTCCACCAGAAAATTACTAGAGCTAATCAATAAATATAGTAAAGTGGCAGGATATAAAATTAACACACAGAAATCCCTTGCATTCCTATACACTAATAATGAGAAAGTAGAAAAAGAAATTAAGGAAACAATTCCATTCACCATTGCAACGAAAAGAATAAAATACTTAGGAATATATCTATCTAAAGAAACTAAAGACCTATATATAGAAAACTATAAAACACTGATGAAAGAAATCATAGAGGACACTAATAGATGGAGAAATATACCATGTTCATGGACCAGAAGAATCAACAAAGTGAAAATGAGTATACTACCCAAAGCAATCTACAGATTCAATGCAATCCTTATTAAGCTACCAGCGGTATTTTTCACAGAACTAGAACAAATAATTTAAAGATTTGTATGAAAACCTCGAATAGCCAAAGCAATCTTGAGAAAGAAGAATGGAACTGGAGGAATCAACTTGCCTGACTTCAGGCTCTACTACAAAGCCACCGTCATCAAGACAGTGTGGTACTGGCACAAAGACAGAAATATAGATTAATGGAACAAAATAGAAAGCCCAGAGATAAATCCACACACATATGGACACCTTATCTTTGACAAAGGAGGCAAGAATATACAATGGAGTAAAGACAATCTCTTTAACAACTGGTGCTGAGAAAACTGGTCAACCACTTGTAAAAGAATGAAACTAGATTACTTTCTAACACCATACACAAAAATAAACTCAAAATGAATTAAAGATCTAAACGTAGGACCAGAAACTATAAAACTCCTAGAGGAGAACATAGGCAAAACACTCTCCGACATAAATCACAGCAGGATCCTCTATGATCCACCTCCCAGAATTCTGGAAATAAAAGCAAAAATAAACAAATGGGATCTAATTAAAATTAAAAGTTTCTGCACAACAAAGGAAACTATAAGTAAGGTGAAAAGACAGCCTTCTGAATGGGAGAAAACAATAAGCAAATGAAGCAACTGACAAACAACTAATCTCAAAAATACACAAGCAACATATGCAGCTCAATTCCAGAAAAATAAACAACCCAATCAAAAAATGGGCCAAAGAACTAAATAGACATTTCTCCAAAGAAGACATACGGATGGCTAACAAACACATGAAAAGATGCTCAACATCACTCATTATTAGAGAAATGCAAATCAAAACCACAATGAGGTACCACTTCACACCAGTCAAAATGGCTGTGATCCAAAAGTCTGCAAGCAATAAATGCTGGAGAGGGTGTGGAGAAAAGGGAACCCTCTTACACTGTTGGTGGGAATGCAAACTAGTACAGCCACTATGGAGAACAGTGTGGAGATTCCTTAAAAAACTGGAAATAGAACTGCCTTATGACCCAGCAATCCCACTGCTGGGCATACACGCCGAGGAAACCAGAACTGAAAAACACACATGTACCCCAATGTTCATTGCAGCCCTGTTTATAATAGCCAGGACATGGAAACAACCTAGATGTCCATCAGCAGATGAATGGATAAGAAAGCTGTTATACATATACACAATGGAGTATTACTCAGCCATTAAAAAGAATACATTTGAATCGGTTCTAATGAGATGGATGAAACTGGAGCCAATTATACAGAGTGAAGTAAGCCAGAAAGGAAAACACCAATACAGTAAACTAACACATATATATGGAATTTAGAAAGATGGTAATGATGACACTGTATGCGAGACAGCAAAAGAGACACAGATGTGTAGAGCAGACTTTTGGACTCTGAGGGAGAAGGAGAGGGTGGGATGATTTGGGAGAATGGCATTGAAACATGTATACTATCATGTAAGAGGGAGGGATTACAGGGGCCAGCAATAATTGGTTTTGCCATACATTGAATGTGTACATGAGCCTGAATGCCATCTCTCTGGGTCATCCCAGTGCACCAGTCCTGTATCCTGTATCGAACCTAGACTGGCAATTCATTTCTTTAAATGATAGCATACATGTTTCAATGTCATTCTTCCAAACCATCCTACCCTCTCCCTCTCCACAGAATCTAAGTCTGTTCTATACATCTGTGTCTCTTTTGCTGTCTCACATACAGGGTTATCATTACCATCTTTCTAAATTCCATACATATGTGTTAGTATATACTGTATTGGTGTTTTTCTTTTTGGCTTACTTCACTCTGTATAATCGGCTCCAGTTTCATCCATCTCATCAGAACTGATTCAAATGAATTCTTTTTTATGGCTGAGTAATACTCCACTGTGTATATGTACCACTGCTTTCTTATCCATTCATCTGCTGATGGGCATCTAGCTTGCTTCCATGTCCTGGCTATTATAAACAGTGCTGTGATGAACATTGGGGTACATGTGTCTCTTTCAATTCTGGTTTCCTTGGTGTGTATGTCCAGCAGTGGGATTCTGGGTCATAAGGCAGTTCTATTTCCAGTTTTTTAAGGAATCTCCACACTGTTCTCCATAGTGGCTGTACTAGTTTGCATTTCCACCAATAGTGTAAGAGGGTTCCCTTTTCCTCCACACCCTCTCCAGCATTTATTGCTTGTAGACTTTTGGATCACAGCCATTCTGACTGGTGTGACATGGTACCTCATTGTGGCCTTGATTTGCATTTCTCTGATAATGAGTGATGTTGAGCATCTTTTTGTGTGTTTGTTAGCCATCTGTATGTCTTCTTGGAGAAATGTCCAATTTAGATCTTTGGGCCCATTTTTTGACTGGGCCGATTTATTTTTCTGGAATTGAGCTGGCAAGTGTTGCTTGTATATTTTTGAGATTAGTTGTTTGTCAGTTGCTTCATTTACTATTATTTTCTCCCATTCTGAAGGCTGTCTTTTCACCTTGCTTATATTTTCCTTTGTTGTGCAGAAGCTTTTAATTTTAATTAGATCCCATTTGTTTATTTTTGCTTTTATTTCCAGAATTCTGGGAGGTGGATCATAGAGGGTCCTGCTGTGATTTATGTCGGGAGTGTTTTGCCTATGTTCTCCTCTAGGAGTTTTATAGTTTCTGGCCTTACATTTAGATTTTTAATCCATTTTGAGTTTATTTTTGTATGGTGTTAGAAAGTGTTCTAGTTTCATTCTTTTACAAGTGGTTGACCAGTTTTCCCAGCACCACTTGTTAAAGAGATTGTCTTTCCTCCATTGTATATTTCTTGCCTCGTTTGTCGAAGATAAGGTGTCCATAGGTGAGTGGATTTATCTCTGGGCTTTCTGTTTTGCTCCATTGATCTATATTTCTGTCTTTGTGCCAGTACCATACTGTCTTGATGACTGTGGCTTTGTAGTAGAGCCTGAAGTCAGGCAGGTGGATTTCTCCAGTTCCATTTTCTTTCTCAAGATTGCTTTGGCTATCGAGTTTGTTTGTTTTTTTTGTATTTCCATAAAAATCATGAATTATTTGTTCTAGCTCTTTGAAAAATACTGCTGGTAGCTTAATAGAGATTGCACTGAATCTGTAGATTGCTTTGGGTAGTATACTCATTTTCACTATATTGAATCTTCCATCCATGAACATGGTATATTTCTCCATCTATTAGTGTCCTCGTTGATTACTTTCATCAGTGTTTTAAGTTTCTATATATAGGTCTTTACTTTCTTTAGGTAGATATATTCCTAAGTATTTTATTCTTTTCATTGCAATGGTGAATGGAGTTGTTTCTTAGTTTCTTTTTCTGCTTTCTCATTATTAGTGTACAGGAACAAGGGATTTCTGTGTGTTGATTTTATATCCTGTGACTTTACTATATTCATTGATTAGCTCTAGTAATTTTCTTGTGGAGGCTTTAGGGTTTTCTATGTAGAGGATCATGTCATCTGCAAACAGTGAGAGTTTTACTTCTTCTTTTCCAATTTTAATTCTTTTTATTTCTTTTTCTGCTCTGATTGCTGTGGCCAAAACTTCCAGAACTATGTTGAATATAGCAGTGAAAGTGGGCACCCTTGTCTTGTTCCTGACTTTAGGGGTAATGCTTTCAATTTTTCACCATTGAGGATACTGTTTGCTGTGGGTTTGTCATATATAGCTTTTATTATGTTGAAGTATGTCCCTTCTATTCCTGCTTTCTGGAGAGTTTTTTTTTTTATCATAAATGAATGTTGAATTTTGTCAAAGGCTTTCTCTGCATCTATTGAGATAATCATATGGCTTTTATTTTTCAATTTATTAATGTGGTGAATTACATTGATTGATTTGCGGATATTGAAGAATCCTTGCATCCCTGGAATAAAGCCCACTTGGTCATGATGTATGATCTTTTTAATGTGTTGTTGGATTCTGATTGCTAGAATTTTGTTAAGGATTTTTGCATCAATGTTCATCAGTGATATTGGCCAAACAACATGCTTCTGAATAACCAACAAATCACAGAAGAAATCAGAAAAGAAATCAAAATATGCATAGAAACGAATGAAAATGAAAACACAACAACCCAAAACCTGTGGCCACTATAAAGCAGTGTTAAGGGGGAAGCTCATAGCAATACAGGCATACTTCAAGAAACAAGAAAAAAGTCAAATAAATAACCTAACTCTACACCTAAAGCAACTAGAAAAGGAAGAAATGGAGAAACCAGGGTTAGTAGAAAGAAAAAAAAAATCTTAAAAATTAGGGCAGAAATAAATGCAAAAGAAACAAAAGAGACCATAGCAAAAATCAACGAAGCCAAAAGCTGGTTCTTTGAAAGGAAAATAAAATGGACAAACCATTAACCAGACTCATCAAGAAACAAAGGGAGAAAAATAAAATTAATAAAATTAGAAATGAAAATGGAGAGATCACAATAGACAGCACAGAAATACAAAGAATCATAAAAGACTACTATCAGCAATTATATGCCAATAAAATGGACAACATGGAAGAAATGGACAAATTATTAGAAAAGTACAACTTCCCAAGACTGAACCAGGAAGCAATAGAAAATCTTAACAGACCTATCACAAGCACGGAAATTGAAACTTTAATCAGAAATCTTCCAGCAAACAAAAGCCCAAGTTCAGATGGCTTCAGAGCTGAATTCTACCAAAAATTTAGAGAAGAGCTAACAGCTATCCTATTCAAACTCTTCCAGAAAATTGCAGAGGAAGGTAAACTTCCAAACTCATTCTATGAGGCCACAATCACCCTAATACCAAAACCTGACAAAGATGCCACAAAAAAGAAAACTATAGGCCAATATATTGTATTATATTTTTACCTGTTCATATGGGTCCTCAACACTCAGTTCCCAGTCGTGTCCTACTCTTTGTGACCCCATAAACTGTAGCCCAACAGGCTTCTCTGTCCATGGGATTCTCCAGGCAAGAATACTGGAGTGGGTTGCTATTTCTTTCTCCAGGGGTTCTTCCGACCCAGTGATTGAACCCACGTCTCTTGCATTGCTGGCAGATTCTTGCTGTCAGAGCCAGCAGGGAAGGGGCTGCAATCACTTTGAACAGGCTAATGTTAGGATCATTCTTACATGTCAGAGCCCCAGATGAGGAGGTCTAAAGATGTCTGTCTTGAATTGAAATTATTTTAAGTGACTCAGTTCAGGTTAGTCACTCTGTCATGTACGACTCTTTGTGGCACCATGTACTGTAGCATGCCAAGTTTCTCTGTCCATCACCAACACCTGGAGCCTACTCAAACTCATGTCCATCGAGTCAGTGATGCCATCCAACCATCTCATCCTCTGTCATCCCTTTCTCCTCCTGCCTTCAATCTTTCATAGCATCAGGGTATCTTCCAGTGAGTCAGTTCTTCGCATCAGGTAGCCAAAGTACTGACATTTCAACTTCAGCATTAGTCCTTCAATGAATATTCAGGACTGATTTCCTTTAGGATTGACTGGTTTGATCGGCATGCAGTCCAAGGGACTCTCAAGAATCTTCTCCAACGCCACAGTTCAAAAGCATCAGTTCTTTGGTGCTCAGCTTTCTTTATAGTCCAACTCTCACATCCATATATGACTACTGGAAAAACCATAGCCTTGACTAGATGCACCTTTGTTGACAAAGTAATGTCTCTGCTTTTGAATATGCTGTCTAGGTTGGTCATAGCTTTTCTTCCAAAGAGCAAGTGTCTTTTTATTTCATGGCTGCAATCACCATCTGCAGTGATTTTGGAGTCCCCCAAAATAAAGTCTGACACTGTTTCCCCATCTATTTGCCATGAAATGATGGGAGCAGATGCCATGATCTTAGTTTTATGAATGTTGAATTTTAAGCCAACATTTTCACTCTCCTCTTTCACCTTCATCAAGAGGCTCTTTAGTTCTTCTTTGCTTTCTGGCAAAAGGGTGTTATCATCTGCATATATGAGGTTATTGATATTTCTCTTGGCAATCTTGATTTCAGCTTGTGCTTCATCCAGCCTGGCATTTCACATGATGTTCTCTGACATAAGTTAAATAAGCAGGGTGATGATATAGAGCCTTGATGTACTCCTTTCCTGATTTGGAGCCAGTCTGTTGTTTTATGTCCAGTTCTAACTGGTTTCTTCTTGGTGCTGAGTAAAAATTTCTCAAGAGGAAGGTAAGGTGATCTGGTATTCCCGTCTCTTGAGGAATTTTCCACTGTTTGTTGTGATCCACACAGTCAAAGGCTTTGGTGTAGTCACTTTGGCATAAGTGACTACATATTCTAATAAATTTTAATCCCATTAAATATTATATGATTCTTTTATTTTTGTATTTTCTTTGTTTTCTAGCATAACACATTCAACATTTTAGTTAGTTTGATACTTACAGGATGAAAACATGAATAGCATGCATCAATTCAGACCAATATTCTGAAATCAGTTGTAATCCTGTAATTTGTAATGAACAATCTCAAAATAAAATTAAGAAAACAATTTCATTTAAATCTAACATTAAAGCAAATGAAATAATTATGAATAAATTAAAATAGCATCAAAGCAAATTAAATAATTAATAATAAATATAATGAATGAATGTAAAATTTATAGTTTGAAAACTGTAAAACGTTGTTGAGAGAAATTAAAGATCTAAGTGAATAAAACAATACTCCATGTTCATGGATTAGAACATTTCATAATACTAAGATGGTAACATTTCTCAAAATAAACTACAGATTTAACTTAATCCCTATCAGAATCTCAGCTGACTGCAGAAATTGGCAACCTGATTGTAAAATTCATACAGAATTTTAATGGACCAAAAATAGCCAAAGCAATCTTGACAAAGAAAAACGAAGTAGGAGGATTCAAAGTTCTTGATTTCAAAACTAACTACAAAGAAACTATAAACATGGCTATGACACTAGCATAAGGATAGACATATAGATAAATGAAATAGAATCAAGTCCAAGGTAAATCCATACATTTATGGTCAACTGATCTTCTGTAAGTGTGCCAAGACCATTCAATGGGAGAAAGAATAGTCTTTTCAACAAATGGTGCTGAGGTAACAATATCCATATGCAAAAGAATGAAGTTGGACCCTTACTTTATGCTACATATAAAAATTAATTTGATATGGATCAAAGATCTAACTGTAAAAGCTAAAATCATAAAACTCTTAGAAAAATAGTTTTTATGACCCTGAATTTGCAGAGGATTCTTAGCTATGACACCAAAAGTATAGGCTACAACAATACAAAACTAAATCTATTAAATTACATCAAAATAAAAACTTCTGGACTTCAAAGGATATCATCAAGAAAGTGAAAATACAACCCACAAAATGGCATAAGATATCTGCAAATCATATATTTGATAAAGGGTTGGTATCTATAATATATAAGGAACATTAACTCATTAATAAAAATACAATGTAATTTTAAAATAAGGAAAGGATATGAATATACATTTCTCCAATGAAGATATATTAATGGCCAATAAACACATGAAAAAATTTTAATGCTATTAGTTATTCGGGGAATGCAAACCAAAATCACACTGAGGTAACACTTTACACTAGGATAGCTAGTCTGTGAACTGTGCCACTGGAAAATGACAAGCTCCTCCCTGTACTGAACTGGTTCTTTCTATTTTTTAATATACATTTATTTATTTTAATTGGCAGTTAATTACTTTACAATATTATATTGGTTTTGCCATACATCAAGATGAATCCGCCACAGGTATACACATGTTCCCCATCCTGAACCCTCTCCCTCCTCCCTCCTCGTACCATCCTTCTGGGTCGTCCCAGTGCACCAGCCCCAAGCATCCAGAAGTGAGAGAAAAAGAGACACGAGTTCTCAACAAATTCCACTGAGGATAGTGGGACTCTTTCTAGTGTGGGATAGACTAGTATACTGTTGCTAAAATTAATCCCAAGATTAATAATATCCTACCTAATTATTTCTCTTTCTTATTCTCATTTGATGTCGATAGCTTTATTTACCATTTAATGTACTGAGAGTTTACAAAGTTAAAATTGTTAACTAGAACATTATTATTTTGTGGATAAGTTGTTCCATTGCTCTTACTCTATTTTCCTGAATACAGAGGCTGCAAACTAAAAGTAAACACAAAGCATATTTTCTCAGACTTAAATCTTAAGTCTAAAATTACTTTTGTAATTAGCACTGTTGCTTCTTGTTAATTGATTCTACAATCTTGCCACAAAGATGCATTTGGACAAGTGGTGTCACCCTGATTGTAAAGAGCCATGTCTCACTACTCCGGCTCTAGGTCACTGGTTACTCCAGACTAGATTTGTTCAAAATGATTATTCAGAAGCTGACCTAGATCAACTATTTACAGCTAGTTTTTGCCATCAGTGTCAACACTCAATTACAGGACTTAGCCTCCTTTTCTCATTGAGTGGGCACCCTTAAATTTTACCAGGTGGACACATGAGAAGGCCTTTCACCCCATCCACCAAGGCCCTTCACTGGTTAGGAAAAATATATATCAATCCAAACTGGTTTAATTTAATGTTGCATTACGTTTTATTTTGTCCAGGACCAATAAATCCTTAGATCAGAGGCTTGGTGGTTATATTAAAATGGCATCTGAAAGAGAAATAACTTTAACTACTTCTTCAGTTTCTTTATTGGATGACTCTGTTCCTGAGGGTTCTACCATGGAGGACACAGACTTAGTGCCATCAAATGACTTTATTTCTGAGGAATGTTTCATGCAGAACCCAGATTACTTTTACCTAGCTCTCTTATTCTGCTATTCAGTTTGTTCCCACTAAGATTATGACCTCTTTCTATAGTCATAAATCCAATGTTAGGTTTCTAAATACTGAGATAAAAATGCAATCCTAGTATAATCCCTAAAATCTTATTTAAAAGGTACAATCACTGTGCTGTCTTAAATAATTTTAAGAACTTATGATGTAAAAGTGAAAAGGACTATGCTTTTGCCAACTACTTTAATGTTGTTCTTAGAGCTTTCCAAACTAATTTAGTAAGTATAGATTTCTCTGAGTTATTTTAGGTCCTAATAGATGGTTTGTGCACATCACCTTTACACATATTTCTTTTTGTTGTTCATTTGTGCTAAGTCGTGTGTGACATTTTACAACCCTATGGACTGATGCATAATTATATACAGGAATATACACACACACACACACACACACATATATATATATATATATACACATAAATACATACATATACACATATATGCAAGTATGTGTATAAATATATATATATATATATATGTATGCATCTCTTTAAGAAAATTAGAGATACCAAGGGAACATTTCATGCCAAGATGGGCTCAATAAAGGACAGAAGTGGTATGGACCTAACAGAAGCAGAAGATACTAAGAAGAGGTGGCAAGAACAAACGGAAGAACTGTACAAAAAAGATCTTCATGACCAAGATAATCATGATGATGTGATCACTCATCTAGAGCCAGACATGTTGGAATGTGAAGTCAAGTGGACCTTAGAAAGCATCACTACAGACAAAGCCAGTGGAGGTGATGGAATTCCAGTTGAGCTGTTTCAAATCCTGAAAGATGATGCTGTGAAAGTGCTGCACTCAATATGCCAGCTAATTTGGAAAACTCAGCAGTGGCCACAGGACTGGAAAAGGGCAGTTTTCATTCCAATCCCAAGGAAAGGGAATGCCAAAGAATGCTCAAACTACCGCACAATTGCACTCATCTCACATGCTAGTAAAGTAATCCTCAAAATTCTCCAAGCCAGGCTTCAGCAATACATGAACCGTGAACTCCCTGATGTTCAGGCTGGTTTTAGAAAAGGCAGAGGAACCAGAGATCAAATTGCCAACGTCTGCTAGATCATGGAAAAAGCAAGAGATTTCCAGAAAAACATCTACTTTTGCTTCATTGACTATGCTAAAGCCTTTAACTGTGTGGATCACAATAAACTGTGGAAAATTCTGAAAGAGATGGGAATACCAGACCACCTAACCTGCCTCTTGAGAAATCTGTATGCAGGTCAGGAAGCAACAGTTAGAACTGGACATGGAACAACAGACTGGTTCCAAATAGGAAAAGGCGTACGTCAAGGCTGCATATTGTCACCCTGCTTATTTAACTTATATGCAGAGTACATCATGAGAAACGCTGGACTGGAAGAAACACAAGCTGTAATCAAGATTGCCGGGAGAAATATCAATAACCTCAGATGTGCAGATGGCACCACCCTTATGGCAAAAAGTGAAGAGGAGCTAAAAAGCCTCTTGATGAAAGTGAAAGAGGAGAGTGAAAAAGTTGTCTTAAAGCTCAACATTCAGAAAATGAAGATCATGGCATCCAGTCCCATCACTACATGGGAAATAGATGGGAAAACAGTGGAAACAGTTTCAGACTTTATTTTTGGGGCTCCAAAATCTCTGCAGATGGTGCCTGCAGCCATGAAATTAAAAGACGCTTACTCCTTGGAAGAAAAGTTATGAGTAACCTAGATAGCATATTCAAAAGAAGAGACATTACTTTGCCAACTAAGGTCCGTCTAGTCAAGGCTATGGTTTTTCCTGTGGTCATGTATGGATGTGAGAGTTGGACTGTGAAGAAGGCTCAGTGCTGAAGAATTGATGCTTTTGAAATGTGGTGTTGGAGAAGACTCTTGAGAGTCCCTTGGACTCAAGGAGATCCAACCAGTCCATTCTGAAAGAGATCAACCCTGGAATTTCTTTGGAAGGAATGATGCTATAGCTGAAACTTCAGTACTTTGGCCACCTCATGCGAAGTGTTGACTCTTTGGAAAAGACTCTGATGCTGGGCGGGATTGGGGGCAGGAGGAGAAGGGGACGACTGAGGATGAGATGTCTGGATGGCATCACGGACTCGATGGACATGAGTCTGAGTGAACTCCAGGAGATGATGATGGATAAGGAGGCCTGGCGTGCTGCGATTCATGGGGATGCAAATAGTCGGACACGACTGAGCGACTGAAGTGAACTGAACTGATGTATATATATATATATATAATATCTCCACTCTTTTTTAATATTCTTTTCCCATATATGCCATTACTGAGTATGGAGTTTAATTTCCTGTGCTATACATCAGATGCTTATTAGTTATTTATTTTATATATATTAGTGTGTGTCTGAAACTCCAATACTTTGGCCACCTGATGCGAAGAGCTGACTCATTGGAAAAGACCGTGATGCTGGGAAAGATTGAGGGCAGGAGAAGGGGACGACAGAGGATGAGATAGCTGGATGGTTATCACCGATGCAATGGACATGGGTTTGAGTGGACTCTGGGCATTGATGATGGATGGGGAGGCCTGGAGTGCTGCGGTTCATGGGGTCTCAAATAGTCGAACATGATTGAGCAAATAAACTGAACTGAGTGTGTGTATGAAAAGAATAATATTTCTGATTCTTACAAAAATGTAGAGGTTTGTTTGGTGTTCTTTGTTTTCTTTCGCCTACTGTTTGGAGAAAAATATACTTTCCCCATTTGTACCTCAGTGTATTTACCCTCAATCATTCAACTGTTTAGATATAATTTTCCAGAAAGTTTTTCAGAATTTTATTTTAACCTCATGGGAGAAGTTTCTTATAATGATCTTAAGCATCAAGATGTTCTATAAGAAAGAGCCCAATGAGATGTATTAATCATTGTCTCATCACATTGATTCAAAGCTTTCTACATTACAGTTATCAAAGTTAATCTTGCCTATAAAATAAATGTTTGCTTATAGATGAATTACCAGTGGAGAGTGATTACTAATTTCATTTTTAATGGAAAGTATTCATTGTCATCAAGATATTGAGATTCATTCTTTTGCCTCCTATTCAGTGTAACTGAAGATGATGCACCACAATGCATAATATTCCTTTTTTCCACTTATTCATTCACTCGACAAATACTTGAGTTCCTACTGTTTATCAGGTAAACGAGAGATACTTGTCAAGAAAAGCATGCACAACTCTTGCCCTCATAGTATTTAAAAATATAGTGCTGGAGACCAAAAACATCAACTAATGATATAAATTAAAGCAAAGTTACAACTCAGATAAAGTCTAGAAAGAGTTTCACAGACCTCTGAGAGCAGTTAATGGTGGATTTGGCCCAGGGAATGACACTGAAATGACAGGAGTTAAATGAACATGTGAGGGAAGAACATTCTATATAGAGGTCAAGTGCATGGCTCCATTCGACAAAATAGAAAAAAAGATTATGAGAGGATGAGACAGGGCCATTGTGGTTTGAGCATGGTATAGTATGTGGCTGGCCAGTAGGTAGAAACCAAAACACTTAAGGATTTTACAGATAAGTGCAACAGTTCTCTCTTGAAACTAAGAGCAAAGGGAAGCCAAAAATCATCCATAGACTATTCTCCTGAGTTTCATGACTGACATACTTCCACGTCGAGATGGCAATGCCCCTCTAAAGCTTATCAGGGAAACCTCTGGGAAATTGAGTAAGCTTATCAGCTTGAAAAATGACAATGGCAAATAATGGCATGGAACTTGCTGTCGAGGTACTGTTCTAAATGTTTCGTATACATTAATTTAATCTTCTCAATAATGCCCTAATGTAGGTCTTATAATCATTACCATTTCACAGATGAAGAGACAAAAGCACAGAGACATTTAGTAAATTGTCTCAGTTCACAATGATACTAAGTTGCAGAACTGATCATTTGAACCTGAGTGGTCTGTCTCCTGAGATTCTGTTTTTAACAATTATGCTTTTTAAGCTCCTCATACAAGTAAATGTATTTTGGCACTAGTATTCAACAGCACTAACATAGCTGTCAGTTTATTACTGTTTTTGTACAAAGAGTGTGATTCTGCATGAAGAACTGGAGAGAGAAGAAGGTTTTCTTGTTTGTTTTTTTCTGCATGGTGTTGGTAAAGGGAAACGGGGATACCAAGGATTTTGATGTAGTTCTGGCTGTCAGTAAAATGATACAGGAATCTTTGGAACATGAATTTCTCATGTTCAGCTGCTTAGCTTCCAAATTTTGAAGTGGATTTGCATCTAGCATTTAAGGAAATGCCTGTGATTATTTGAAACAGAGACTACATGAAAAATAATACTTCATGGGCACATTTTTTAAAAAAGTTAAAAGCCAGGGTAGCAAACGGATGAAACAAATACATTTCAACCTTCACAAAACTAATTGCTTGTGATAAGATTACATTGTACTGAGAGTTTAATGTTATGAAAATGTATTAATATGTAGTATTATCCTCAAGTCTCTAATGTAGTGACTATGTGCAGAACCTTGTTGATAATGCTTTGCTATGTTAAGTGCAGTCTCAGTTTTGTGCTGATATTTTTGAAAAACAGTTATATAGGTTATTGTAACTGTCTTTTCATTATCATGTTATCTGTATATTATAATTAAAATAATTCATATTTTCAGAACACCACAATGATTAGAAAGTAGAACCTAGAGATCTGTTTATCACAATTATAACAATATAATTACAATTAGGTTTTATCCTGTAAGACTGGTTTACATGCTCACTTTTTAAGATAGAACGTTTTTTACTTGGAAATTTAAAAACATAAATTATGCTATTTTAGATAACATTTTAGTGGCAGTATAGAAAAGAAATCTAGATAACATGTCAATTAGTTTATAGAACTGACACATACCAACAAAAATAAACTCTGGCATCCAATTATTTGGGACTGTATGGTGGGAGATTTCTTGAATGTATTATTTTTCTTTTCTTCACCAACCAAAGGTCTCATTTGGAAAGAAATTTCATGCCAACTACTGATAATCAGTTACCTTAGTGAAATGGATAAAAAGATGGCCTGCTTTCACCTGGTCAACTTACAAATGCTGTATCAACTTTGGGGGGGCGGTTAAAGTATGAAACATTATGACATGAGTTTGAACAAGCTCTGGGAGTTAGTGATGGACAGGAAAGCCAAGCATGCTGCAGTTCATGGGGTCTCAAAGAGTGGGACACGACGGTGAACTGAACTGAATTGATGAAACGTTATATTTTTATTGCTTTGTTCTGTCTCTTTCTCTGTCTCCCTATCTCTGCAGTTGTTCTACACAGTGGTAAATTATGTGTTAATTTAATTATATTTTAATGCTGCAACACACTGGATCAGTGATCAAACAGACGTTATGAACTGATACCTGGTATGCTGTGTTTAAATATATCAATCCCTAGAGATCTAAACTCTAATTGTTGCAAAATCCGTTTGAATAACTTACTAGTGAGCATTCATGAAAATGTTTTCACAGTAGAATGTATAGTTTACATTGCTAAATAACAATCTGTACCTATGGATTATCCAAGAGTGTTGGGAAATGGAGACCCAACATAAGGGTGTCATGTATCTTGCAAGATGCTAAATGCCAGCTATGGTTTCTTTATTACATCACGATGGAGAGAGTGCAGCTTCTTTTCTATACACAGTCATCTTTCAGGTGTCTCATCTCTCAGCCACATGCTTGAGTCCTCCACAAACTCTTGCTCACAGCATCACATCCTGGGTTCTGGCAGCCGGTACCAGTCCAGATCAGCAAAGGAAACAGAGTCAGAAACCGTATTCATTTTCTTCCATTCAACTGCCACTTTCACTGAATTGCAGCCTGTGAAGCCTGTCCTACGAAGTACCCACTTACCTGCTCTGGGGTCTTGGTCTAATTCCCTCTGTTCCCATGCCATTTCCAGGGCTTGGGATATATTTAGCAGAAGCAAATTTGGAGGCAACTCTGACCTACGGGTATGAGTGGGATGAATTAGTCCTGACCCACTAACTGTGTTCAAAAGTGCCAACCTTCCCACAAGTGATAATGAAATTGAAGAAGTCGTGAAAGTGGGGCAGAGTTAGAGAAGATGGATAGCAACCCCATTGCCAATTTTCTTCTCTAAACCATTTTCCTCCAGTTCCTCTCCCTATATTCTAGAACATTAAAATCCTGTTCCATTAAATCCATGAATATTGGAAGACAGGGATTCAACTAAAATCTTTTATAAAGATAACATAACATAAGGGGAAAATTACAGTAGGTCACATGAACTTGATACAATTTTGAAATATGTCAATTATATAATTCTCTCTAAAGGGAGATTTTAGACAGGGATTATTGACACTCCTTTTTATATTTCCCTTTGTTGTTTCTCTTGTTTTTTTTTTTTTTTCCTCCTATAAAATAGCATTCATTGCTTAGATAAATTAAGCACAATGTGCTAGTCAATGACCAACAACCCATCAGAAAAACATCCATAAGAATGAAACTAGGACATTTGCACTGATTAAAGAAAAAGAAGTAGTTTGAAATATAACCCTGAATCAAAATCAGTTAAAGGACTTAAAATATATTCATAGTACCAACTTCTTTTCTATATTTTATTTTTAATATAAAACTGGGGTTGTAGAAAAATTCTGAATATAATGATCAAAGACAAATTGTTTACATTCTCTTCTTCTAATAATGCAGTGTGGTGATCACTTGACAGTGCACATGTAGTAATGAACAAATGAATATTAATTGATCAACTGCTGTGTGCCCAGCACTATTGGTACATTTATGAAACTTATGTTTTGAGCAAAGAGATAATACATACAATAGGTAATAATTAGTAAAGTAATTAAAACTAATTTGACATACTATACTGAGACATTCCTAATTATAAAGTGATCTTTTTAGGAAGTTTGAGTAAATTTGCAGGAAATTGCTTAGAGTTTCAGGGTATTGTTAGGTCAGTGGACATAGCTGCTCAGGATGCTATGAAATTTGTACTCTATACTGAATTACTTTTATAGGTGAAGAGAAAGACACTCCCTGGAAAATCTAAGGCCAAGTATTTTTGGAGTTGATGGACAGTCATAAAACAAAGTTGCATAGTGAAAATAGCATTGGACCAAGAACTCGAAATTTTGGGTTCTAGTTTTTTCTCTTTTGCTAAATAATATGGAACTCTGCATAAATTAATTTTTCTGTGATTTCAAGAAGGTATTTTGAAAATTTCTTACTTACATAATGAAGCATTCTAGACAGAGCAGTGTGGTTACCAAGGTGGCCTGAAAATCGCTTGAGAGTCCAGGGAAAGGAGATTGGCTTGGGGTTTTTATGTGATTAGAGGTCGAGGTCAGGTTTAGGGTTCTTACAAGCAGTTTGGGGTTTGTGTGGTTTTAACTTCCTGCTGGCACCAAAAAGGAGAGAGCAAGCACTCCATTATTCTCCTCAGCTTGCTCAGATGTAGGACAGGACAGATGTAGGAAAGACGAATGGTGGGACTTGAAAGCTATCAGAAGTGAAACATCAGAAGTGATATCAACCTTTTTTATTACACAGAGGAATGTATGCGTGCTGAGTAGTTTCAGTCATGTCTGACTCTTTGTGACCCTGTTGCGAACCTGTAGCCAACCAAGCTCCTCTGTCCATGGGATTCTCCAGGCAAGAATACTGGAGTGGGTTGCCATGCCCTCCTCTGGTGTATCTTCCCCTCCCAGGGATCGAATCCATGTCTCTTATGTCTCCTGCATTGGCATTCAGGTTCTTTACCACTATCACCACCCGGGAAGCCCACACAGAGGAATGGTGCACCCTAATGTCATGCAACTTCAATGTGCTGAATTTATTTTTTTTAATGTTTTAACTTATATTTGTATAGTATTTTGTCTATATGTGGACTTTTTAGTCTCATCTCCTGATTTTATAGACGATGAGGCTGAGTATTTAAGAGGTGAGTTTCTCATCTATAATCATAACTAGTATTATGAATGTATCAAGCATTTATTACAAATGTTCCTCAGGTCTGGAATTATTTTGTTTGTATATGTAAATATTATGTTGTGCAGAAAACAAACAAAGAAATATATAATTCCTCAGCCAAATACTTTAGTTATAGATAGATCTAGGCAACATGCTTTTCTACTTTTGCAGTTTATTTCACAGACCATTAATAAAATGCCATTGTATTCAAAGCAGTTTGCTAGGTACTGAGGGAATACAAAAAGTAATAAAAAGAGACTTCTAGGAGCTTATTATATAACATGTTGCTTGAATAATCATTTAATGATGAATTTGCTTAGTATAGGATGCAAATACAGATAATCCAAGCCCACATAAAAGATCCTATTATGTTAATTTGTCATAAATTTAGTTAAATTTAGTTTTTGATTCCACATTAATTGCTTGGAGTATATTGATTACAAGACCTATGCCCACATTAAATTAGCAACCCAAATATTTTGAAGTTTGAGTGAAGCCACAATAAATTATAGGACTTCCCTGGTAGCTTGGATGGTAAAGCCTCTACCTACAATGCAGGAGACCCAGGTTCAATCTGTGGGTTGCGAAGATCCTCTGGAGAAGGAAATGGCAACCCACTCAAGTATTCTTGCCTGGAAAATCCCATGGACAGAGGAGCGTGGTAGGCTACAGTCCATGGGGTCGCAAAGAGTTGACACAACTGAGCGACTTCACTTTACAGTTAATTATTAGAAATTGTATTTTATATTACAAATTATAATATAGTATTCAGTATAATGGGCTTCCCTGGTGGCTCAGACAGTAAAGAATGTGTCCGCAATGTGGGAGACCTGGGCTCGATCCCTGGATTGGGAAGATCCCTAGAGGAAGACATGGCAACCCACTCCAGTATTCTTGCCTGGAGAATCCCCATGCACAGAGGAGCCTGGTGGGCTACAGTCCATGGGATTGCAAAGAGTCAGACACACCTGAATGACTTAGCAAAGAATTGAGTATAATACAGCCTCAATGTGTATGTTTCAAGAGATTGATATTATCTGATAAATCATTTTAATTATTGTCTGCATTTTTATGGTAAATGTTAATCCATATACCCAATTGACATTTTGATGACAAACGAAATACAATAAAACTCTTATTTTTATCATTGCCATTTTACTGCATTTATTTATTTATTTACTTTTCTCTGCCAAAATAAAATTTAGGACCAAAGTTGAAATGTTCTTCATGATGTAATTTGGATTTGTTTGCCATTGGCAAATTAAAATACTAACATTGGTGTGGTGCTAAAGATGTTTTCTGTAATAGACGATAGTGGAGTTGTTTTAGTAAAAAAAAAAAAAAAATTGAAACTATCAAAAAATTATACACAATAAATTGAAAGTACCATAATTGAGGCTTCTGTCCATCTAGTCTAGTCAATAAATATCTCACAGTGAGGATATTGCTTGACAACCCTTACAGTATTTTAGTTTATATGAAAGAGAATTGCACCAAAGTAGCATGAGATTAAATTATGACTATTCACAAGGAAATATATCAAAATAACATTATTATTTCAGGATTTAGGAAGTTCTTAAGGCAGAAAATTCCCATTCTTGGAAACTTCAATAATGAAAAGTAGAAAATAAAGTACATATACATTTAAATACATATTTTATTAAATCTAGAATTTCATGGATTATATGGAATTATATATTTACACCAAGAAATAAAAAGATTCAACTTGCTAAACTCTGACACCATCAATTTTAAGGGGCATCTTGATTTTGGGAATACTAAAATGTGAAAAAAATCAAAGAAATAAGGTTTATCCTGTAATTTTAGAACATTTTAAAATTTAGTAACATCCATGTAATGTAGCTCTGTACTCAATCCTCTACAAGGTTTAATGATTATAGTACTATATGGATCTTATTAAAGTAAGTATTTCTTGCAAGTCTGTACAATACAACAATGTTCCAATGAAAGTATTAGCATAAACAAGAATGGGATTCATACTATGGCTTCATTGTATGTTGAAAATCTTGTTCTCTTCCCCCCGCCCCCATTTCCTTCAGTAGTTGTTTTCCATTTCATGACTTCTGAATAAATTGCTTGAATTTGCTTTAACTACTTGATTTAGGATTTATCTTTTCTACATTTTTGGTATGAAACCACAGCACATGCACTTTATGCCCCTAGGCTTTAGAAATACAGGGAGAAGCAAGAGGCACATGGGTTATGGCAAAAGTTCACTCATTATGAAGTGATAATTTTACAGGTTAAGGTTAGGGTCTAAAGGGAAGAAAACAGAATAGAAAGCAATGAGAAAACTTACATCTTCTTTCATCTCAAGAATTCTCAGACTGAATCTCAAAGCTATGATACTTATTGAATGGAATGATCACTAAGAAGTATGGTTAGAAATATGACATGTCCCCTAAAAAACAATTAGGGTAGAAATTGCCTGTTTCCTGGCCCCAGGGCAATTAACTTATAATCTATACTTAAATGATCTAGCTTTTAAAAGAAAATTAATTTGAGAACTAATTGCTTCTTAAACACTGATATTCACAGTACAACTTGTAGCTTTTCTAGAGGTAAGCATTGAATCCCCTCTGGCCTAGAAAAAGAACAAACTCAAAAATAAGAGGTTTTCAGAAATATTTACCTCAAAGAAAAATACAAGAGGAAAATGTTACAGTTTCCATTTTATGTCTTTGGTGAAGGATATTTATTAATTTTTATAGCTTATCTTTCTTTCCCTTTCACAGAAATGTATTCTCATGTGACTTTTAGAAAGACAAAAAATTATAAGTATAGCCTATTTGAATATTAGAAGTGTTTATTACATATGCTATCATTTTTATCTTTCCAGTGGTGGCCCATACGCTATACTATCAGTGTCATTTTATGTCTTATTTTTCAACTGAATTTACTATTGAGTTGAAGAGATGTTACGCAAAATGAACTGTGAGAGGTATAGATCTAGATTTCGCAGTTTGTGTAGGAAGCAATTTGAAATTAAAACCACTAGGGACTAGTAGACATTGAAAAATAACTAAGAGAAGAACTGAAAGAATATGAAGGAAGGAAAATAAGTTTATCTTTGCAACAATATAGGAATGATTCTCTACTGTTCATTTATTGATGTTCCATGCATCCCTGGTGGCTCAGATGGTAAAGAATCTGCCTGCAATGCAGAAGACTCCAGTTCGACCCCTGAGTTGGAAAGATCCCCTGGAAAAGGGAATGGTAACCCACTCCAATATTCTTGCCTGGACATTTCCATGAACGCCTGGTGGGCTACAGTCCATGGGGTCCCAGAGATGGACACAACTGAGCGACTAACACTTCTATGAATAAAAATGTCTCTTTTTGAGTAGGTGAATCATGAAATTGCAAACATGAAATAATTGTCCCTTAGTGAATTTTATTCCTTTAGAGTTTTACTGAAGTACTACTTCTATTTCTGCTGTCCCTAAAGCAACACAAAGTCTCTTGTTTTGTTAGACAGCTAAGCTGAGGGCATTTTGTTCTCTGAATTCCATTGCCTCTGTGTTATTTTTTAAAAAGAAACATGTGAAAGTTAAAAACAACATGGCCACAGGAGAAGCATTAGATAAAACTGCACAGCTGAAAGTAAATTTTAAAAAGTAAATTACGAGCACAACATGATGCTAATACCCGGTACCTGTTTCTATATTCTGTGCCATGCCTACAGGTGAAGATCAATCTCTTTTTCAGCCTGTTAGTTCCCCCTATTCAAATTGGGAAATGAGTCTCCTGTGATGTTACCTAGAAATACTATCACTCTTCACTTATTTATTTTTAAGGCATCTTTTCCCTCCTGAAATGATGTCTGCTGTGTCCTTTGTTACCAATGAGCCATTGAATGGCATGCCATTCTATTATTTCCTGATCAAAGAAGAAACTGTGTGTGTCAGGGTGTGTTGCTCTCAAGAAATCATTTTAAAAAATACTCAGAATTAACTACATTAGAGGATGTTAAATAAATATATCAAGAGATAACACACTGGCCAATTTTTAGACCGGTCTTTTCCCAGCGTTTATGAGAGAAAAAAAAAAAACTTGTTTTATATAATATCAGACTCATATTTAGATTTAATAGACAGCATCCTTCTTACAATTTGAGTTGCACAAAGGAAGATTCATCTTCCAATTACCTCTCATAATTTTCTTTAACATTGCCGTGGTGTCTTGAAAATTTCACATTATCTATTTGGGGTGAAGCACTGAAAGCTAATATCAAAGTGCAAACGATATAAAACATGGGAAATATTTTAAGCCATTATCAAACAATAGTTTACCTTGTATGAGGTTTGATTTCCAAAATGGGGCAGAGGATAAATCTGTATTGATTGGGAAAGAAAGTAAGTCCTATAACTTGGATCAACTGTTGTAAGTGAGGTTTCTGGATGGCGGAAAACAGATTAAAAAAAAAAAAAAAAGATTAGAGGGAAACCTCTCCTACTTAACAATCCTGCCTAGGGCTAATCTTAAATGTACACGTGTTATAAACAAAGCACAGGTTTAGCTAATTCCCAGGTTTGCTAAATGATCAATGATATTAACCTAAAGGGCACCTAAAGGCCAAAATACTCCAGAGAAAAATATGTCATAATGAGAGGCTGAAACTGAGTGTTGAGAACACCAGTAAGTGGGATGGGAATTTTCTAACTAGTCATAAACCTATCCTTAACTTATAAGAACACATACTTGAGTTTATAACATGTTTGTAAGGGTTATTTTGTAGATATAGCTAATGCATCTTGAGTTTTCAGATTGAATTTCCTGTTCTCTAAGTAGAGATGAGGGTATTTCCGCCTGAGAGTCTTGGGAGTTAGTAAGCATTCTCTCTCTCTATTTTTTCTTTTTTTTTTTGTTGTGGCTAAATATATATAATTCTTCCCTGGCAGCTCAGATGGTAAAGAATCTGCATGTCAGTACAAGAGACACAGGTTTGAACCCTGGGTTGGGAAGATGCTCTGGGGAAGGGAATGGACCCACTCCAGTATTCTTGGCTGGGAAATTCCGTGGACAGAGGAACCTGGCTGGCTACAGTCCACGGGGTTGCAAAAGAGTCAGACACTATGTAGTAACTAAACAGCAACAACAAATATAAATACGTAACATACAATTTACCAATTTGACTGCTTCTAAGTGTGCAGCAAACAGCCTCCCATCCCCCTAGCACCTAACCATCACCATTCTACTTTCTATCTCTAAATATGACTGCTCAAGACATTTCACATAAAGTACAGCATTTGTCCTTTTGTGACTGGTTTATTCCATTTAGACTAATATCTTCATAGTTCGTTCATGTTGTAGCACGTATCAAAATTTCATTCCTTTTTAGAGATGAATAATATTCTACCATATGTATATAATACACTTTATTCATACATTCATCTGTTCAAGAACACTTGGATTGGTTTCACGTTTTGGCTATTGTGAATAATGCTGCTATGAATGTGATTGTACAAATATCAGAGTACCTGCTTTCAATTCTGTTAGGGTGTAGACTTAGGGTTAGGGAGGCCTGGTGTGCTGCAGTCCATGGGGTTGCAAAGAGTTGAACGTGACTTAGTGACTAAACAACAACAACATAGACTTAGAAGTGGAATTGCTGGATTATATAATAATTCTATGTTTAATTTTTTAGAAACTATCATATCATTTTCCATAGCAACTGTACTATTTTACATTTGTACCAGCAATGCATAAGAGTTATTATTTCCCCATATCCTCTATATCCATTTCTCTGTATCATTTCTCCAATCCTCCATATTGCCAACACATTATTTTCTGCTTTTGTTGTTGTAGTAGTTGTGGTTGTTTGGTAGTAGTTCTCCAAATGAATTTAAAGTGGAATCTCATCATGGTTGATTTTAACTCCCCTAATGATTAGTGATGGAGAAGGCAATGGCATCCCCCTCCAGTACTCTTGCCTGGAAAATCCCATGGATGGAGGAGCCTGGTGGGCTGCAGTCCATGGGGTTGCTAAGAGTCAGACATGACTGAGCAACTTCACTTTCACTTTTCACTTTCATGCATTGGAGAAGGACATGGCAATCCACTCCAGTGTTCTTGCCTGGAGACTCTCAGGGACAGAGGAGCCTGGTAGGAGGCCCGTCTATGGGGTTGCACAAAGTCGGTTACGACTGAAGCGACTTAGCAGCAGCAGCGATGATTAGTGATGCTGAGCAACTTTTCATGTACTTATTGGCCATTTGTATATCTTTTCAAGTTCTTTGTCCATTTTTAAAACATGTTGTTTTCTATTCTGTGGTTGAGTTGTAGGATTAATTTATATATTGTGGATATTAATCTCTCATTAAATATATGATTTTCAAATGCTTTCTGCCACTCTGTGGGTTTCTTTCTCATGTGTTAATACTGTCCTTTGATGCACCAAGCTTTAAATTTTGATGAAGTCATTGTATAAAATTTTTCTTTTTTGTTTGTATTTTGATGCATTATCCAAAAAATAATTGCCAAATCCAATGTCATGAAGCTTCCCTGTCTTTTCTTCTAAGAGTTTTATAAGTTTTCACTCTTACTTTTATATCTTTGGTCCATTTGAGTTAATTTTTATATATGGTTTGCTCATCTTGCACCCTGAGAAAGTTACTTGGGAATATTCTAATGGGTGAGCATTTACTGTATGTTGGACGTTGTGTTCAACGCCTTATATCTATTATCTCATTTAGTCCCTCAAATTGTCTTATTAGGCAAATATAGTGTATCCCAACTTTGGAAATGCAGAAAGTGTGAAGAAAAGTTAAATAAATTATCCAGAAACAAAAACTTACCTACTAAGTGGCAGAACTGGGATTCAAGTCATTTCTGTTTAACTCCTAAGACCATGTGTTTAAGATCTATGCTACATTGGTAAAATACACATAAATTTTAATATATATATATATATAAAATTTATTTATAAGTTTTCAGCTTAATAGTGTTTTAGGATATATCTTGAAACAAGTATGTTGTTTGGCTTTCCCTCACCTCATTTCAATCAGAAGACCAAAATTTTGTGAAGCAGAAAGAGCCTCAGCCATTTGTAAAAGTATGAATACACAAAAAATAATATCAGTGTCCCTAAGTGATAGATGTAATGGAAAAGTTACATATAAGTTCAAGGAGAAGAGGAAAAGAGTTTCCTGGAAATTCATATCAAAATCGTGAAATCCATGTACAAAATGGTAGCAGTACCCTTAGGGTGTCATTGCAACTGGATGGGTTGGATGCTTAGTACAACTAGAGAAGTTGAACTTTATGACTAGGATGTGAGTCTTTTTCATATCCCTATGCCACAAATGTGACATTGAAACAATATAGCCCAGAGACATGAATCAGACATAAAAGTAGCACTATGGGCAGTAAACAGTAAAAATTGTTATGAACAAACACTGTTAAATTTGATGTATAACACACCAAAGACTGCAGATACCTAAAACAAAGGCAATGGATACTTAATCTTTATAAATCTCAGTGTTCTTCTATTTAAACTATGAATAATAACTAAATCATAAGATATTGATGAAGATAAAAGACATATAAAACACCTAATAGAGGTCACCTGTAGGTATCATTGATGTTCATATTCTTCTTAGTACCTCTTACATCCCTACTGACTTTGGACACTCTCATTTTCTAGGAAGACAGGGAAACACTATGCTACTTTCAATATTCCCAGTCTAAGAATCTATGTAATTAATTCTTTTAGAATGTAGTCTGGGGAGAAAATTTGCTCCTGGAGTGCAAGCATGTTTCTTTTGATCAGACCATGAATATTATATAATTGCTCACACTTCTCTCTGTTTTATTTGCCAAGAAGTTCATTTAAGCCTCATACATACTAACAATGATTATATTCACCTTTGCTAACCTTTCTTACATATTTAGTATATGTACCTACTTTCATTTTAGCAACTGCATTGCACTGAGTTATCTTTTATTATTAGCTTCCTCAAGTTATTTTTGGAATAATCAAATACAATTACAACTTTTTAATAACACCAATAATAATATCAGATGCTATTTGAAATAGAAGACTATAGGAAATTTAGAATAATTAGCAAATTGATTGATTGTTATTAAAGAAAAGTAACAAAAAGGCAGGCAACTTTAGTCTCCAGAAATTTGATCCACAATAACCATGATTTGATTTTTATTAGTCAAGTAACTGACTTTAATATCCTAGATGGTATATTCTACTTGTTGTTTTATTCCTAATTTAAAGTAGCAGTTAGCTCTGGGCCATTCCTTTAGGAAATAAGAGGCAGTGGAATTGTATAATTAGAATATGAAAGTATAAAAGTTGTATATTGCCCTTGGCTTGATTTTATAAGCACTTGTAAAATCAAATACTTCATAGATAGTGCAGGTACCTTTTTTTTTGTAGATCATATTGTTAAACTTCCTCAATTTGCAGTTGAAAAAGTACAGTCTCAAAAAGGTGAATGTCTTACTAAAGACCATATTGCTGATTGGTGATAAAATCGAGATTAGATTTCATAACCTAAGAATTGGAAGAAACCCCCCAAAAGTTCATCTTCTTTATCCTCATAATACATTTATTCCCATATGGTGCATTTCTTACACTAATTCAGCTTTTTAAAATGTGACCAACAAAACAAAACTATGAGGCTGAAGAAATCAGTCTCCCTGACATCAGACTATACTACAAAGCTATAATAAGCAAAATGGTATGACACTGGCACAAAAAAAGATACATAGATCAATAGAATAGGAAAGAAAGCCCAGAAATAGCACACCCAACACACCTGTGGTCAATTAATCTATAACAAAGGAGGCAAGACTATATAATGAAGGAAAGACAGACTCTTCAATAAGTGGTGCTGGCAAATCTACACAAGCACATGTTACAAAATGAGATTAGAACATTCTTCAGTGCCATACATAAAAATAAATTCAAAATTGATTAAAGACCTAAATGTTAAGACCAGATACTATAAAACTCTTAGAGGCAAACATAAGCAGAACACACTTTGACATGAACTGCAACAAGATCTTTTCCAAGCCATTTCCTAGAGTAATGGAAATAAACAAATGGGACGTAATTTAACTTAAAAGTTTTTTTACAACAAAGAAAACTATGAACAAAATGAGAAGAAAACCTATACAATGGGAGAAAATATTTGCAAATGATGTGACTGACAAGGGTTTAATCTCCAAAATATACAAACAACTTATATAACTCAATAACAAATAAGCAAATAACCCAATCAAAAACTGGATAAAAGACCTAAATAGACATTTCTCAGAGTAAGACAGAAAGATGTTCAACAGGCACATGAAAAGATATTTAACATCATAATCATCAAGGAAATGCAAATAAAAACTCTAATGTGGTATCAACCCACACCAGTTAGAATGACTATCATCAAAAAGCACTAGATAATAAACTCTAGAGAGTTTGTGGAGAAAAAGGAACCCTCATTGGTGACAATGCAAATTGGTACAGTCACAAAGGAGAACAATAGGTGTGTCTTTTAAAAAACTAAAAATGCAGCTACCATATGTTCCAGCAATCTCATTCCTAAACATATATCCATGTTGCTGTTGTTGAGTCGCCCAGCTGTGTCCAACTATTTGTGACCCCATGGACTGCAGCAAAAGAGGATTCCCTGTCCCTCACATCTCCCGAAGTTTGCCCAAGTTTATGTCCATTGCATCGGTGATGCCATCTAGCCATCTCATCTTCTGATGCCCTCTTCTCCTTCTGTCCTCAATATTTCCCAGAATCAAGGGCTATTTCAATGAGTCAGTTGTTCACATTAGATGACCAAGATACTAGAGTTTCAGCTTCAGTATCAGTCCCTCTGACAAGTATTCAGGGTCGATTTCCCTCAAAATTGACTCCTTTGAACTCCTTGCTGTCCAAGGGACTTTCAGAGTGTTCTCCAGGGCCACAATTCAAAAGCAGCAATTCTTTGGTATTCTGCGTTCTTTATGGTCCAGCTCTCACGACTCTAGTGACCACTGGGAAGTCCATAGCCTTGACTATATTAACCTTTGTTGGCAGAGTAAAGACTCTGCTTTTCAACACACTGTCTATGTTTGTTACAGTTTTCCTGCCAAGAAACAATTGTCTTCTGATTTCATGGCTGCAGTCACCATTTGCAGTGATTTTAGAGCCCAAGAAGAGAAAATATGTCACTACTTCCACCTTTTCCCCTTCTTTGTGCCTTGAAATAATGGGGTTGGATGCCATGATCTTAGCTGTTTTAATATTTAGTCTTAAATCAGCTCTTTCACTCTCCTCCTTCACCCTCATCAAGAGGCACTTTAGTTCCTCTTAGCTTTCTGCTATTAGAATGATATCAGCTGACTATCTGAGGTGGTTGATATTTCTCCAGCCTATCTTGATTCCAAACTGATTGTCTGAGGAGGCCTTACAAGAAAAGAAGAGAAGCTAAAGGCAAAGAAGAAAATGAAAGCTATATCCATCTGAAAGCAGAGATCCAAAGACTAGCAAGGAGAGATAAGAAAGCCTTTCTAAGTGAACAATGCAAAGAAATAGAGGAAAACAATGGAATAGGAAATACTAGAGATCTCTTTAAGAAAATTAGAGATACCAAGTTAATATTTCATGCAAAGATGAGCACAATAAAGGAAAAAAATAGTATGGACTTAATAGATGAAGAAGATATTAAGAAGAGATGATGAGAATACACAGAACTATACAAAAAAGATCTTAATGACCTAGATAACCATGATGATGTGATCGCTCACCTAGAGCCAGACATCTTGGAGTGTGAAGGCAAGTGGGCCTTAGGAAGCATTACACAAACAAAGCTAGGGAGAGTGATAGAGTTTCAGGTGAGCTATGTCAAATCCTAAAAGATGATGTTGTGAAAGTGCTGCACTCAATATGCCACAAATTTGGAAAACTAAGCAGTGGCCAAAGGACTGGAAAATGTCAGTTTTCATTCCAATGCCAAAGAAGGGCAGTGCCAAAGAATGTTCAGAGAACTGCACAATTGCACTCATTTCACAAGCTAGTAAAGAAATGCTCAAAATTCTCCAAGCTAGGCTTCAACAGCATGTGAACCATGAACTTCCAGGTGTTCAAGCTGGATTGAGAAAAGACAGAGGAACCAGAGATCAAATTGCCAAAATTTGTTGTATCATAAAAAAGCAAGAAAATTCCAGAAAAACATCTACTTCTGCTTTATTGACAACACCAAAGCCTTTGACTGTATGGATCACAATAAACTGGAAAATTCTTCAAGAGATGGAAATACCTTACCTGCCTCCTGAGAAACCTGTATGCGTGTCAAGAAGCAACAGTTAGAATCAGACATGGAAAAACGGACTGGTTACTAATTGGGAAAGGAATATATCAGGGCTGTATATTGTCACCCTGCTTACTTAACTTATATGCTGTGAACATCATGCAAAATGGATGACGCACAAACTGGAATCAAAATTTCTGGGAGAAATACCAATAACCTCAGATATGCAGAGGACACCACCCTTATGGCAGAAAGTGAAGAGGAACTAAAGATCCTCCTTTTTTTCTTTTTTTAAAGAGCTTCTTAATAGGATGGGGAGAACACTTTCTCCCCCACAAATTCATCAAAAGAACATTTAAATGCTGAGTAAATTCCACAAAACAACTTCTGAATGCCAACAGAGGACATCAGGCACCCAGAAAAGCAGCCCATTGTCATCTAAAGGAGGTAGGAAAAAATATAAAAGACAAAAAAAGAGACAAAAGAGGTAGGGATGGAGCTCTGCCCCAGGAAGGGATTCTTGAAAAGAGAGAAGTTTCCAAACACCAGGAAACACTCTCACTTTCTAGTCTGTAGTGAGCCTTGGGAGCACAGAGGGCAACATAACGGGAAGGAAAAATAACTAAACAATTAAAACCCACAGATTACGTGCCCAACAGTAACTCCCTCAGCAGAGGAGCAGCGCAGACACCTGTGCCCGCCACTAGCAAGTGGGGGCTGGGCAGGGAGGCTCGGGCTGCATTGCTTAGAATAAGGACTGAGCCTGAATGCCCCGAGGGCAATCTGAGCAAACTAACTTGGGCTAGCAAACCAGACTGTGGGATAGCTACGATGCGAAAAGCCAGCCGTAACCTAAGACACCATCAGGAAAATGCACAGAACAAAGGACTGAACAGAGATAGCTGGCTGCAGACCATCCCCCTCTGGTGACAGGCAGCCAGAGCTGGAAGGGGGCAATCGCATCCCCAGAGAGACATTATCTACCAGACTGCAAGCAGGCTTCTTTGCTAACTAAGACTTCTTGGGGTTCTGGACGGTCAACATCCGCCTGAGAAGGGGCGCCAGAGGTACACCCAGAAAACCGAGCAGCAGGGACGGGGGAGGCGATGAGTTGCAGAGACCGCGCTCCCCAAACACCTCATCACCTGAGCTGCTCGGATCTAGGAAGGGCACAAAACGCAGGCCTGACCAAGTCTGCACCTCTGAGGACTACCCGAATGCCTGAACCTGAGTGGCTTTGACCTGGGAGGTGCAGGCAGCCAAGGGCTGGCTTTGGACGGTTCCTTCCAGAGCAACCTAGAGCCTGAGCAGTGTGGGCAGGGAGAGCACATGCGCCATGAGCGGGGGCAGGCTCGTTGTGGCTGAGGCACTGTGAGCACACGCCAGTGTTATTTGCTTGCAGTGTCCCTCCCTCTCCACAGCGTGACTGAACAAGTGAGCCTAAAAAAAGTGACCACCACTGCCCTCCTTGTGTTAGGGCAGAAATCAGACACTGAAGAGACCCGCAAACAGAAGAAGCTAAAACAGAGGGAACCTCCTTGGAAGTGACAGGTGCAATAGATTAAAACCCTGTAGTTAGTACTGACTACATCAGAAAGGGCCTCTAAATCTTGAGAAATATAAGCCGGACCAAGGAATTATCCGAAAATGAACTGACCCCACACAGCCCACAACAACACCAGAGAAAATCCTAGATATATTTTTACTATTTTCAGGATCATTCTTTTTTTTTTTTTTAATTTTTAAGTCCTTTATTACTCTCTTAATTTTCATTTTTATAACCTGCTATTACTTTGAAAAAAAAAAGACCCTATTTTTTTAAAGCAAACCATATATATATATATATATGTGTGTGTGTGTGTGTGTGTGTGTGTGTGTATATATATATATATAATTTTTGTAACTTTGTTTTATATCTTCTTCTTCTTCTTTTCTTTAATATTGTATTTTTGAAAATCCAACCTCTACTCTAGATTTTTAATCTTTGCTTTTTTGTATTTGTTATCAATTTTGTACCTTTAAGAACCCAATCTTCAGTACCTATTTTTACTTGGGAGCGAGTTTACTGGCTTGGCTGCTCTCTCCTCCTTTGGACTCTCCTTTTTCCCCACCAGGTCGCCTCTGTCTCCTCCCTCCCCCTTCTCTTCTCTACCCAACTCTGTGAATCTCTGTGTTCCAGACGGTGGAGAACACTTAGGGAACTGATTACTGGCTGGATCTGTCTCTCTCCTTTTGATTCCCCCCTTTTATCCTCCTGGCCACTTCTGTCTCCTTCCTCCCTCTTCTAGTGGCCCAGACTGTGGAGTGCACATAAGGAAGTGATTACAGGCTAGCTTGCTCTCTCCTCTTTTTATTCCACCTCATTATATTTGGGCCACCTCTAACTCCCTCCTCCCTCTTCTCTTCTCCATGTAACTCTGTGAACCTCTCCGGGTGTCCCTCACTGTGGAGAAACTTTTTATCTTTAACCTAGATGTTTTACCAATGGTGCAATATAGAAGGAAAAGTTTTGAGAATACTGTAAAAATAAGACTGAAAACCAGAAGCAGGAGGTCCGAGTCCAAATCCTGAGAACACCAGAGAACTCCTCACTCCAGGGAACATTAATCAACAGGAGCTCATCAAATGCCTCCATACCTACACTGAAACCAATTACCAGCCAAGGGCCAAGAAGTTCCAGAGCAAAACATACCATGCAAATTCTCCAGCAACACAGGAAAGCAGCCCTGAACTTCAGTATACAGGCTGCCCAAAGTTACACCAGAACCATTGACATCTCATGAATCATTACTGGACACTTCATTGCTCTCCAGAGAGAAGAAATCCAGCTCCACCCACCAGAACACCAACCCAAGCTTCCCTAACGAAGAAACCTTGACAAGCCACCTGTACAATCCCACTCACAGTGAGGAAACTACACAACAAAGAGAACTCCACAAACTGCCAGAATACAGAAAGGCCACCCCAAACTCAGTAATATAAACAAGATGAAGAGACAGAGGAATACCCAGCAGGTACAGGAACAAGATAAATGCCCGCAAAACAAAACAAAAGAGGAAGAGATAGAGAATCTACCCGATAAATAATTCCAAATTATGATAGCAAAAATGATCCAAAATCTTGAAATCAAAATGGAATCACAGATAAATAGCCTGGAGACAAGGACTGAGAAGATGCAAGAAAGGTTTAACAGGACCTAGAAGAAATAAAAAAGAGTCAATATATAATGAATAATGCAATAAATGAGATAAAAAACACCCTAGAGGCAATAAATAGTAGAATAACGGAGGCAGAAGATAGGATTGGTGAAGTAGAAGATAGAATGGTAGAAATAAATGAATCAGAGAAGAAAAAGAAAAACGAATTAAAAGAAATGGGGACAGTCTCAGAGACCTCCAGGACAATATTAAATGCCCCAACATTCGAATCATAGGAGTCCCAGAAGAAGAAGACAAAAAGAAAGACCATGAGAAAATACGTGAGGAGATAAGAGTTGAAAAATTTCCTAAAATGGGGAAGGAAAAAATTACTCAAGTTCGAAAAATCCAGAGAGTCCCAAACAGGATAAACCCAAGGCAAAACACCCCAAGACACATATTAATCAAATTAACAAAAATCAAACACAAAGAACAAATATTAAAAGCAGTAAGGGAAAAATAACAAATAACACACAAGTGCCGGGGTCCAGCCTCGGTGGATCTAGAGCAATTCAAAGCAGGGATGGAGTCAGCATCCTAGGAATTAATTGTTTAAGTAAAGATATAGAGGGAGATTAGAAAGAAATAGTGTAGTAGGAAAATACTAGTGGAGAAAAAGAGGCTGAATACCATGGTTTACATGGGATACAAATAAAGCTTCAAGACAAGAAGCTTGCACCACCTATGTGGGCCACTGGCGCCCACTTGAATAGCGGAGAGTTTCCCTCCTTGGGCTCCCTCTTGCATGGATCTTAAAAGCCAGGGCAAAATTAGCAGGCTTGGCAAGCACCCACGCTCCACATGGAAATTCAGCCAGAAAAACGGAGAATAAGAAAGAATGACATGGGGGAATCAGTCTTTCCAGAAACTGATCTGTTTTCTTTATTTTCAGGTTTGCTTATATACTTTTTGTTATACATAGGGATGAATGGAAATTTTAAAGTTACAAGGGGGTCAGCAGTCCTGACCTTTATGAAAATCAGGTGCTTCTTATTAATGTATACAAAAAGGTCTTAGGGGTTTTACATCATCTGTCCATGAGGCCTGCTGACATTTTATGGCCCTTTCTGATAACGGTCAGTCAACCAGAAAACTTATTTTCCAGGAGTGATTTTTCTTAAACCAGGCACCACCCTCCAAAGGTACCAGATAAAGTTGCATTCCTGTAGGCTGAGGGTGTAGTGGGTTACAATTAAGAAAGGAATTTACTTAGCCTAAGGTTAACATGATTAATCTTAAAGGTTAATACTTATTTCTTCTATATACTAGTTATATTCATTATAAGGGCAGGGAATATGGAGACTTAGCAGCAAATATTGACCCAACAAATGAAAACCCCTTCACCAATAAAATTCCTAATCAACCCACTATAGTAATAATTTCTAACTTCCTAAAAGAATCTGCCTTTAGTAAGTCTAAAACATCTTGTGCTTCTCACAGTTGGGAGGCTGTAAACAATCACATGTGGCCTTACAAACCTATACAGGCAGGCTCAGAGGAGTTTGTAAGTTGAAACAATCTTGCCACGCCCAGGAATTTGTATTAACTGGAGCTATAGGTTAACTCCTTCTCCGAGAGAGGTGGGGGACAGCTCCCCGTAAAGTCAGAGGTGTAGGTGAGAGCATAAAGCAGTAAAGTAGGCAGACTCTGGTTATGGGGATAGATGCTCAGGAACAGGGGGTTTCCTGAGGCTCGATCCCACCTTTGCATATGCCGAAGCCTCCTTCCTCATGACCTTTGCCACAGGTGGAGTTCCTCCCGCTGGCTCCCGGGACACAAGGGGATTCCAATAAGGATAACAGCTGATCTTTCAATAGAAACTCTTCAGGCCAGGAGGGAATGGCAAGATATACTTAAAGAAATGAAAGAAAATAACCTACAGCCCAGATTACAGTACCCAATAGGATCTCATTCAAATATGAAGGAGAAATCAAAAGCTTTACAGACAAGCAAAAGCTGAGAGAATTCAGCACAACCAAACAAGCTCTCCAACAAATGTTAAAGGATCTTCTCTAGATGAGAAACACAAAAAGGGTGTATAAACTCGAACCCAAAACAATAAAGTAAATGGCAAAGGGATCATAGTTATCAATAATTACCTTAAACGTAAATGGGTTGAATGTCCCAAACAAAAGGCAAAGACTGGCTGAATGGAGACAAAAAAAAAAAAAAAAAGATCCCTATATATATATATTGTCTACAAGAGACCCACCTTAAAACAGGGGAGACATACAGACTGAAATTAAAGGGATGGAAAAAGATATTCCACACAAATAGAGACCAAATGAAAGCAAGAGTAGTAATACTCATATCAGATAAAATAGACTTTAAAACAAAGGCTGTGAAAAGAGACAAAGAAGGTCACTACATAATGATCAAAGGATCAATCCAAGAAGATGTAAAATTATAAATATATATGCACCCAACATAGGAGCACTGGAATATGTAAGACAAATGCTAACAAGCATGAAAGGGGAAATTAACAATAACACAATAATAGTGGGAAAATTTAATACCCCACTCACACCCATGGAAAGATCAACTAAACAGAAAATTAACAAGGAAACACAAACTTTAAATGATACAATAGACCAGTTAGACATAACTGATTTCAGTGAAAACACATCTTAATATCTGTTGGAAAAATAACACAGAAAAAGATTGTTGACCTAAAAACACATTTCAAAAATTTGACCTGATGCCAGTAAGCGCAAAGTATACAGTCTTTAAAAGATATATGAAATACATCCTTTTATTAGATATGATTATCATGCATGCAAGAAGCATCAGCCTATTTGGAAATACTGATTCAAAGGGATGGAATTACTCAGAATATTAAGTAATTGAATAATTAAGATGGATATCATAATAAAAATATAAATAGAAAACACTCAACTGTCTAAACATTAAGCAATATTGTTCCAAATAATTATTTAACCAATGAAAGAAATGAGGAATTATAAAATATTTTCAACTGAATGAAAATTAGGGTTTATCAAAGTATATCAAAACTGATGAAATGATAAAGCAACATTTAAAGGCTGCTTTAGTGTCCAACGTAAATGTGGAAAGAGTTCTCAGTTGTCCTGAAAACACAGACTCTAATGTTTTGTGTTTTTTCCTTAGAAAATGCTCTCCTCATTTATTAAGCACAGTGCTTTTCTTTGGAATAAAGTATGTCTTCCAAGATTCCACCAATCCCTGCAACCAGGTCCTTTGCCATGTGACCTTGAAATTCTTCCCCTTAGAGGCAGAGAATTCCCACCCCTTGACTATAAATGGGCTCATGTGACTTGCTTTAACCAATGGGATTTTAACAGTGGTGAGGAAAGCAGAAGCTCCAGTGTACTTGAACGGCTGAGCTTGCTGCCAAGAGCCTTAGGCGTTCCCAGGAGAAGAACTCTCCCCTGATGACCTCCACTTCTCCAGTTTGAGCTCCCATTAAGCACATGCCAGTAGACCTGAGCCTAAATTAAGCTCAGGACCAGAAGCTTGAAGGAGAGGAGCTGATCTGAACCCTAGCTGACCTACAGACCCATGAACAAGAAGAAATGACTGTTCCTATTCCTTTCAGCCTTAGATTTTGGGGATAATTTGTTGTAAAGGGAATTTGACTGATACCCTCTCTAAAAAACATCTTGGAACAATAAATGTCTGTGTATAATATTAGTTGATTACAAATACATGGAAGGATCACCAGGCAATCACCTATTTTTTGGTTAATCAACATATATACCAATTTATAATTCCCCTCAACTCTAGAGCAAGTGTGAACATTTAGATTGATATTATATGAATAATGTATGTGTATGCATTTATTCAGTCTGATTTTAAAATATTAAAGAACTTGCACTTAAATTTAAATGACTAGTGGGATTTTTGTTAAGCCTGGTAATCCATTTTAGTTCCAAAGGTAGCAGTTTTATCATGCAAATATGGGGCCACTATTTTTCCTGTTATAATCCTCAACTGAAAAATAATTTATTTCTTTAGATTCCTTGTAGTTAATTCTATCATTTGTACTGCAGGGTGACCTAAGCCAGGCTTTCAGTTTGTTTTACTTAATAAGACATATTGCTGGCATGTTCTCAGATTTCATCTGACAAACGAGCTTAGTGAGAACAGGAGCAGAACAAAGAGTCAATACTATTTTTCTTGCTTATTAGCTTCCAAACATCTCAGGATACAAACACAAAGTGAACTGCAAACTGTTCAGCATATCTCTAATTGCTTTTGTGATGTGTTTCAAGTGATGTTAGTAGCAAATGAAGCAACTAGCTTTCTTTGGCCACTCTGATTGCAGTTGTCTAAGGACAGAAACCATAAAGTCAATAACTGTTAGACTTTGTTTTTTTGAAGCACAAGAGGGAGATAGAGTGCCTTCCTTCAAAATGTTGCTTCCCACCCCCACCCCTCATTGTTAGTATGTTTCATTAGAAATCATCCTCTTGAACCTAGAAGGTTAAGACACTTGCCCAACATGATAAAAATTCTAAGCTTTTCATTCAGCCTTCTAAAGTAAAAGGGAAAGTGTTGCCTCATTTCTATTTAAAGCTTAAACATGAAAACTCAGAAGGGTGTCCATAATCCATGAAATCATGTCCTTTACAAAGAATAGGTTGGAAATATGCGGTCTGAATACTTTTGATTTTGGTTCTTTAGAATTATCTGAAATAGCAATTGAGTACAAGTATTCAAAGTGACTTTATATAAATTGGAAAAATCAATTTGAACAATAAAAAACCTTAATTTAGTCTAACTCACCATATTGTGAAAGATATCTTTTAAGTTCATTTTAAAATAAATATTACTATTTACAGCATTTTAAAAAAATAGTTCCATTAACTTGTTGATTGTGTTGCATGGAACAATATTGGATCAGTTTCATATTTGAGAAATATATTTGATCTTTAAACTATGTGCCTTTTAACATGAAATAAAGTCATGATGACATATTAACCTGAAATTATTTTTAGTAATTAAATGTCATCTTAAAACTAACAAATATATTTAATTAAAAGTGCCACTCAGGAGAAATCTAAATTGCTCTATATTAGTCTTATATGACTTAATTTAATGCTCAAATTCTTTGCCAATTCATTACATATATATATACACAAATTAATATATTGTTAAATTTTGATGGTGCTGCATTATGTGTTTAAAATCATTTAAGAACCATTTTGTTGTTTTAAAATAAGTGTCAGATTTAGAATTATTTGGCATTACCTACATTTTAAGGTATTGTATTCTCTTGTCACATTACATGTTCTATACTTCTATATCTACAGATTTTTTTTTAAACTCTTGACCATATTTGTATCACAGCTCATTATCTTAATACCATCTAAAATACTTAGGGGATGTTAGCTAACTATTTGAGCCTATGTATCTTGAGAGGA